>NC_072797.1:102148257-102451287 GCF_028583425.1 Eublepharis macularius | reverse complement strand
TGCCAGTTTCTCAAGATTGGCAACTATGAACACTGCGAACATATGGTCTCTTTCTCGCCCCTGATCCACCTACTGCATTTCACTGAGACTCTGATTTAGAAGTATATGTGGATCATTCATAAACCAGTTCATCTGCAAGTGCCCTAAGGATTTATTCTCACAAAACCTTTTAATTCCTTTTTGCTTAATAATCCTGTGCAATAAAAGATTTACTAACGTATGGATGGTCAGGAAAAGGTATTCAGTACAGTACGTTCAGACTATTCAAAATGGCATCTAATTTATCTAGTCCAAAGGGGGAAGTGGCAGCAGAAGAGATTTTTCCAGTTCTACTATATCGTGCTTAATTTTCATAAATACCTTCTATGTTCTAATCTATTTTATGGCTTCTCCTGTTCTGTTCATACATTGGATGTCTCTATATGCCTGTCTGTTATTCAAGGCTAATAGCCTGTGAACTAATCTCAACCCATGATTTATTCCCCGGTTCAAGGAGTGAGTCACAGCCACTTCACACAAAATAAGTTTTCTCCATGGAAGTTAGCTCCATACAAAATCCCTTTACACAAAATACACGTGATTTGTGTTCATATTTTGCCTCATGTACATAGGGAAGGGAGCTTCAAGTGAAATGAGAAGCTCTTCTTCAAATGAGAAGGTAATGTAGTGTGGATTCCATGTTTGATTGTGCTGGCATCTCAGCAAAGACTTCTGAAGCCAAAGTATCAATGAATATTTTGCCATATGAGGCCCTTCTGTTTATGACTTAGCCGAGACTTCATGGTCATTCAGCTGAGCTACGAACAATACAATATTATTCAGTCACTGGTGACTTATGAGGCACTTCAGCCAGAGACCTGTAAACTATAGGCTCAGTATCATTTTACAGTCAACCCTGCCAAATGGTCCTTCTCTGTTTATTTTTGTCCACTGCTGCTAGCTCAGTATAAATAACCCAAAATATCATTTTATGATCTGTTGTTGCTACTACCAGCAGCTGTCTGGAAAGCCTTGTAAAAGACACCCCACTTATCTGTCTGCCTCCGAACTTCACAGATGAATGCACTTTTTAAAAAACTCTCATGGGGCATTCCTAGCCTCACCTTGAATATTTTTAGCTATCATGTGTGAAATAATCCAAGTAAACTTCTAATTGCATTGAAAATTTTTGGGCAGAGCTGCTTTTATAAACTCTCATAAGAAAAAAAAAGTGCTAGCAGTGAGCCGTCAGAAAGTAAAGACAAGTCACTGCAAAATTAAGGCTAACGATGAGAAGCTCAGGCTCTCCCTCTCATTTCCCTCCCTTGCCTTTCTCAATCAATAGCTGCAGGAAGTCTTGGCACAGCATAGCCACAAATACCCATCCAATTCAAACTCTGCTCCACTGATTATAGCCTGATCTGTTAAAACTGGTGTATGAAAGCTTACAGCTGAGGGGTGTGTGTGTGCTTGGGCACATGGTCTATGAAAGCAAAGCTCAGAACAGATGTTCTGAAATCTGAGTCTGCTTTGCTGGTTTCAAAACAGATAGTAGTGCTTTGTAAAGGTGAAAAATGTAAAAAAAAAAAAGGTGTGAAATAATAAGATAGGTACTTACGGCGGCCCACCACCAGGCATGGGGGATGCTGGTGAAGTTAGTGCTGGAAACATCATGCTCCACTGTGTAGACCATGGCAGAGAAGGCAAAAATTCCCAGAGCAATGAAGAGCAAGAGGCAGCCCACCTGCTGATAGCACTGGCGCAAAGTGAAACCAAAGGCTCGTAGCCCTGTAGAGTGGCGGGCCAACTTGAGGATGCGGAAGATACGCATAAGGCGCATGATGCGTAGCACCTGCCCTACCTTTCCCACTCGCCCCACCTTCTCAATGTCATGCTCATGCTGCGAGCCTTGACCATGAGGCTGGTCCTCATCAACAAAATGCTCCAACACCAGCTGGAGGTAGAGGGGCAATATTGCAATGAGATCCACAGCATTGAGTGTGCTATAAGCAAAGCGGCGTATGTCTGGGGTGGAGATCAGCCGCAGCACGTACTCCAGTGTGAAGAAGGCAATGCAGAATGTCTCCACATGTTCCAGCATGGGACGGATCTCTCCTGTGCCCTTGTTCCTATGCTGCATCTCCTCTACAGTGTTAAGAGCCAATGCTACCACTGAGATGAGCACGAAGAAACTGGAGGTCACGCCCATGGCTTTTGCCATCGTAGAGGAGAAGGGCTTTTCCATGAGATTCCAAAGGCGCCAACGCTGCTGTGCATAGCGCATGTGCCGGAAGAGATGCTCGCTCTCCTGGGATGCAGCCTGGGCCTGCAGCTCCTGCTGGACTTTCAGCTGCTCGTTCAGTTCATCGCATCGCTCCTCAAAGCAAATTCGGCAGCAGCGTGGTGTGTACCTGAGCCGAACCCCCCAGTAACTCAACTCTTCCAAGAAGCTGAGGGGGCACACTTCATCCTGCACTCGTAATACCCCTGAAGCGTAGAAGTTGTAGACCAGCTGGAAGACAGCAGGGTCGCGATCAAAGAAATATTCGTCCCCTTGAGCTGCATAGTCATCGCACAGGCCTAGCTGGCAATTGCGGTCAGTGGAAGTGGCCAAGCGGCCCAGTCGTGTTGTAGGATAGATGGCTACTGCCTGGTAAGTGAGGTGGTAGCTGTGCCCACCAACGTTGATATTTAACACAGAAGATGCAGCAGTTCTGGAAGAAAAGGCAGGCGTCAATGGAAACATTGTAGGGAATCTCTCCTCATCATCATCTTCCTCCTTGTCATCATCATTCTCCTTTGCCAAGCTGTTCTTTTCAGTTTTCGGGGACAGATGCACCTGGGATCCCCACTTAGTAATACCAAGTCCTCTGGTTGCTTTGTCTATATACCATCTTTCTTTATGTTCCTCCATTGATTCCATGGTACCATCATAAGCTGCTGCTTTATAGTTTGAAATTTGGGACTGTCTTTTCTGTTTAAAACCCTGCATGTCAGTTGCATGCAACTCCCTTTCCCACCGCCACTGTTACAAAATGAGTTCTTGTTGTTTTCTCCCAGCTTCCAGCCCCAGAGCAGCTTCTTTCTCTTCCAGCCACCAGCTCCAGTTGTTGTTAAAACTCATTGTGGGATTCAAATACAGGGAGGCTGCTGTTGACCGCCTTAATCTTGCTGACAGGGAAGATCTGAGTGGGGATTTAAAGGCTATTATCCTGTTTCAGCCTCGGCCCTCTCTTTCTCTCTGACGTGGATGATTATGGATCCAGAAATCTGTGGATAATCAGTTCAAAAAAGCAGTCTTATCACTGCTAATAAGGGGGGGGGGAATCAAATACTTTCCTAAACTAAATTAGGGGGGACCCGCAGGATTTGAGTCTGGTGGCATTCTAGAAACTAACAAGATTTTCAGTGTATGAGCTTCTGAGAGTCAAGGGAGCCTTAACTTTTGAAAGTTTATATCCTGAAAATCTTGTTGGTCTCAAAGGTGCCACTGGACTCAAATCCTGTTGTTCTACTGCAGACCAACAAGACCAACAAGGGTATGTACCTGAAACTAAATTGGGGAGATCACTATATATTCAAAAAATTGTGGCACTTGGCAGCCTTCATACAGAAACTGTAACATTTGAACTGACCCTCAATGTGCACAACTCTTAGTGTTTTGCCACCTGTAAAATGGGAATAAGGAACTCTGTATATCCATCCTCTATAAGTATAAAACTTGGCATTAAACTAGAAAATCAGTATCATGAGAATCTGTTTTCTTTTTTTAAGGAAAACAAAAAAGCAGGGTGTGATCTTGAAAGCATTTGGCAATATTGGGTCACATTTCAAAAGCCAGAGGGCAAATGAACAGAATTTACAGTAGTCAAAACTAGACATGGGCAGGAACGGGAAAAAAAATGAACAAGCTGTTCATTGTTCGTTGCCATCCACAAACAACGAACAGTAATGAACATGACCCTGTTCACAAACATGTTCATTGTTCATGGCCCCTTAAAGATCCCTTTAAACTATCAGCTGGCAGGTGGCAGGGGGAATTCCCCCCTGCTGCCTGCCAGTTGATAGTTTAAAGGGCCCTTTCCTGCCGCATGCAAGGGGCAGGGCCCTTTAAACACCCCACAAACTGACCTTCCCAATGTCCAATACCCACCAAATTTGCAGGGGACATAGTCCTCACTGTCCTCCGAAGACCCCCCAAGTTTCAGAGAGATTGCACCCCTGGAAAGGCATGATGCATGGATCTCCCCCGGATTTCCCCCTTTGTTGTCATTTTCTCTTCCCAGTGGTAAAAACGGGACTCTCTGCTGGAAGTACTTTGAAGGGTTAAAGCCAGAAGGAAAGCCAGAAGGAGTTCAGACAGAGTTCAGTCCCTGCCATTGCCAGGGGAATTGATTGAAAGGCCCCAGACTGTCTGGCTTGACAAACGGCTGACGAAGGCAACGAATGAGGCTTGCAACGACCACTTGTTCATTTATAATGGAGCCTCACGAACGGCTTGTTCATGAACAGACGAACAGGCTGTTCGTGGGTCATACCATTTGTAATGCTGTTCGTGCCCATGTCTAATCAAAATGTACAGTGCACAGGAAATCTCTTTTCCCATGCCCTCTGGTTGTAAAAGGAGTATAAATTAATGCAGTATAAGCTGCTATATACAAATTTGCTTAATGTAAAGGGGTTGTGCAGTTCTGCTTCTTCTGGAACAGAAGTTGGCACTTGGGGGCTGAATTAATGCTAAGTATGTACAATTGATAATAAACTGCAGCTAATAACTCAACCTCACATAGCTGTACCTCAGAGTGAATCCTGCTCCTTCTCTTGAAAGGGTGTAAGGATTGAGGATCACTGTAGTAAAGGACTTATAATATGAGAGGAGAGTATGTCTGAGTAATGAGAGCTGAGTTTTAGAACTCGCTATTAAGGACCGTTCAAGAATATATAAAAGAATACAATGCTACTGTTTCTTTGGTTCCAAGTAAATCCTGTTTCCAGCTTTGCTCTCGGTTTTGACTGAGGCATTGCTGTGGGACAAAAAGATTCAGGTTGCTGAGGCCCAGTGCTCTAAATATCAGGGCCCACACAGGGGGAGCTACCTCCTGTGAGGGCCCATCTTAGCTACATTTTAGAAGGCTTTGAGGTGATTTCTCCCCATTCCTGTATTCAAGAGCCCTAGCCCACTAGCCTGAATCAGTGTAGTGGCTGCAGTGCTGGACTAGGACCAAGAAAGCCTACATTCAAACCCTTGCTTACCATGAAAGTTATTGAACGACCTTGGGCCAGTTGTTTTCTCTCAGCCTAATAATGCAGGGTTATTGTAAGGGTAAAATGGAAAAACCACCACAAGAGCTGCCCTGAGCTCTTTGGAGGAGGGACAGGATAAAAATGCATTAATAAATAATATCTCTCCACAGCCACCATGTCTCTATGTGGCTGTTTGCTTGGCTGAGGAAAACAGTCTCTCATTCTTTGCATTGCTTTGTTTACTTCCACCAGGGCCACTCATGTTATCACCCCAGGCAGGATCTCTTTTAGCAAACTGGCTGGCAGTCTTCCTCCACATCCATCTTCCTCCTGTCAGTCAGAATCTCTTGTCACAGCCCGTAAGTTTCAGTGGCCTATTTGGGGCCATATCAGAACCCTAAAGATTCCTATGGTGAGTAATGTGCATTCTTGAATAGCAGCAGGAGAATGTGTGTGGTGGTGGTAGTGGGTGCAATTCAAATGAGGATCAAGAACCACACTTTGAAGCCCTAGTGGGGGTGGGGTAGGATTTCCAACTCAAAGTTGAGAAATTCCTGGTGATTTGGGGGTGGAGCCTGAGAGGGCAGGGTTTGAGGAGGGGAGAACCTTAGCCAGGTATAATGTCATAGAGTTCATCCTCTAAAGCAGTCATTTTCTCCAGGAAACATCCTCTGTAGTCTAGAGATCAATTGCACAGGGAGATTGCCAGATCTCACCCAGAGGTTGGCAACTCTACTGGCGGGGGGGGGGGGGAGGGGGCAAGAACTTCTATCCCAGAAGAAATAGTTAGACCTAGTTGATCTCTTTTATTTTATGAAATCCAGAATGGGAAATGAAGCCAGTGAACAAATTTGTGAAAATGGTCTTCAGCAATGGAAGTGGGGATCAGGAAATTGAGCAAGATAAATGTAATTTTGTTCCCGGGTAAAGACAGCCCGCTGTAGCTAGCGAGAGCACGATCAGAGGAAAGCAAAGCCTCCTGAGTATCACCACTGTCCACCCTTCATTGCAGTCACCCTTGGCTTATCGTCCCAGCACTGGATATTTCCTATTCAAACCACCTCTCTCAGCATATACTGTAGTGAAAACAGAAGGGAAGAGTGTTCCTGTCAGGTTCGGGGGAATTTGTTTGAAGTTAGGGGCAAAAAATGTAGTTGAGCAGAAAGATGCTGGTTGTAGTTCAGCTGGAGACTGAAATGAATGGAGCATAAAGAAGATTCTTAGACTCTTCCCTGAATGTAGAGCACCTGCTTACAAAAACCTAGTGGTGGTGGCTTCCAGTGACCTCTATGCGTTCCCAAGTAGCTTCCTTCTCTATTTGCCTCCTTTATACACAGAGAGGTGATACTCTATCACCAAACCAGAAATTCAAACAGAGTTTACTTTCTATTGGGACACCTTTTAAATATAATAACTACTCATTTCTTGAGCAGCAGCTGTTTCTAGGTCTAGTACAATTATAATTAAACTACATTATCTTGTAGCTTGTTGAGATTGATCCATAGAGTTTCGCAGTGAAGTTTTTACAGGGTAGTTCACCATTGCTTCCCCCAACCCAACACTCTTAGCCGTATGACAGCCACGGATGGTAAGTCATATGTTGCCACCCCCCTTGGCACTTTGAGCCGGTGTGGGATAAGGGACTCATTCGAACTGTGGTGTTGGAGACGACTCCTGAGGATCCCTTGGACAGCAAAAGTAACAAACCAAGCTGTCTTGGAACGCATAAAACCTGACATGTCTCTGGAGGGGAAGATTACAAAGCAGAAGTTCAGCTATTTCGGGCACGTAATGCAGGCCAACTCACTAGAAACATCAATGATGCTAGGAATGGTGAGTGGAATGAGGAAGAGAGGAAGACCAAAAACCCGCTGGCTGGATACCATCATGAAAGACACTGGACTGAACATGAAGGAATTGAAAGAAGCAGTCAGAGACAGAAAGGCCTGGAGGGATACGATCTACAGAGTAGCCAAGGATCGGACACGATTAAATGGCTAGGATTGGATTGGGGACATTATCTTGAAGATGGATATCCTTTCACTGGGTGCCTCCTTACATTTTCCTGGAATAGCATCATTCTATATGGATTGTTTGTATAGCAGCCTGTAGGAAAAGAGTTGGAGGTGCGCCTAACAAAGACCAACAGGAGAGGCTAACATTGATGGGAGTCAGGAGGCAAGGACTGTAGATTTCATTAAAGACCCTCACCTTTCCCTCCATAACTGGAGCCTTGAGAAGGCCCCTCAACTTTTTTTGCCGATAATAGAATGATAAATTTTGCAGAGAATGGATACGTTTATATTAATATTTTTATGTCATATAAGATAGTCACTGTATACATTTAAACTGCTTCATTAGTCACTTATACCTCAGCCTTTCTCCCAGTGGGGACCCAAAGCGATAATGTAATTCTCATCTCCTCCATGTTATCCTCATAATAAACCTGTGAGATACTTTAGGCTGAGAGCGACTGGCCCAAGGTAATCTAGAAGGCACCTATGACAGAGTGGGGGTTTGAACCTGGTTCTCCCAGATCCTAGTCCAACATGCTAACCACTACAACCACACTAGCTCTCATTCTCTTATTGTAGCCCAGTAGTTTCTACTTTAACAGATGTCTTGTGAAGATCACAGGACCTTATAGGCTTGATACCTAGAAGACCTATCCTTTTATCTGGAGATTCCAACAACTGAATGCTTTTCTTGGTGTTTAGAGAAGGAACTCCTCTTCTAAAACTCACCATATCCTATACAAATATGCCGCATTAGAACAAGGGCTTGTATGTATGAGCGGGAAGTAAGTTTGCTTCAGCCCCACTGATTTGAATGGAATTTAAGTCATCTTGTATGTGTGTGTATGCATGCAATTCTCCCTTCTCCCCACCCATGCACTGACTTGGCTGTTTTTGTAAGTTTGGGGCTGTGTAATAACTTACGACCTGTGGACTGGAATGAATGTCAAATATTTACTGTCACTATTCAGAGAAGGTTTGCTATGAAAAAAAATGAGTTCACTAGGATTGACAGCTTGACCTTGTTTACTCAGAAATAAATCCAGCTCAGTTCAATGGGATTTACTCCCAAGTAAGTGTGCATAGGTATATAAGTACAACAGCTTTAACAGGAGATTGATACTGGTTGAGTTTTGCCCTTTGATGATAATAATACTTATAAGAGTAAATATTTTTATTTTTATTAGAAGTTATTTTTAAAAATAAATGTAAGACTTAATACAGCACAAAAGATTGCATTACTTCTATAGTGCATGCTAGATAAGAGATGCAAGGTACAAATATTGCTAGATTAACTGAAAGTCTGCAAAGTATATACCTTGGTTAATTGATCATCGGTTCAAATAGCTGTTAATTTCAATTAAAAAGAAGAAAACAAATTTCTATTCCAGTTACGTGAAAATAGCACTTCCAGCCAAAGCTCACTTTTAAATATGTGTGTTTGATATTATTTTGATTGTCACTTCTTTTTCTAGTGAGGCCTGGAAGATGGCTTCCTATCTTGACATGGCCAATCTAGCCACCTGGATCCATGCTGTGGTAACATCAAGACTTGACGATTGTAATGCACTATACATAGCTGTCCTGTCTAACTAAAAGACTCCAGTTGGTACAAAACATGTGGTTCAGCTGTTATCAGGAGAGAGTAGGAGCATGAATATCACTCCTATCCTGCAGTCACTCCATGGGTACCTATCAGTTATCGTGCTCAGTTACCTTTTAGGAGTTCCTGGGTGTCCCTTGTGTGCGTGCAAGCTCCTCATCTATGTGATGGTGTCATCTACGGGAAGTGATGTCATCATGCAGGTGTGGGAGCATGTGCATGCTTCTCAGTGAACCAATTTGGACCCCAAATGGGCCCGATTCAGCTTGTTTGGAGCCAAAACCAGCCTGCTGAGAAGCACAGGAGTGCTCTTAGTGGTGGCACAATAATGTCACTCCTGGAAGTGATGTTGTTGCATCGCCCCAGGAGCATGCCCAAGCCAGCGTTCCCCCACCTTTCCTCCCCCACTGGCCAGGTGACTAGAGACGGGGAGCAGAGACAGGGAGTGGGGATTCTCCGCCCCCCAGCGAGTGAATGGCATCTCTAGCTGTCACTTACAAGGCTCTTCACGGCCTCGGTCTGGCATACCTACAGGATCACCTCTGTCCCTATGTCCCTTCATGGCAGCTTCACCTATCTGAACCCTGCATGTGGACAAAATCAACAGTTGCCCATACTCGTGCATTCTCTGTGGTGTCCCTGTCCTATGGAATGGCCTGCCTGAGGAAGTCAGGAGAGACCCCATTCTTCTGGCCTTCTGCAAACGATGCAAAATTATTCAAAAGGGCTTTTTTACATAGATGGGAGGGCTGTATTGTAGAGAGATGATCTCGAAGAGATGTTTCACAAATGAGTTAGGGACCATACACTTCACCACTATGTTGCCATGTACTATCTATTGCTTTAAGTATGTGCTCCTATGTACTACCTATTGCTTTAACTATGACCCTACCGGATAGTTCTATGTTGTCTAATGTCAGTCCTAGAACTGTTTATTCTGTTTCAGCATTTCTTCAACTTTGTATTGGATTTTTGCTAATGTTATGTCTTTGTAAACTTGCATTTATTTATCCTATGGCATTGTTTATTGAAATGTCCTTGGTACTGACTGTGCTAATCTCACTCTATGTACTCCGCCTTGAGTCTCCATGAGAAAGGCGGACTATAAATGACTAAAATAAAATCAAGTGGCAGAGTATAGCAGTGGAGTGATGGGAAAGCTTTAACTATTGAATGGCTGCCTTTTACACATTGGTTTCTTGGTGGAAGAATGTGAGCAGTGACACATGAGAGGGAGGAGCAGTCCTTTGCAGGCTTGCTCTAACGCTTGTCCTTTTTTAAAAAAATGCTGCTTTTTAACGTACTGCACGGTAAAGCATTGCTAAGGTTAAGGCACAAAGAGCCACAGAAGAGACGCCCTGTACTGATTGCTGAAGCTTAAAGACTTTTTGTGAAATAACACTATACTGGTGCTGGATTCATTGAGCATTGGCTGGGCCAGTTTGATGAACAGTTTCAAGTTCTTCCCTCCAGGAGCTTCAGCGAATCATTTTCAAGCGGTGGGCTGGAATGTTGTGCCTGCTCAGCTACCTCCTCCTTTCTTTGTGTTCTGGGTTCTCTGATGCTCTAATCAGGCCCAGCCTCACTCATGGTTTGGAACTGTTGCCTCTGGATCACCTGCTTGGGTCCCTTGCCAAATATCTTTCCTTAGGCCGCCCTCCACATCATCTGAGAAGCACACTGCTAGACCACCTCAAATGATCCCCCAGTGTAGCAAAGGAGAGGTAATATCCCCATCTGCTTACCTCCCTCCTTTTCTCTTGTCTGAGGTACACACTGACCCATGGGGAGCGAACACTGAGTGGGTGCCAGCATTGGTACTGGTAGTTATGGGCTGTATGGTGTTTTGTGCTAAAATGTACAGAAATATTTCTGATTTCTTGCCTGTAACCCTTATTTGCCTCACTAAGTTATCTTAGATTATTCCATTTTTCATCTCAGTCTCAAACCTCTGGGCACACAGTTCTCATTCCCTTCTATCTGAGCTTCAACTTTTAGCCCTGTTCAGGCAAATAAGGAAGCTTAGTCCATATGTTGTCCTGGTAACAAGTTTGAAAATGATGACCATCTTACATATAGTAGTTGCAGGTACTTTTATAGACTCTGTAAAAGAATGCTCTACACACTTCTAATTGCAGGCATGTCCACATAGTCCTTAAATGATCCCTGCTAGGAAGCCATTCAGTCCATTGGCTTGATAACTCCCCCTGAATGTCACCTGCATGAGGACACAAAATAAAAAGCCAATCAATCAGAAAGCACAGCCAACAAACACTGGCACTTGAAAAAAGCAGGGCAAGATGTCTGCTGCTTGTTCTCCATTAAGACTTGGACCAAATGAGGCATGCAAAAGTTACCATTTGCAAGTGAAGAAATATGGTCAGCTCTTACCAATGCAGGCAGTTGATCAACTAAGTTACAAATATCAATACATGCTCCTAAAAACCAGATTCTTGGCTTTTAAAATAGGATTATTTGAAAATGTCAGGAATTGTTGTACATATAGCTGATATAAAAAGGGCAACGGGCTAAACCAAGCTTCTGGTAAATATACGCAAAATGCTTTTTTTTTTTTTAAAGTCAGGGCTGGAAAAGTTCAAATATCTACAAAGTAGAAATATTCAACAGGATTCTATAATTGTCTTCTGTGTTTCCTGTTGCTAGGTTCCCTTGTAATTGTGGAAAGGTGTGCTATACATTCATCCTAGCAGACCTAAATATGATTCCAGGACTGGGTAATGTGTAGTTAGGCTCTCAGCGAGGGGGCTACCCAGAGCTATTAAGATTTACCCGCTCCTGCTACCATTGTCCTGGCAGAATCTTAAACAGACCTCCTGGCTCTTTTCTTGCCATCAAAGGAAGCCTTCATGGACAAATGGAAAACCCAGGGCCAAACTAAAAGCCATGACATCCACAGGGCCGACCATGGTTGCCGCCATTTTAAAGCAATGTGAAGAGAGATTTTGTTCCTGATAAGGGATGCACTGCAGCAGGCTGAGGTGCTCTTATCCCCGCCCCCCACTGCCCATGTCTTTTCACATGCTGAAGCAGCCAATGGGATGCAGCTGTTTTATCATTTGAAAGGTGGGGGGGGGGAATAAACGCGCCTCAGTTCACCATACAAAAGGCCTGATTAAAAAAGGCATTTTTTAATAACTTTAAAATAGTGGCAGCATTCATAGGTTGGACCTGTGGATGCTGCCCCATCAAGTTTCACCCCCAGATAGGACATCAGAATTTATAACCTCATTCTACTTCCAGACTCAAAGGCACTCCTCACCCCCCCCCCCCAATTTGCCCAGGACATAAGGACTGCTACTTTGTTATACGATGCCCACCCATATATCTATTCTTCCCATTCTGCATAACATATTGTATGTGTGCTGCCTTTTTTCCCCTCAGGATTTTTTGTTCCCTCTCCATTTGGTCTGTTTTACTACTTAAGTGCAATTCTGTACACGTTTTCATTTTTAGCTGCAGCTGCTCTTCTAGGAAAAAAATGTCCACAAAAATCAAGGTGGTAGGTAGTTTTTTCTTCAAAAACTGACCAACCTGAAATGCTCATTTTCATGCTGTGACAGAAGAAGCTAAGTGAGCAGTTCTTTACCTGCCACTTTAAGCGTTGCCAGGTGATTTAAAGATGTCACCTTCTAAGATAATTAGTCCCAGCTTGCCTGACAGAGAGTATTTAGCAAGCAATCTGTGGGAACATCTTATCATTATGTTAATTATGGGCTTGATCAGTAACTGCACCTGGCAGAAATTGGAAGGGAAAAGATTTTGGGGGGTAGCTCTTTACAAAAACAAAAAAAAAAACTCTTTTGCTTTTTCTTCAGTAAAAAGGCATTCTGCTTATACAGTTCAATCCGGTGGATTCAGCCAGGACTAATTGTCATCTGACTCTCTTGTTTTCCTACAGAGAAGGTTCTGACTATCCAAAGGACATTCTATATCTCTAAAATTGTTGAACTAACACAATAGGGTTGTTAGCTTTGTATGCTCACAGATTTTTGTGTCTTTGAACAGTTGTGTGAAGACTGGGAATTGACAGATGTAGCTTTCCCCATCACTATATCTTGTAATAATTTCCATAAAAGTGTTAATGTTTTAAATAGCTAATATGGCCGTGCATCTAATATCTAAGGGCTGGCCTCACTGTGGATAGTGAAATGTATACAAAGCAGTCAGCCATCATTACCATGTAGAACTGTGTAGATGTGGGAGAACTGCCAGATCTTCAGAAAAATCTAGCTATCTAGCCCACTCAGTGTGTGCAAGTGCAGACGTTAAAATAAATACTCTGACTGGATTTCAGTTGGCATTATGAGTTGCCATAGCAATCACAAGGGCATGCTGGAGATTCAGCATGTGGGCCAAGAGGCTAAGGAAGGGCATAGTGGTGGTGAGTGGGGTGGGGGAATCAACACCAATGGGGGAACACAGTATGTGAGGCAGAAGAGAGTGACGATGGCATAGAGGGAAGGGAAAGAAGAAACAATTGGGGAAAGGCAAAGTTTGATGAGGAGGAGGGGAGAAGGGGGGAATCAAATTTCACTTCCTCTGTGAGTTCTCATGGGCTCCCCCATTTGTCTTAACATAATAATCTAATAACATAATAACCTTCCAGGACATTCAGTTGCTCTAAAAGTAGCAGTTATCCTCCAGAGGAACTTCAAAGGGAGATTAGAAAGAGAGACTGTTGAATTGCAACTAATAACAAAGCTCAAGACAATACCTCCTCCTGGACTGAATCAAGACAAAGGCTTCCTTTCTCATTACCAATGCTCTTTTCTCCACACCCACCACCTCTCTGCATACCCTACCCTATCCAGTCATGCCTGCTATGTCATTCAGCATCTGAAATCATTCCATTCTCCAAGATATAACGACAGATGGACTCACATTCTAGCTGTAACTGAAGAAGCGAGCTGTGTGATTCACGAAAACTCATACTCTATCACAAATTTTGTTAGATTTATAGGTGCTACTGGACTCTTGCTCTTTTCCACAGCTACAGACAGACTAACACAGCTACCCATCTTGATAATAACCTATAGTAAGATAAAACAATGGATGCCTGACATTTGTTGTGACATCTTCCTAAAAATGGATGGCAGATGTGAGGTGGCCTTTGGACCTACTATTTTAACATTTTTCCAGTTGCCTAACTGTATATATTTGCCAAGTGAGGTCACACTCCATGTTTCTCAAAAGTAGCTTCTAGGCTGTTTTAGTCTTAAGGTACCACAATACTTTTTGTTGTTTTCTCCTGACACTGGTAAAACAGGCACTAGCACTGAAATTCTTTTCATCAGGAGATGAGGGGATATCCCATAATATAATAATAGAAAAGAAAGGAGATTTTTTTTGGACACAGCTGTTTATATAGGCAACATGTCCTTGATCAGTAATTAAAGTGCAGGAAAATGATGGAAGCCTCTTTGTTGATTGGCTATTAAGTTTCTGTTACGTTTTTTCCTGTGAATACTATACCAAACAATTACAGTGCGTCTTAAGGGCACAGAAGGGCAGGAACTGCTCTGCATTGTATCTTACATTATGACTTTTGGGGTATAACTTTTATTTTACATTCATGATTCAATACAACTAAACAGTTATCTTCAAAACTGTACTCATTTGAGCTCTTGATAGTTAGCAAAGCTCAATAATAAAATTTAAAACGTATGCTGTGTTAATTAACTTCCTTGCTGTTCAGATA
Organism: Eublepharis macularius; assembly: GCF_028583425.1. Lineage (NCBI taxonomy): Eukaryota > Metazoa > Chordata > Lepidosauria > Squamata > Eublepharidae > Eublepharis > Eublepharis macularius. The sequence continues at coordinate 102,436,727 of NC_072797.1, read as the reverse complement.
TATGATATTCAAAGAGGCATCCTCAGGAATATTGAAAACATATCAGGGATTTGGTGCCAATAAGAATAAATTTACCTTGGAGAAAAAAAGGGCAATCAAATCTAGCATAATGTCTGAAGTCTGGGCAAAGCAGTAAAGCACAGACAGACAAACACTGATGATTGTCTTAAGACATCATTCTAGTGTGAGAGCAAATTCAAAGCAGAGAGAGGGAGTGAGTGAGATGACATTGGAGAGAGTTTGAAATCTGTACAGATGGTGCTTGAAGACAGATTTCTTTGCATTTGTGAGCACTGGAGTGCTTTCTGTGATGAGAAGTTATTGTTTGGATTAAGCAATTTCCACTTCAGCAGATTGGGGCACAAATCTCTGGAGTTCCGAATTGGCAGCCATTGTTAGGTGATTCTGGAAAGCAAGAAGATGGAAATTTCTGGGTTAACTGTTTGTCCAGGGAAATGTGGTCAGCATCCCATACCAAATCTAATGGAGGAGGGAGAAGAAGTCAGTTAATGGAAAAAAGAACAACAATATAATATGCAAAAACATCAAGAGGGGATATTGTTAAAAACCCCACCCCAAATCAAAACCCCACAGATACACAGATAAAATTTACTAACTGTGAACATCAGCATTGTGCTCTGATTGGAATTTTGGAGCTTTACCACACTTCTTATGATTTTTTAAATGGCTGCAGACACACTACTACACAGATCAGGAACCAGCATTGAATGAGAGCAACTTAATGGTTTAGAGCTGGAATTGCTGAGGAAGAGATGGGTTTGAAACCAACCTGCTTGCCACAATCAGTCCAAAACACTTCTCCATCCCATGACCAAAGGCATTCCCTGTAATGCAGCAGAGGACAACTTCCCTGGAAGTACCTGGAAAATAGTACCACTTCCATGCAACACTGGTTGATTTGTACAGTCACGCTAACTCTGCAATCTGCTGTATCCCCTCTTTGTAAGAAAGGTCCCTTCATAAGTCATGGTCCAACAAAAAGAGCCGAATCTGTCTGACAATTGGATCAGATTCCCATAGCTAATGAGGCTGTAAAATGATATAATTATCCTATTCCCCAGCCTGGTTTATCTTTAATAAAGGTCTAGAGCAGCAGATTTATCTCCTTTGGCAATCATTTGGTATAAGCAGAACTTCTTTTGATGCCCTCGCCATCTACAAAATCCTTTTTGAAGTTTTGACAAAGATCCTCCATTCCTGTATGTTTGTGCAAAAGAGGATTCTCTACAGGTAGGAACTCTAACATTTCTGAGATGGTTGTGGAATCTTAATCAAAGCACTATGTGAAAATGCTTCACTTCATAATTTTCTAAGGAAGCACTATTTACTGTAAGCTTCTTTTCAGGAATGTTTATACCCCTGTCTAATGAACTGAAAAGGGGGAGGGGGGATGCTTCACTGTCTTAATTTGTTGTGCTGACTGTAAAGTTCAATTACATTAATGGTTTACTGTGTTTTCTGAAATCTGAAGTACTTCAGCTAATTAATCACCCTAGAGTTATACTGTGCGCAGCACGATGGAACACTTAATATGGTGATGAGACCAAACATGATTTTTCTGCTTGGCTAAATGAACGTTGTGAGGCAGAAGAAGTCTTTGACATTTCTCTGGCTTGGAGGTGTTCAAGGTGGGGTAGCGATGGTGAGGCTTGGTAACAACTAAGCATGACACCACCAAGTTTATTTAAAAATAATGCTTAGCATTTATATTGTGTTTCAGAGTGTTCAAAGCAGTAATCAGTGCTATTGTCTCCATGATATAGTTGGAAGGCTGATGTATAAGCATTTCTTACATACTCTAAACATGTACAATGAATGTGTGTGAGGGGGATAGGATGAAGGCAGCAAGTGCTCCACCAACCTATGTACATGTAACACATAGAAATTTTCAAACATTACAAAAATCCAGGAACCAGAGATCCTCCTGATATGCAGTCATCACATGGGCCGTTTCCACACATCTTTCCCTCGCAGAAAATTGTGCAAAACTAACAGAATGACGGCATCTTCACGGTGTGATTTCCCAACATGACTCTGTTTTGCGGCACGATTTTTGACATCATCATGCCAGAAAATAGAGTTATGACAGGATATCGCGCCATGAAGGTGCCGTCATTCCATAAGTCATAGTGCAAGAACATAGGAAAGGGCATCAAACAGGGAATTTGCTAGTTTAAGCAAAAGCCAGACAGTTTCAGGTTTCATTAGAAAGCAAATATTATTTGGAAGATCTTATGCTAAAAGGTGCTATTGGGAGAGAAAGGTTTAGATTGGGACCACTGCACTGGGGGAAGGATGTGCCCTTTTTATTTGGTGCTATTTCCCCTAAAGAAATTATATGTGGGGTCTGTTATTAGCAGTGGTAGTCGGGGTGAGAGAGGAGAGATACACAGTATAAATTAAAAACCTGTAAAAAGATTGGCAGTTCTCCCAAACAAATTTGAAAAAAATAGTGGAGGTATGTAATCCCGGGGTTATCCAGACGTTGTCCAGTTATTTAGGGGCTGGTGCAATGAAAGAGCTATAGCAGAAGAAGAGAAAGGATGGGTAAAGGGGAAGAACCTCCCCCCTCCGTAACCCCTGTTACATTCTGGGAGAAAGCACCTCATATAACATATTGACCCTTACCTCCCAGTACTTATAGAGCTATTTCTTTTCCATTTCCACTTCTTCCCCCCTCACCTTTATCTTTTTTTCTATTATAAATTACAGTATGAACAAATATCAGTAGAGGATGTTGGACACTATATAAAAGCTATATAATTCTCACAAGCAAATTCCTAATGCGCTACTTAAGTTTTTGCATTTCATTCCCACACAAATATATGCATATTTCATACTTAGACATACACCTTTTTCAAATCAATCTAATTAATGGTAGCAAAAAAAACACACAACCTCCTGCTTACATGCCATCTATGATTATAGCTAGAAATACTTATAAGGATAAGGCATGAAGAGGAGAGGGAATGGAATTAAAGTTAATTATAATTAGGGCTGTTGCATGATGAAAGGAATCTTAGTTGATTAATCATGAGTTTTAATCGCTTAAATCTGTATATTAATAGAACAGTAACTTGAAGAGGAAATAAAGCGTTAATTCTTTGTTTTGATTAATGCACGACCAGTTGTCAGAGTCAATGATCTGGCAGATGGGTCTGATCAAGGCTGGGTCTTGCTCGGTGACCTTGGACCAGTCATTCTGTCTCTCTCAGGCTACCCTACTTCACGGGGTGGTTGTGAGGATAAAAAGGAGCAGGGGCCAATGATGTTATAAGCCATTTTGGTTTCTCTCTGGGGAAAAAAAACAGGGTACAATACCTTTTTTAAAAAAAATCCTCTTGGAACAGTCATTGGTGTTTGCATGAGAGAAGTTTCTAAGGTCCTCTCTCTCCTAAGGTATTTTATAACTTATTTTAAAAAATAACTTTTAAAATGTTGCTTGATTAATTGGGTGTAGTCTCTCAGTCAATCACAGGATTTGAAATGAATTAGTCTAATTAACAAAATGTTGAAGTTCTAATTATAATCATGGTAGAGAATACATTACTGACACTTTAGGAATCCAAAGTTCTCCTAAAAGGGCGACTGTAGAATGTGCCCCACTGTGAGTCCCCGGAGCCTCCCAGGAGGGAACTTCATTTGTGCGCTGCCTTTCCATGCCAAACAGGGTCCCCAAGGAGGCACACATTAAAATGCTAACAATTTAAAACATTTTAAAGCAATTTAAATTCATAAAACAACATTTAAAATAGTATTTAAAACAATTCAATAAATATGGTCACACAACAACAACAAAAAAACAAGGAAGAGGGCCAGTAACAGTTATTGGGAATATGCCCCCCCCTCCCAAGGCTTCACTCACTGTCAGAAGACAGCAATAGAGGGGGAGAGACAAATCTCCCTGGATCTTCACTGAAGATGATGAAATCAGTCTGTGAAACTCAACAGTACTTCTTTCTCTTTGTTGCGTACCAGTAAGGACCAAACTAGACTATGTTTTGGGGGGAGTTGTGGCCGGGTTCCCCTGACCCAATTCATGTTCCTTGCAATCACACAGCAGCTGCAAGGAAGTAGCCCTACCAGGTTCCATTCCAACATTACATAAATAACTCCCTGCCAGGGGACATTTCAACTTTTGAAGGTGGCAGTGGGGGGGAGCAGGAATCACTCCCCCCCCCCATATCGCAGTTTCACACTGAAAAGGGCTCCCTCTGATCTTAAAATGATTTCCCCTGCAGCTGCTGAGTGACTGCAAGGAATACAGGTGAACACAGACACAACTCAACAAAACAAAAGAAAACCAAAAAAAAGTAACATCTAGTTTGGTCCTAAGAGGTCAAAGTACACTTTTGAGTTTTTAATGAATTGGGTCTCGGTTCCCCAGACTCAACTCATGTTCCCTGCAGCTACACAGTGGCTGCAAATAATGGTTGTTAAAAAATAAAGGAGAGCCCAAATGGGCACTGAATGCCACGGCAGAGGGAGGAGAGGCTGGCAGAGGGAGGAGGGGCTTCTGCCTCCCCCAAGCTGTATTCACATACAGAAACAATGTCAGGAGTGTGTGTTATATCCCTGTTTTTGTTGTTCCATGTGGAATATTCTATCTATGAAGCAGCAAAACCAGGAAATAATTCCCCCCTCCCTGTGCTGTTTTCTGTGCAGGAAAATGGCTTGGAGTGAGGCAGAAGCCTTCTCCCTACCCGTGGCAGCATTTTCAGCCTGTTTGAGCTCTCCTTTATTTTTTAAAAAGTTATTCTGCGCAGCTGCTGTGTGGCTGTGTGGAACTGAGGTTGGGAAAACTGGACCCAACTTGTAAAATACCCCAAAGGGTAGCTTAGGTCTAAGACTGCCGCTGATAGAAGAGAATGTGGAGTGGGCTTATGCAGTGTCTAGCATTTTGGCCGTTTTCATACTGCTTACTGGCCATGGAACATCGCGCTGAGCTCCCGGAATGACAGTGTCTTCCTGGCGCAATTTCGCGAAAGAATGGTAGTTCTCACGCAAAATCACGCCAGGAAGATGCTGTCGTTCCGGTAGCTCGGTGCGATGTTCCGTGGCCGGTAAGTAGTGCGAAAACGGCCATTGTTGGTCTTAAGTAAAATAACATTAGCCAGAGGTGAATGTGTGAATGAATGTGTGCATGCTTGTTTGTACGAGTAAGAGTCTGTGCACATTGTTGGTTTTTTATCTGTTCATGGATGCGAGTAATTGACAGAAAGATCCCATACATGAACATGTGGGTTTTTAGGTTTAGTCCAACCGAACATTTCTTTGGCAATGTGTCACACAAATCAGAAACAGGGTCTGAGCCATTCCAGCCCTGTCAGAGAGATGTAATTCATGTGCAGCTTTTGGTATGGTTTAATGGACAGTTTAACACTGAACATGCTGCTCATAGATCAAGGAGGATCTTTGCCCTTGCAGTGCCTTTCATAAAGTGAGACTTGCGAAATGTGCCAGAAGCTGAAGGCATTTCTGTTGTACAACTTCTGATTAATCTGAAAGTATAGGTGCCACATTGGCAACATCATTCCTTTTTCAGTAAAATAAATACTGGGCATGTTGAGCCTTGAAAAGCAGGAGGGTGGAATAGTTCATCCATGCCAGTGATGGACTCCTACACATGTAGGAAAATATTGCTTTTTCGACTCCCTCCTAAGCACTAAAAATAGACTGGCCTAAGTGTTGTCCATGCACTTTGCATTCATGGTGCCTCTGAACATTAGCAGCAGGAAGCGACAAACAGGCATGAAGCTTTAGCAACAAGAGGTGGGCTGAAAGAAAAAAGGAAGCAGCTTGTAGCTTGTTTTTGTTCAGCTTGTGTGCTAGAAAATCTGGTTCTAATAGCATAGTCCGTCATGTATATGTTAGCTGAGCGTCAAAGGATCTTTTACGTTGCAAGGAAGTCTGCCTAGTCACAGTTTGAAGGATTGTGGTAGAACAAGGAATTGGCCTTGGAGAATGCACAGGCTCCAAGGTAGGGTTGCCAGCCTCCAGGTAGTGGCTGGAGATCTCTTGGAATTACAACTGGTCTCCAGGACACAGAGATCAGTTCACCTGGAGAAAATGGCTACTTTGGGGGGTGGACTCTATGGAATTATGCCATGCCTGGGTCCTTTCCCTCCCCAAACCCCACTTTCTCCAGGTTTCATCCCCCAGAACTCCATGGTCAACTTTCTCCACAGCACTTTGCTTAGGCTTGCTAGCCTCCAGGTCAGGCCTGGAGAGTTCCTGGAATCACAACTGATCTCCAGATGACAGAGATAAGATCCCCTGGAGAAAATGGCTGCTTTGCTTTGGAGGGCGGACTAGGGGGTTGCCAACATCTAGGTGGTGCCTGGAGCTCTCCCAAAATCACAACTGATCTCCTGGCTACAAAGATCAGTTCCTCTCGGGAAAGTGGCTGTAATGGAAGGTGGATTGTACGGTATTGTACCCCAGTGTAGTCCCTTGCTTCCCCAAACTCCTCCTCCCTAGGCTATACCCGCTCAAAATCTCCAGCGAGTTCCCAACCCAGAGCTGCCAGCCCTAACTTTGCTTGTTGTTATAAGTGTTACACAAACTGCAGTTGTTTTTGACTGCCTCAGGAATTTGTTTTTAGCATTACTGGCTGTATAAACAGACTATAGTAAGAGCACCTTCTAGTTCAATAACTTTAATTCCAGAGCTGTACAATATTTGCTTACATCGCTGGTAGTACCAGAGTGTGACTTTTAAACTAACTGATAAGAAACACGTGATAAATTTTCTCCACAGCAAGTTACAAACAGCAAAATTCTGCACAGCAGGAACATTCACATCACCCAACAAGCTCTAAGAAGACTGGATGGACAATTAGTTCTGGAAAGAAGCCTGGCAGACTGGTTTAGAGGGAGGACTCATGGCCGGCCATTGGGTAAACATTAACACAAGTCTCAAAATTATAGACATGTTACCTGCATTTATTGGGCAATTTATGCATTAGTTGCCAATAGTAAGCATGCTGCAATCCTATACATAGTTTTCTGGAAGTAAACTTCATTGAATATGATGGATTTACTACTGAGTGAATATTCCTAGGTTTGTACTCTTGCATGCGCATGCATGTTCTAAATGCTTTATCAGAATGCACACTTGAATGAAAATTGCTGTGTTACGTAACTCACGATTAAGCAAAAATAGATGCACTTGAGGGAAACAATGGTCTGACACTTACAGATCATTTGCTAAAACAAAGCATCTCTCTTGAATCTTGAACCAAGATTCAGAAGTTCAAATAAGAACTACATGTTTGGATCACGGAGGACAAAAGTGTAATTTGTACTTTGCAAAGAAACAGAAGATTCAGTGACCACGAGGCCTCTAGAGTTAAGTATTTGAAAGTCTTATGATGCTCATGCCCTTAGCTGCTGCCTAATGTACAATCCTGAGGCCTTTGTACAGTGAATTAAGGGGGCAGAGATGAATAGTGTAACTACTTCCCAGTCATTAGTGTACATCTAGATCAAATGCACACAGTTAGAAATCCTGAAAAAGCAGAGATTGCACATTTATGGGTATGCTTCTAGTCACTGCATGCAGATCTGGACTGGAGTACAGCTTGCTATGATCCTGCCTGTTCATTGTACTTGATTATAACATCTAGAAAAGGGCTTAGAGCAGCATTTGGCTTGTAACAAATGTCATCACAAGAGATGAGACCTTTGATAAACACAGTTGTCAAATTAATGAAGAAGCCCAAGATGTTGCTTTGATAGCTGCACTGTAGCAAACAGGCTACCTTGAACAAATGAGACTGTGCAAGACAGTGGACATTGCAGTGAGTTTCAAACAAATTTTATGGTTTTGTGACTTTTTAATGTATTTTTGAATGTTATTAGCCACCCTGAGCCCATCTGTGGGGAGGGCAGGGTATAAATCAAATCAAATCAAATCAATCAATCAATTCCAGCATTTTCAGAAATCAGTAAAGAAGTAAAACAAGTATGGTAGATGGGTTGCAAGAGAAGTACTTTTCCACTGACTGTGCAGAAAGTACTTCTCGTACAACCCCATCTACCATACTTGTTTTACTTCTTTACTGATTTCTGAAAATGCTGGGATTGATTGATTGATTGATTGATTACAGAATGGTAGAGGTAATTGATAGAGTGGCAGAGACAAAATATTCAGTGTAGCAATGATGTCAAGAAAACCAGAAGGAGGAAATGTTAGGGGGAAAATGACGTGTAGAAAACACATTCTAAAAAATGTGGGAAATACAGGAGAATCTCTCATAAAATGCTAAATAGGGAGAGCTTGGCTATGAAGAGAAGGTCATGTTGCTCTCACAACATAGCATTCTCTGCTATCTGCTTCTATTATTTCTCATTAACCAGTCCATTAATCTCAGCTGTTTGCTTTTGTATTCTATCTTATTTCACCCACATGTTTAAACGGTAGGACTACAGGAATAACTTACAGTATCATGGGATATTTCTGTCATGATGTGTACTAGCTGTTAACATTTTAAAGGCTTGTAGACCATACAGGATAATATCAAAAAGGAGAAACATGTAGTGTAGTAATGGAATGAAAGGGAGACACAAACCGGTGGATGTGTGACAGGTTTCTGAATTTCCTACTGTTCCATGAATATAAACAAAAAAGTGTATAGCACTTGAATAAGTTAGTATCTACAGTTTGAAAGTTTAATTCAATTCTAAAGTATTACACAACTTCCATAACTTTTCTTATTTTTAAAATTTTACTTCATTTATACCCCACCTCTCTCCCCAATGGGGACTCAAAGCTGTTTACATCATTCTCCATTTTTTCCTCACAACAAGCCTGTATGGTAGGTTAGACCAAGTGTGTGTGACTGGCCCAAAGTCTCCCAGCAAGCTTCCAAGGCAGACCAAGGAATTGATCTAGTGTTGCCCAGATCCTAGTCCATGTTCTAGTCACACCACACAGCACACATATGGCTGGATCTAGTGGAAAAGGTTCCTGAAATAGTCAGTGGTATGTTGGGCTTGAAAATTTTATAGGCACTGGAAAAGACTTGCAAACAAAATGTAACACAGCACACAGCACTACAGTAATGAAGGGGAATCAGGTAAAATTGTCTCCTCTCCAACAGACAAAATCTGCAATCAAAACAGGAAGACGGGCAATTTTATCTACTATCCCTTCACTGCTGCAGCACTCCATATTCTGGTATGTTCTTGGAGTAATCCTGAACAGGTCTACTCAGACAAAAGCCCCATGTTATTTAGTGGAGCTTACTTTTCAGGAAAGTATTTTTAAAACTGCAGCCTTTATTTGTGAGGCTCTCCTGAGATTTAAACTTCATCTTCAACCACATACAGCTGAAATCTGAATGGGGGACCTATGACTTTTTAAAGAAGCAGACTGAGAAGAGACCAGTTGTCTAAGTGTCTCTCCAACCACTACATCATACTGGCTCTGTGGCAGAAGCATAGGGCTATTTTAAAATATTTTTAAGCACCTGTAGGCAAGATCCATTTAGAATTATATGTTTTCTTTAGGTTAAAATGTCTCCAAAAGGAAACATTTAGATATTTTTAGTTACAGTGATATTGTTCAGGAAGATTGCTTCTCAAGTAGAAATTGGTCAAGGAATTAACAGTTTTTCAGTTGTTTCAGAGGAGTTAGCCATGTTAGCCTGTAGTTGCAAAATAGTAAAGAGTCTAGTAGCACCTTTAAGACTAACCAACACCATAATTATAAAATGCGGTATTTCCCCTCACCCCTATTTTTCCTTGAACTGACTCACCAGTTGAGGTGGGCATGGACCAAAAAATGGGCCAAAATTCGACACAGACCGGCCCAGTTTAGTGTTCATGGACAGGCAGGTCACAGGACGCACGTTTTTCATGGATGTGACAACTTTTGGCCCGGTCTGTTGGTCTGTGAAACCAGACATCCTGGCAACGAGCAATCAATTCCCTAGGCAATCTAGGGGAGTTGCCTACAGACCTTCTGCTGCCTTTTGAACACACTAAACTTAGCCCTGAAAACCTTGATAGGCAGCTCTGGCTGCCAACCAGAGAGCTCCCATTATTCTCTATGAGAACAAGCAGTATATATAACACTCAGCGCTGAGCTGCAGTTTCACTTTCCATTGCATCTGACGAAGAGAACAGTGGTTCTTGAAAGCTTATGCTATAGTAAAGTTGGTTAGTCTTAAAGGTGCTACTGGACTCTTTTCTATTTTGCTACTACAGACTAACACGGCTAACTCCTCTGGATCTGCTTTCCAGTTGGCTATCGAGGGAGGACATGCTTGTTGTGGGATTTTTTTTGGATTGTGCGAGAGGGAGGCTTCGGGCTTGTGCTGCAGCAAGGCTCTGGAAGCAAACTTATTGGGTTTCCTCAGCTGAGAGCTCACTCTTCTGTTTAATAGTTTTTATTTTAATTCTTATTTGCTTGTGGGGTGGTGGGCTAGTCAAGGGCTCTGCCCCAACCCAGTCTCAGAGCTGCAGTAAGGCTCTGGGTGCAAGCTTATTGGGCTCCTTGAGGGTTCACTCTTCTGTTTCATTTTTTTCTTTCAATTCTTATTTGCTTGTGGGGTGGTGGGCTAGCCTAGGGCTCTGCCCTAACCCAGTCTCAGGGCCGCAGGAAGGTTCTCGGACCAAGCTTATTGGGCTCCTTGAGGGCTCACTTTTCCATCTCATTCCCCCCCCTTTCAATTCTTATTTGACTGTGGGGTGTTGGGTTAGCCTTGGGCTCTGCCAATTGCTGCAAGATGATGCAAGTAAATTGGTGTTTGCAGCTCCTATTCTATCTGCTGGAAGTTTCCTGGGAGATCTGTTTGCTTGGGGATCTGTGACTTGGACTCCAAAACGCAATCTTGGCCAAACTTGGAGGGTGGCTGGAGGAGAGCCTGCTGAAGACTCACTGTGAGTTTGGCAACTCTGAGTGCAAAGGGGGGGTGCTAGGGCCCCCGGAAGTGACAGACCATGGACTGATGAACCGGTAGGTCTGTGAAAAGTTCGTGATCTGTGGTCTGTGAAACGCAATGGACCATGGACCAATGGTCTGTAGTTTTTTCTCAGTCTGTGCCCACCTTTCCTCACCAGTGCACTTAAAGCCTATCCATTCTGGGGCATATTCTGTCCTCAGCAGGGCCCTTTTGTTTCCCTATGAAATAACTCATCAAATTTCTCTGTCTGTATAGAGGTTGTATTTTGGCTGTGGGTACCCTGGCTTAGAGGTTATTGTGACTTTCATGGGGATCAGTCACTTGACTATCAGATAGAATAGTGATATTCAATTTATACAGAACATTCTGTAAGTTCAAAATGTTGGGAATTTTGAAAATCAGTTCGTTAATAAATCTCTAATTCATTCACTGTTGCAATTAGAACTGCGCAGGAGGAAGATGGCCACTTCCAAGCCCATCTTCCATCTCTCCTTCCGCCATCTGCTTCACGACAAGTATGTTAGTACTAGAAATATTTTTTTTCCTCCCCCAGTAAATGGAAATTTCCTTCTTTGTTTGAAGAAAAGTCTAGTCTTACAGGGTATGACTTCATTTAATTGGTGAATTTAATTGAAGCTCATTTAATTGGTGAAAAAACCCTATCAAACCAATCAGATTAACTTGTTATGCAATAAGTCTGCACTCAAGACCTTTAGCATATCATATAGAACTGCTGGTTGTTGCAGCATTGCATTGTATCCTGTGCAGAATGGTCATCCAAAAATACCTTATAATTAAACAAGACAGGACACTTAGGCTACAAAATTTAACTGACATTTTAATGACTCAATTCATTTAGGAGAGTATGATTCATTACACTCTAGGGGTCATGACAAACTAATTTACATAAATATTTCTTGTAAAAATTGAAATATTACAGAGCCCTTATACTTCTCAAACACTAGACGGCCTCAGGAACTTTGTAGCATTATTCTTCCAGCAAGTGCACAGCTACATGAAAGTGGTATTCTGCTCCAAGGAACAAGATAAATTTTACTAGAGCACAATCTGAAATGTCACTGCTGTGCAAGTCACAAAAATCTCAGCGGAAACTAACCGTGAGAGTTGCTTCACACAACATTTTTAGATATAGATACCTAAACTGTAAAGGAGAATGTGGCAAACAGATTGGATTTGAACTTTTGAAAGCAGATATCCCCTCACCTTCTCATAACAGCCTTCTGACTCCCCCAGGAAAACACTGCTAGGGATTGGGGGATCCCCATGCAGAAAAACTACCAGGCAGGGAGGAAAAAGCAAAATTGACACTCCTGCATCAGTGGGATTTCTGTTAATATAAGAGGATCCATTAGCAGAAGGCAGGAGGAAATTTCATGTCATTTTCCTTCCTAATTGTAACCCCTCCCCCTCAATACCTGATGGATTTTTGGTCCTCCGGAATGTCCCAACAATGCCTTTTTGGGTATCACAGAAGGATGCCATAGGAAGGGAAGAAGCAGCAGAAAATCCATTTTCATTAGCTCCTTTTGCTAACGGGTCATAGGATCAGCTCAATCTAATTGAAAATAAGTATAAGAAAGAATTGGTGGCACCTCCCTGTAACTGTATAAGCAATGGCAAACCCATAATGTGAGGAGCATTCCTAAGTCCAATATCCAGAAAGCACACTAGATCTTATAGTATTCTTTTGTGAATGTGTTTGAAATGAATGATCACAACTGTGGCCAGTTAGTTTGATTTTGTTGTAGAATTATTAAGACTACAGTACACACATTTATATATGGATAACCTTCTTACTGTTGGAATGTTTATAACAAAGAAGGCTATGCAAAGATATATTATTTCATTTGACCTAGTGTGCTACTTGCTTAGATTAAAAACAAAATAAGAAAAACTCAGATTCATCAGTATCTCACTGCGTAAATGGCAAGATGGAAATTAATTTTCATCCTTTAAAATAAATTTATGATCTTTTCGCATGTTTTCCTCCCACATTTTATCCCACCATCCACAGTTCATAAGGATCCATCTTAACTCCTCAGCATATTTACAAAAATATAGAAGTGACAGCATATTGCTCTTGAATGTTAGTGGTAAATATTGGGAAAGCAGAAATCTTGAAGGATTTGTGCTTTGATGGAGTAAAGTTTATTGCTGTTGACCCAGTAAAGAGCCTAGGGGTTAATGGATCCAACACTACTACTAGAGAAGCAAGTTAATGCTGTTGCAAAAACGCCTTCTTCCAATTCAGTGTAGCCCAGAAGATGCACCCCCCACCCTGACATGGCAGATCTGGACACCTGGATCCATGGTATGGCGAGACTAGACTACTGAGAAAGCACTCTACATAGATCTCCCCTCCAAGTCAATTTGGGGACTCCAGATGGTATGGAATGCTACAGCTTGATTATTATCAGGAGCTAGGCGGAGCATGCATATCACTCCCATTGTGCAGTCACTCCACTGGCTTCCCATCAGTTTCCAAGCTCAGTTCAAGGTATCAGCGGTCACATACAAAGCTCTCAATGGTCTATGAGACTGCCTCTCTCCCTATGCTTCGCCATGGCAGCTTCTGAACGGGGCCTTCTGCAGATACCACATTAAAATGTCATGTGTCACGTGTCATGTTTAATTGCTTATGCTTTGTTTCAGCATTGTTTTAGATCAGTATCAGATTTCTACTTGTTTTCAAATTCAATCCCTATTGCATTGTTCACTGGATGTCCCATTGACTATGTAATCTGCCTTGAGTTTCAATGAGAAAGTCGGTCTATAAATAAAATAAAATAAATAAATAAATTAGAAAAGTAGCAAATCCAAGCAGCTTCTTCTAATGTTTACTCTTTTATTTTGATATGTATCATTTTTGCCATTATACAAACACATTTATCCATTGTTGATTGATGGAAAGGTGTCCTGCTGATTTAAAATAATGCATTTGCTTAATAAGTAGAAGTATCTCTTTTAATCTGGTTATGAAGACAATAAGCATATTACACACACTGACCTATTTCATTACCCAAAAACATCTTCCCCACATCATGAAATAGAGGCTGCTGGAAGTTCCACATTCCATGTCTTTAAACAAATTATTCTCATCCCTGCCTTTTCCCACCTATCACTATGTGTTTGTTCATTCTCAGTAACAGACAAATGGGTTGGGGGACATTTCCATCTGCTAATTTATAGCTCAGCCAATGTCTACAAGTTCTATCGCTATAATTTTAGAAATTCCTAATAAGTCTGTGCTAGAGAATCACCAGATTGAGTAACTGGGATTTAATTAATTAATCTTGCAATCTGGTAACATAACAACTGCTTTCCGCTAAAAATATAGTTGCGTTGAAACATCATGATACAAAGTTTCAAACATTAATCAAATAAACCGATCTTACGTTTTTGCTTCATCAGCTTTTGACAAACTATTGTTTGTGTGTGTGAAGATTTTTTAAAATGTTGTATACTTATCAGATTATCTTCTTTAAAGTTATTACTTTAGATGGAGAGAACTGATCTAAGACTGAGCAGAATTGTATACACTAAAAAATAAGAACAGCAAAGTATGCAGACAAGCAGAGGGAAGTTTGCTGGAAGAATAATGCAAAACTTTCAGGTGAAAAACATTTAGTATCTCTGTTCTGCTAAATAGAAAAGAGTCCAGTAGCATCTTTAAGACTAACCAACTTTACTGTAGCATAAGCTTTTGAGAATCACAGTTCTTTTTATCAGATGCATGTGATTCTCGAGAACTGTGATTCTCAAAAGCTTATGCTACAGTAAAGTTGGTTAGTCTTTTTTTTTGAAAATTTTTATTTTTTAATATCTAAAACAGAAAACTACAAAAAACTACAAAAGTACAAGGGAAGGAAAAAAGGGAGAAAAAAAAAAGGGGAAGGGGGGTGGAAAAAGGGGGAAGGCAACATACAAACAATAAACACTACACTACAATTCTTTCCCTTCATACTGCCATAATTAAGATTAAACCTTAATAAAGTAATGATGGAGTGGTTGACCTTACAAAATACAAATTACAGTCCAAATTAAGTCTTCTTCCCCCCCCCTAGGCCTCAGACGCAGTTCTCTCTGAGCAGCTACAGCCACAGCGCTCGTTAGTAAAGTTGGTTAGTCTTAAAGGTGCTACTGGACTCTTTTCTATTTTGCTGCTACAGACTAACACGGCTAACTCCTCTGGATCTGTTCTGCTAGTAATAAACTACCACCCACCCCCATAGACAGTTGTCCAGTTTAAGCAACTCATATTAGACAAAGGATCATTTAGGATTCTGCTGAAGTCCTTCAAGTGTTAAAAGACTGATTGCAGCAAAGCTGGAAAAAACAGTGAATGTCTTAGAGGCATCCAAAGCTAGATGGGAACTCACCCACAAAGGGGGTAAAATGCTATGATACACATAGTTCACCCTAAAGCAGAGGGGAGTATCTAACTTCCATAGTAACCTCAGACTTTCAGGGATTAGAAAAGATGAGTACTCAAAGAACATGGTAGGGTCACAGACAATTGTGCTGTGAGACTTCACTGGTGGTTTTCTGAAACAAGGAATGCCAATTTTACTGGTTTTCTGAAACAAGGAATGCCAATTTTTCCTGAGGGTTTCAGGAATTAAGGATATTTACAAAGCTGAATGCACTACATGTAAACAGTTATTGTGTATTGCTCTCACATTCTTGTTCAACACCCCTTTGCTGCTCAAAAAATTCAGAACGGCCCACTATTTTTATTTTTCCAAGATTCTTAAATGCTTCTTAGATCATTAATGAAATGTCAATGTTCATCAGTAAGGGAGGAGAATTCTTGAAACCATATATGACATCAGGTGAGGTGGGAGAAACAGAAGAACAAGAGGTAGCAATTAAAGTGCACAACAGCTAGAAGCAAGCCAGGCCACTGGATGTTCATTTTAAAGATATCCAGACAGCAACCACTGCTGCAGTAGCTTGGAGTGACTTCTGCAAGGCAGACAGACTGACTATATTTAGCATGATACCATCACACCCCTCCCAAGCCCAAATCCAGGCATGCACTCAAGAGCAAAGCATTAGCAAAAGCCTGACAAATTGCTGCAGTTTCCCAATAGACTTTTCTCTTCACACCACTTTTACTGTGGCAACAGATGGTCAGGTTGGTACAGTACATCCAGCTTTGGTAAAGAGAGCCAATAACTCAGCAATGTGTGCAATTTGATTTGACTACTAGCTCTGGCTGAGAGGACACATTAACCATCAGTCATTACCTACTTCTACCTCAGTAAGTTTTCGTTTGTATTTTTGGAAGGCAGGCAGGATCACTTTGATCCACAAACTTCTTCGCACTGGATCCAAATATTGATTCAGGCAAGACTAAGGACTTGCTCATACTTTGTGTAATGCCAAACTTCTCTACCATGGTACAGTGGTTAGAGTGTCAGATAAGTGTCTAGGAGACCCAGATTCAAATCCCCACTCTGCCATGGAAGCCTGCTGGGTGACCTTGGGCCAGTCACATTGTCTCTGCTGATCTTGTCTCATACAATTGTTGTAAGGATAACATGAGAATGATATAATCCCCTTGTGGGATCACCACCAGGGGAAAGGTGGGGATTAATAAATACAGGGGTCATTTAGTAGAAAAAGAGCTGGAGGAACTCATTAGCATAACTCAATAGCATAACTCATTAGCATATGCCACATCCTTGCCATCACTGGAAACGTGTCATTAGCATAACTGATTTGCATATGCCACACCCCCTAACATCACCTATTCTGGCTGTTTTGGACCCAATCCTGGCCATTCAGGGCCAAAATTGGGCCCAAAATGGCAAAAAGGGGCTGCATTCCTGCATGTTCCCCCTCATAATGAGCCCTGAATAAATAAGCAGAAGAGTAGGACTCTACTGCCATTCCATCACAACCTGCATTTGAGACTCTTCTTGGCTTCAAAGAGGACTTGTCATGGGGCTGCTAAGAAACACAAAGCTCCTGTGGCTGCAAAGGATTAGTGGTGTTTTCCAATATTTTTGTCACTATTTCTCAGTTCTATGTCCTTTCTACAAACTGGCAAAACAGTGAGTTTTAAATGGCTGTAGATCTTCAGGCTTGACCGCTGAAATTCCATGTTATCACTTCTTAAGCTATTTAGCTCCTTACCAAATCTGTTGTGCAAAGCCCCTGCCAGTACAGTAGCCAATGGTCAAGTACACTGCAGGCATGGAATGAAAGAATGCCGTAACGGTACATTCAGCCTACTAAGGAAGTCCATAGCTGGCATCTTATCTGTCATCTTAAAAATATGCCAAATTATCTCATTCTGAAATAAAAACATTTCATCTGTCTTTAGCTGCATGATCTTTCAAGTCCTATTTCACGCTTTTGTCCTAGTGGCACTGAGGACAGGTGTCCCTGTAGCCTCATCTTAGTCATAGGAATGTAGTAAGGTTGACTGTCCTAATGAAAACAAAAGTCCTTAAGAGTTCCAGCGCAATTGCATAGGGACGTAACTGAAAAGAGCATCACCTCACAAACAGGTTGTAAGGCAGGTTTGGTGGAGGAGCCTGGGGCTGTAATGACTAGAACAGTAACACATTACAAAACTGAAAATATTCTGGTCAAGTTCCCCACCACCACTGTTCTATAAAACCTTAAATTTGTAACAAATTTACAAATTTGTAACAAATTTACGAATTTGTAACACTTTTTCAAACTGTGTGCTTTGCAAATTCAAAAGCACTCTATTTCAGAAACTATCATAATTCCAGTGTATCTAATAGATGGAGAGTAGCAAAATTAAACCATATTAAAAGCTTCTGAAGTTGCAGCGTATCAAACCAGGCAAACCTGGCTTAATGCTCCTGTGCATTACAGGATAATATACAACGGATAGAATTTGGTACAGCTGAGTTGAAAAAAAATGTATGCAAATGATATTGCATCATCATTGGATGACTTAATCAGTAACATCAGAGCAATGCCTGAAGTCATTTGCACCATTATCAAGATACATTATCAAGCTAAATGTTAAGAATGGGAACTGTCTAGGATTTAATAGCTGCTGGAGATCATTCGCTGAATGTTTTCTGGCTGAACTGATCTGTGGTAACTCGGCACTTTTAACCAAGTTATTACAATGAGGAAGGGGCGGGGGATAGGAGTATTTCCAAGTCACACACATGATTATGGCATTAACAAAATAATGGCAGTATAAGAGAGTGGACTCAGTCAGAGGTATGGAGTGCTACAAGAGATTAACAGTTGTACAAACATCTTTATAAAGTGTGGTGTAGTGGTTAGCATGCTGGACTAGGATATGGGAGACTCAGGTTCAAATTCCCACAATACAGTGGGGGCTTGTCGGTTAATTTTGGGCCTGTCACTTCCTCAAAGACTAACCTACATGAACAAGGTAGTTGTGATAAAGTGGAGGAGAGAACAATGTTGGAAGCAATTTTGGATCACCACTGAGAGAAAAACAGGGTATAATTAATAAATTAATATAAAGAGAAAACCAGCAATTGAAAAATGGAGATCTACATACCACAGGGTCACAGGTAGAATGAAAACATTTTGGAAATAAATATTTTATATAACTGACAGAAGGGAAAACTATGATACACCATCCCAGTGGCATCAGCTGCTTTATATAATGCAAGCCCAGTGTACACGAACCTACAGTCAGGGCTCATTTTGAGGGGCAACACGCAGGAACGCAGTTCTGGCAGTTCCCCAAAGAGGTCACATGTCACTTGGCCATTTTGGGCACATTTTGTCCAGGATTGGGGCCAAAAAGCCCCAGATTAGGCCTCTGACAGGTGGCGGATCACTCTCTGGCTCAGCAGTGGCCCGATCCTGACCATTTTGGGCCCCTTTTCAGATGCTTTTGCCATTTTGGGCCCAATTTTGGCCCTGAACGGCCAGGATTGGGTCCAAAACAGCCAGGATAGGTGATGTCAGCAGTTGTGGCATATGCAAATCAGTTGTGCTAATGACACATTTCTGGTGCTGTCAAGGGGAGTGGCATATGCTAATGAGTTATGCTAATGAGTTCCTCCAGCTCTTTTTCTACAAAATGACCCCTGCCTACAGTAGACATTTGGTGAAAAGCTTGTGCACATATTTTGAAATTGTCCAATAGTAAAGGTCTTTTAGCAAAAAATACTGGAATTAAACATAGTACAGGATATGAACTTCTTATGGATCCTGAAGGCAATTCTAAATTTAATTACTACTACTCAAATATGTCACAGAGGGAAGAAATATCACTCTCTCTTTAGCACAGCAGTTCAAAACATTTGAGACATTGCACTCATATTGAAGTTTATATATTAGAATGTGTATTAGCACAGTCTAAAATGGATTAAAATGAACTCTTCATTATGTATTAGATCACCAAATTTACAGCCCTGTATATTTCACAGTCGTAGGTGATGGATCATTATGTGTCATGTATACATTTGTCCTGGCTTGTTATTACAGCTGACACATAAGAAAAGTGTAGTTTCATGTTGCTATTCTTTATATACATTTGTATGTCCGAGTTTTCAGATTTCAAAGATTCAATTAACACAAGAGCCTCATCTTATGTATCCTGATTCATTTTGAGTTTGTTGGAACTCATTCTCATGAAAGGTGCAAAGAACTGCTAGATGACAAACTTTCCCCTGCTACAGGCTTTTAGTGGAAGGAGTTGGGTTTCATTGGTAAAAACATATGGGTACAGAAGGGTTAACACCTCCTTTCCCCCTCTCACTGTGGTTCCAATTCATTGCTATTTTTCTTTTTGATACTGCTGGGAAGATCAGTTCACGGGTCTTCCATTTTCATGTCTAGTTTGGCCTTTAGAATGAAAGTATGCAAGGGCAGTTTTCAAATAAAAGATCTGTTTATTGATTGAACCGCACTATTTTCTTTGAAACTTAATAGTAAATTTACTCCAAGGCGATGCTTCACAATCATACCAATTCAAAAAGCAATTAAAAACATTGAAACTTCAGCAGAACTTGAGCTTGATCTATGGGTTTAGAAATCAGAGGAGACAAAGCCCTATCTATTGTAATTTGAATGCACAAACTGTGTATAGCGTACACTTGATTTTTCTTTATACACATGTTGAGTAATTCTCATATTACATCCAACGTATGTATGATTGAACATGATATAAAATCCCATGTTTATCCAGGTACTCATCCCCGATTTCATGTGTCAAGTGAACATACATTTGCTCTTTCTTACAAACAGATGTACATGTGTACACCATAACATGTGAATGGGTCTAGAGTGAAACAATGGAAGCAGCTTATTTCAGCTTCAGTGTTTACAGCTTAGCTAGAAATTATTCTACATGAGGAAGCAAAATAGCCATGAATGCTCATAGACCAATATTTTGCCTTACCAGTGTCTCTAAGCAGTTCTTTTTCCTGCATCATATAAAAGCTAGCTAGTACTAGCAATGGAAGAAAGCATAAAAGTAATTGTTGTATCTAAGAGCTGAACTAGACGAGATGAATTACACGAGTCTATGCAAGTGGCCAGATTCAGTTTTTTCTCTCACCTTCCTGTGTTTCTTTTACCCCTGATGAACTCGTGTCCGTGGTTCTGCTTTGTACACATGTCAGCAAAAAATTGGTTAACATTGGCGAGTGTCCACGGACCATATCATCAAGTCGCCGTTGCAGAGTGGTGATTCTATTTTGCTTCTGCTTCCCTGTTCCCTCACAGAAAGACAATAGGGGAACAGGGGATGGTTTAAGCATGCGCAAACTGGTGGTGCATGATGGGATACCATTCCTGTGTCTTGGAGAAGCGCAGAAGAAATCTGTGCCAGCACAGTCACGAGGTCAAGCACTGTCCAGCCACGTTGGCAAGTGTACAGGAAAGCAACAGGGAAACTCGTGTAAGTCTGTTTGCATGTCGTTCATGTGTCATTCGTACTGTGTAGTTTGGCTCTAATACACACCAATGCAATAGAACAGAAACACGTTGGTACTGCATAGAGGATCTTGTGCAGGATAACACTTATCATTTGTGCACATTTTTTTTAGCATACCCTCCCTTCAGATCAAGCTTGCTACTTCAAGTTGTTGCCCGTGTACTCTTCAATACTATGTGATGTAGCAGATCTACTTTACATTTCATAGAGCAGCAGTGTTTACTGGCAAACAATGTTGCTGCCCTTTCATGACAAAAGAGCATTCAGACGAACTTGGATCAGTCATTAAATATTAAAATAGTTTATAACACACTAACATGCCGTGGATTTATCAACAGAAAACAGATGTGGGGAACCATGCAAAATTAGGTTAGTCTCTTAGACCATGCAGGAAGACTTTGTAGACTTTTAAAAATAAATACAAAATTACCCAGGTCTTTGTTTTTCACTTGTTTTAAAGAAAGAGTCCAAAATACACTTAAATCCTGGTTGCTGATTTCTCCTCTATAATGCCTCTTTGCTTCTGCTCACATAAATTCCCACAATAATGATTTACACAATGCTGAAAAGTGGTAGGGAAAGGTACCAAACTTGACATTTCTGCTGAATTAGTGCAACCAAATTCATTCTCATTGGAAGGATTTTCAATTTAAGACTAGAATTTTCCCTGGGTCATTAGAAGATATTTACAGCAAAATGTTTCCACCAGAGCAAATGGTAGAAGGGCCATCATCCAGGGCAGTTGTGTCTCCTCCATACATAAATTTTGCATCACAAGCATGGCAGCTAGAAGTGGATGTGCAACTGCTGTGAGAAACTCCACTCCCCACACTGTGGCTGCAGATTCTTCTTGGCTAGTACCGAAGCCCCTGCAAGAACTGGATAGCTGGTCCTGTTGTCCTTCAGTAGCAACCTCCCTTCCCCCCATGAAAAGTACACCTTTCTAACCAACACGATTAGACAAGTTTCTGGTACAAAACTAAAAATATTGCCTAAAGGGAGAGGCTCAGGTAAGTCCTGCTTCCATGAGCTGGAGACATTGTTGGACGTAGGAAACATTTCCACCTACCAGGCCAAGTTCACTACAACTCTGGATGTTTTGGGCTCTTTCTGCAGTGATTTAGCTCATCTTTCTTAAGCTTTCCAGGATGTTTACAGAACCCTGTTAGGATGTGACCAAGGCTGCCTTAATCCAAGAGGGGAAAAGATACTTTTATTTCACCTTAACACCAAATGACACAGCTTATTTATATTAATGTGGGATTGCTAAATTCTTATTGCCTACAACCTTACCTTTGTGGGCAGGCTGTCCGGAGATCAAGCATCACAGAGGATGGTTAAAGCATGTCTCCCCCTGGAAATCAGCACCAGAGGGAAACAAATATCCTCTGAATAGATGACAAATTGCCACAGGGAAAACAGGACCAATAGCTGATGACAAAAACCTGTAAGCATAAATGAGAGACAGCTCTGCAAAAGTGGGAGATTCAGATGAAGGATAAAGAGGAAGCTTGCCTGGCCCAAAGTACATTCTGTTACATGTAACCTTGACCCTTGGAAAGGGGCAAACAAATGCAAACCCTCTGCCATAGCATGATAGATTCTTAATTCTGTCATACAGAATTAAGTGACACCTTAATGATGAAAAATGAGTCAAAAGCTCCCTTCATCAGGTACAAGTAGGAAAGGCTCTATCACTTTTTTCCAGACTAGCAGAAACAACCAGGTATCATGATTAAAGAAGTTGACAAATGAGGAGCAGTTGCCTTCATGGATAAATCAGGCTATATCCAGGATGCTGAAGACCAATCCTACTTTCTACAAAGGACTATCCTCAGATACCACTCAGCAATACTAAGGAGGGGGCGGGGAGATCACTGTTGAGGCACCATCATGGTTGGGGGCATCTGGATACGTGGACTCCACTCTCAGACCCCAGGCCATCAATGCCCCCAGTTATGTGCAAGGCTCTGAGAAAAATATAATCTGTTGCCATTCTTCCAGATAACACTACTTTGGCTACCATGAATGTTGAGTCTCTATACACCAACATCTCCTGCCTTCCAAAATGGACTACAAGCCATTAGGAACACCATCTCTGCCACCAAAGCTGACCTTGCTACCAAGCCCTGCTTGTTTGTCCTTGCCTGCAACTATTTCAGATTTGGTGAAAATATGTTACTTCAGATCAATGGCATAGCCATGGTCACTGACATGGCATTACAATATGCCAGCATTTTCATGGCTGACTTGGAGATATGATTCAATAGCAAGGACATCCTGGAGAAATTTCACCAGGTCTTCAGCAACTTCCACTCCACCATCAACCTGATCATGATGATCAATCTACACAGGAAGTATAAATACATGATGAAAGCTTAAGATCTTATACTGGAAACCTATTGATTAACAAACATATAAGCATGTAACCAGTCATTACAAACAATCCATTGTCTGCAGCTAAGTTGTACATTACAGCCACATCTGTTTCAACCCCTCTGACAGATTCTCACTTGCAGGATCTACAACATACATTTTTGGAACTACAGTACCCACCTGATGTAGTAAAGAACCAGACTGAGCCAGAATGACAGCTATGGATAAACTACTACAAGATAGGTTGTTGTGGATTTTCCGGGCTGTATACAGCTATACAGCTATTCCACGGCTATACAGCCCGGAAAATCCACAACAACCATTGTTCTCCGGCCGTGAAAACCTTCGATAATATACTACAAGATAGACCCAAATGAAATGATAGAATGCCACTGGTGGCCATGTACAGCTCTCACTGCAAGCCAGTTCAATGCATCATTAATGACCTACAACCTATGTTAGATAATGATACTCTTCTCTCAAAAGCATTGGGAGAAAAAACTTTTCTTGCCCGCAGACAATCCCCTAACAATTTCCCACTCAGAATAATGTACTAACACAGACATGGACACTGGGACCAGGGCCTACAAAAAATCAAGAGGCCAACTCTGTCCCTATTTTCATTGCAGCACTGCAGTCACTAGACCGAACACCATCAGTTTCACCATCTCAGATGCAGTCACTTGTTCATCTTCCAATGTGATACATGCTATCAACTGCTAGCAATACCCTTCTACTCTTTATAGTGGAAAAACAGGTCAGTCCCAGGGCTTTTTTTCAGCTGGAACGTGGTGGAACGGAGTTCCGGAACCTCTTGAAAATGGTCACATGGCTGGTGGCCCCGCCCCCTGATCTCCAGACAGAGGGGAGTTTAGATTGCCCTCTGCGCTGCAACCTAAACTCCCCTCTGTCTGGAGATCAGGGGGCGGGGCCACCAGCCATGTGACCATTTTCTCCGAGAGCAACCCACTGAGTTCCACCACCTCTTTTCCCAGAAAAAAAGCCTTGGTCAGTCCTTACACAAAAGAAAAAATGGACATAAAGGTAAAGGTAGTCCCCTGTGCAAGCACCGAGTCATTACTGACCCATGGGGGGATGTAGCATCACTTTTTCTTGGTAGACTTTTGTTATGGGGTGGTTTGCCATTGCCTTCCCCAGTCATCTTACACTGTATCCGCAGGAAACTGGGTACTCATTTTACTGACTACAGAAGGATGGAAGGCCGAGTCAACCTTGAGCTGGCAATCTGAACCCGGCTTCTGCCAGGATCGAACTCAGGTCATGAGCAGAGCTTGGGCTGCAGTACTGCCGCTTACCTCTCTGCACCATGGGGTTCCTCAAAAATGGACATAAATCTGACACTAAAAGTCAAAGCACTCAAAACAAAGTGGGAGAACATTTTAATCTTCCAGGACATTCCTAAGAGTGTCAAAAAGAGAAGCTTCAAGGGGAAATTACAATATGAGATTGTTGAACTTGAGCTCATTCACAAATTCAGACCGGAATCCCCTAGTCGGAATAGACATTGGATTAGCATCTCTCATTACAGATGCTAATTTTGACTCCAATCAAGCTGCATTGTGTTTACATCCCAACTACCTGCTTTAGCTTCTTCTGCATCAGGGACATAACTTCTCACTTTCCCTGAAGTCAAGCTGAAAGGCACGGAATCAGCTTCTATGTGGCCATTTGCACCTCTCTAAAACGCAGTATTAAAATCTGTTATTTTTGATACCCAGCTAATTTAGCCCCATACACAATATTCCCACCCCTGCCAAAGCAAAATAAAAAGGGAACTTCCCCTTGTGCTTTCAAAAACCAGCGACTTAATTTTTTTTTTTTTAAAGGGGGAAAGATGGGAGTGGGAAAGAACAGAAAGGAGGGGAGGGGGAGTGGCTGGCTAGATGAGAGTGGCCAATCACAATGGAATAAAGAGTATGCACAAGGAAACAGCCTACCACAATGCAGATTTTTTTTTTAAGTTGGGGTTTAAGTGTTCTCAGGACAGCCGGGCAAAAGCTGCGTAGTGGCCAGAGTCACAGCTCATGGCGGCAAATCTGGTGCAAACGGTTGCGGAAAAAACATTGTAGTATGGGAACTGAACCAACAAAACTGACTTGTGCAGACTGCTTTTGTTTTATCTCCCCCACTTTTGAGTGGGTTATAAAGGCTCAAGGATTTGTATCTGAAGCAGGGAGCTTTGTCTCTTGAAAGCTTATGCCCTGAAAATCTGATTGGTCTTTAAGGTGTCGCCTTAAAACTATGCTGAATGTTGCTGCAAGCAACTCAAAGTTGGTATGGTGTTCTTAAGCAGGGTTTTGCAAATGGTCTAGTGAGGTTGTTTAATCTTAAAATCAGTCTTTGCAGCTCTTCTTTAAAACCCCTTTTAACCCTTTCTTAAGTACACAAACTTTAAATCCAGCCCCCGCTCCCTTTCCTCAATTTGAGCTAACACACTTTTCTGACTCTGGACTCAAATCTCAGGCTCTTAGTCCTGCCTGGTCATCCTGGCATGTAATGAAGTTATTCTCATTCTATTGTCTTTTGCAATGGAGGTGCCCTTCAGGAAGCTGCTTCTGTATGAAATGCTTACTCTTAAGTAGAACTGGTTACAGGGAGGGTAGGAGGAAAATGCCATGCAAAATCTCGACCCTTTTGAGGTGGTTTAAGGGGCAGAATGGCTGTTCGGAACCTAAAGAGATGCCCAACATTGTTCCTTTTACTCCCAAGCCCACCTTCACCAGAATAAGAACACAGCTACCTTTAGCTTTATGTTGCAGGCACAGCAAGCAGCTTCTGACAATTAGTTCTTCTCTTTAGGGCACATTCCCTGCTTAGTATACGGACTAGTACTTCACATTTGCTGCTATGAACCGTTAGCGTGTGTTAAATTTCTGCTGGTCGTGAATTCAGTGTATGCAAAATTTGGGTAAAGGTTGAGTCTAGGTAGTTTTTCACATAATCTATTACAGTTAAATCCTTTAATAGTTTAAGGTTTGAACCTTCATTGGAGCATGCCTTCTTTTGGACTAATTCGCAATACCTGCAAGGCTGCCACCTAGCTTTTGTGTTGGGAGGTGCAGGTCCCAAGGCTGCTCATTGCTTCTGTCCCCATTCTAACGGGAATTCCATCAAGTGTCAATATGATCTTAAAGAGGAGTCAAGACGCACAGAGATTTGCTTCTCTTTAATCCCATTTGTGTTGAAATTTACAGTGGTTTCTGATACAGAGCAGTTGTCCTCTGCACACCCCTCTAGGTGGTTCAGGGAGGACAAATTCACATTTCTTACAAAAGATAGTTTACAAATTTTTGGCAATTAATCTAGAGTAACCCGTTTTGTCCTATTGCCATTGCCCAAGCATTGAAAAATTCTACAATAATTTACATGTGTTTCCCCCAAAGTGCTTAAGAGTTTTTTTTTCCAGGAACATTTACAAGTGGGCCTGTACAATTATTTACAGGTTGTATCTCTACAGAATGTGTTAATTCAATATGGCTTTTTGGAAAGTGCAGTATATATGGCCAGTGGCAGCAATACTGATTTTAGTAAAAGGGTTACAGTCACCAGTAACTAAAATGTTTGACACCTATTAGTGTATGAAAACAGTTTGTGAACTTGTTCCACATATCTTCATTCTTCCAGGACGGGAAGGCATCTGTTGAGCCACTGGCCTCGTTGCCATCCATAAAAGTACAGAACAGGCGATTACCAGAAGGCAACTTTAGGACAAGTCATCATCTGTGCTTACAACCGATATCTATTCAGAAGAGAAGAGATACTGAATTATCTTGTCATTAACAATGTTTCATTTCATATAATAAAATACTATACAGAGTGAAGAAAAAGCTTTGCCGATATCCCTTGGCATTACCAGCTGACAATAACGCACAACGTTTATCTTCCAGCTAGCATATCAAGTGTATTTTACATTAACAGCTTGGTAGCCTCATTATGTTATGTTGTAACTACTGTTAAGGCTTTGGATGCAGAACACTTCTAAGCTCCCATTATTCGCTAGCTTCTGTGATCTAAACAGTATTTGACATGTTAACAAGAAACAGTCTTAAGATCAGAGCTCAAAAATATAGTTCATTGCAAGATTTGTTAAAGGGCACCATTTGAGATTGTGGATCTTATCCTTCAGATATTAGAGGGATTATGAAACACTCCATGGGTTTTCTAAGCCACCTTTGTTGACTTGGGTACCATCTGGAAGTACCTGCTGCATCTCAAAGGAGAGATTTAAATAGATGAAGTCCACTTACTGCTGGATAAGTGTGTCCCACTGAACTGCTGTGTCTTCCAATGTCTATAGAGAGGTCTTCTTCAGTTGTTTTCAAGTACACTGGGTTGTCAAAGTTCATGCTCTTCATGTTCTTGTGTTGCCAGTTACGCCACATGAAGTAGCCACCCACTGCTGCCATGGCTAGCAATACTTGAAGAGAAATTGTGATGTTATTTGGCAGCAATGTCTTACCTTGCTCAGACAGCTACTGTGGGGTCATTGCAGTATCAATAGCTACTCTCTCCTCAAAAGAACACTTATATAAAGAAGTATTGTTGAATTCTATTCTTTTTGATAATGTTCTGCTTCTATCAACACGATCTTTTATACTTACATACAGGAAGAATAGCCCATGCAGCTGAGGAACTTCTGGCAGAAGCTAGCTCTCTTGATACTGGACTAGTCAGATTTTGTCCTAGGAAATAAAAGCCAATGCTGTTAAAAATCATTTTATTTATGACCACACACAACTTGAACAAATCCTGAAAACTAAATATTGAAGCCTATAGTTTTACTTAGTTTTACAAGTCCCACTTAGAGTTGTACAGTTCGGGTTTGGTACTCCTTTAAAAATAACAAATTATACCTGATTTGGTAAAACTTGGTATTACTAAACTCAAAAGGGAATACCGAAACAGATTCAGTATTATGAACTCAAGTTTACTGAATTAATTTGGTAAACTTGGTCATCGCAGCGGGGCTGGTCCTTTGCTAAGGGACAGCAGAGAAATACAGTTTCCTGCCTTTTTTAACCAGATGTGAGGGGAGGAGTGAAACAAAGGCAGAAGGGAGAGGGAAGGGAGGTGGCGTGAGTGGCAATCCATGCAGCAGCTTCACCAAGCGGGCTGATTACCTCACCAGCATGAGATGCCCTCTCTTTGGGAGTGTAGCTTAGGCAAGCCAAGAGGGGCCTCTAACCAGCAGAGGGGATGGGGAGGGGCCCAGCTCTGTTGGTCTCCCTTTCCTACCCCTTCTCAGCAAGCTTCCCCCCACATGGCCAGTGCCAGGATGTCCATGGAGATGGATACAGTCTGGCATGCCCTTGGCTCCTCTGGGAACATGAGACTCATGCGCCAGTATTGGGGAAAGGCAATAGTCAGGGGACTACCTTTCAGAGCCTAGCAAGTAGCTTTCCACCGATCTGCTGAGCTACTGGGCCAAGAAGGCGGCAGTCTGGCTGGACCCCCCCTCTTGAGGCTCAGAAGCAACTCTCATACCCTCCGACAAGCCCCCCCGTGAGTGCTTCTTCCCATGTGAGCGACATTATCAGCTTGTATAGTATTTGCCTGCTCCCCTGGAAGGGCAACATGCTGCACTTCAATTTCAAACCCTCGACTCCAGAGTGAATAAGGTAAGCCCCCTTGTGCCAGTTGATTCCGTTGGCACAACAAATACACACTTCAATTTGGACCCCCCTCACACACATCACAAAACCACTAGCCCATGTTAGCGCAAATTTCTGAATATTGAGAAAAGAGGCCCTTGAAATGTTAGTCTCTTGCCACTAGGATGGGAAGAGTCAGAGAGAGATGTTAGGGAAAGCAGAGAATGACACACCATGTGTCACAGAGGGAAGCCCACAGAGACACCCAAATGAAGCTACAGGACTGCTGATGTGTAATTGTATACTATATGTAATGTTTGTTCTAATACGTTGTTTTAATGTTAACTCAACTTTCCTCATTGCAGGGGTGGGAGGGGGCCAATGATGACGGCTGCTGCAGAGAGAATTACTTGGGCTTCTTAAATACCTGTCACTTTCAGCCTGAGGCCTTGTAGGTGGGATCTCTTATGCAACTGTGCTTGCCTGCCCTTGTCTTGTGCTTCTGGCCGGGTGCTGCTTGGTTCTGTTCTGTGGTGTTCTACCACTGGCTGAACCCAGTGCTGGGCTACTGTGAATGGCACTGGTTTTGTTGGGCTAAGTTGCAAGAGTGCCCGTGCTTCCGTTTGATTTGGGCGGAACGGATGTGATTCTCTGGTGTGAAGTTGGTCCCCTTGCTTCACTTTGGTTATGTGGGGATTCTATTCTCTGGCTTCAGTTTGCTTATAGGTGCAAGACTGTCCCTTGTTTCAATTTGGTTTGGGTGATTCTCTGGTGTAATGCTGGTCCTCATAGGGAACAATAGAGAGTGGCTGGTCAGCCACTCATGGGGCACTGTTCTTTTGGGGGGAGGGGATCAGTTTGGTTCTGTTTGGCTTCCTCAGGGATGAGCTTGCATTTGGGGGCACATGGTGGCAATAGCATCCTTGCCTTGTGCATATGTGCCCCTAGGAAAGAACTTGAGAATTTCTCATCATTAAGAACAATGGAGAGTGGCTGGTGAGCCTGCTCAGAAGTTTTTTGTTGGGGGAGGGGATACCTTAGTTTAGTTTCTCAGACTGTCTGGTGTGGAGCACATATTTGGAAGCGTGCCTCTGGCCACGGCAGCCTTAGTCCATGTATTTCTGCAGTGGGAGTCAACTTGGAGTTTTTTCTCTACAATAGGAAGAAATGGAGCAGCTGGGGGCACCTTGTTCAGGGGCCCACAGAATTGCACCCTGGGATCTAATCTCCCTGAAACTTGGGAGATCTTTAGAAGACAGTTCAGAGCAGGTCCCCTGCAGATTTAATGGATGTTGCTTCCAAATGCCACCTCCAGTCCCACAGATAGGAGTCAGATAGTTTTCCCCATAGGGAGTAATGGAGATTGAAGGTGGCTGGAAGCACAGGGGTGGCAATAAAATTCCCCCCAGGGGTCCAGTCTTTATGAAACTTGGGATAGTTAAAAGGACAGTTAGGAATATTTGGTCAAAAATTTGGTCAAAAATTTAGTCAAAAAATGACAGCCCCCTCCAGGCCACAGGATATACCTGAATTTCCCATAGGTAACAATGGCCACATTTTACTGAATTTGCTCTGTATTACCGAACTGGAGGAGGAGTTTGGTATTTGGGGAATCTTTTTTTTGTGATTTGGTGTTACCTAACCTGAATTTACTAAATTTATTTCCTGCACACCCCTAGTCCCACTAATCCATCAAGATACCTCGTGTCTTATGTGAAATTACAAAAACATTAGCTAATGCCCTAGAAAACAGGTCCTGCAATGTACTGTAGTATGCCAATGCCATCACAACTCTTAACAGGTTAACTTTGTCTGCTCTTGTGGCATATGAGATCTGTTGCCTACCATCCAACAGGTTTATCTGAGCAGGTTAGTTTAGAGCAGAGATAAGCCGAGTTTAATCTTAATTCCCTACAGTTTACGAATGGCTTTATTTTCATACTTAACGAGTATTGTTTATGCAGCCTTTTACTGGCAATGTTAAATTTGAAAATACTCTCAACTATACTTTGAAGAATGTAAATGCCTTGATGCATCCCAGCAGCAACTGGCTTTACCAGAAGTAGATCCCACTCTCTGGCTCACTTTCTACCCACCCCTTGCATTAGACGTTTGCCTGCAATAACTTATTCTGCTTGATCACTGCCAGCATATTGCACTGCTCTGTGTTAGGACCAATACCTCCGGAATGGGGTCCAAGTGGTGTTTCTGTTGTACTGCTGTCTTTTGCCTCAGTGTAAGTCACAGTAGCTCCTGCACCTGAAACTAATTGTAGAGCAAGAGCCCAGTTAAACCCCAGGTTTCCACTTTGTTTTGTGAATGTGGCACACCCATGGCAGATGAACGTGACCGTGCATGCTAATGTTAGGACTGGAAGATGTTTGATTTGTGCTATGAAATTGTAATTTTGAGTGCTGAGAATATTAGTCTTTTTGCTGGCAGCTTTCAGGCTCTAGTTAGCCAGCCTATAGGTCTATGCCAAATTACACCTTAGTAGAACAACAGCCACAACTGAAGCCACAGACTGATAATATTCATTGAATGGGAGGATTTCATGCACTTCAGATCAAGCTGCGACAAGTGGGCTGCTGCTGCGTGGCAGAACTGCAACACACAGGATTCCCACTATACAGTATTCTAGCAAGAACTGTGACATTTGATATGCAGCATTTATATTCAGACCAGCGTACTCCTTTACCTAGGGCTAGACTGCTTGATTGGGATGGTGGAATGGCATTAAAGCTAGATCATATTGTAACAGACTGGATGTTTCAAGCAGGTTGCTTATGACAAGCAGCAGCCATGACTAGTTGATCTCTTTATAGCTTTTGACCGAGTCTTTATCCTCAGTACTTACCATCCTGCAAGTTACTCTACCTGAACTAAATTAGAATTTGGTAGCACCTTAAAAGACCAACAATTTTTTCCGGGGTACAAGCTGTAAAATATTTGAGTGTGAGCTTTGACTCACAAAAGCTTATACCCTGGAAAAATCTGTTGGTCTTCAAGATGTTAACAGGACTCAAGTTTTGTTTTACTGCTCAAACTAATATAGCTGGCCACCTAAAACTATTTACCTGAAACGCAGAGGAAAATTATCTAGTATGTTTGTAGAACAAGTACTTTTATTGTTCACCTGCCATAATCTTAAAAATATATTATTGTGCACGTTCAAGTTCCAGTATCAGGCTGATTTAAGAGCAAATGGTTGTCTCAGCATGCAGTGGCCATGAATATGCAGAAGCCAGGCACAGAGTCAATGCTGTTGAGTGACCAAGCCCAAACACACATTTTGCAAGAAATGTAGAAAATAAAAATCTCAGCTCTGCTAGAGCTTTGCACAGGGGAAAAAACCCACAACTATACCTCTACATCTTAAGCCATTATCTTGCAGCGTCGATCCAACTGGGCATGTGCATGTATACTTTGGAGAGTGTTCATTTATCTGGGGAGCTGGCAGACATAGATATTCACAACCTCCATTTGCTGTACTCTCTTCACACCAGTTCCTTCCTGTGGGCAATAGCGTAATAGGTTAGCTAACAGCAAGAATTAGAACTGCAATCTAGTACAAAGGCTCTCATCTGGATGGCAACACTGCCTCCCCCCGTGTCACAATCCTAGGTTATGCCCAGTGCCTGCTTAGTTTTTCACAGAGGCAGAGGCACATCTGAGTCTTTAAACAGGAGGAATGCATCCTAAGGGCAGTTGTATCAAAGGGTACCAACCACCTACCTTTCTGCTATAGGATGCTATACGCTGCCTTGTGGCATCCGCATTTGTAGAACAAGGGTAGAATTAAGCTGGGTATGACAGGCGGACCAGCTATGAACCTTACTGACCACTCTGCAACCTTGACAATTAGAAAGCTCTGCCAAGAATACCATTTCACCTCGCTCACATTACCTGCAGGTTGCACAAGTTCATGATATACAATAAGATCCCGAGCATCACTCAAGTTGTTTACTAGAGTTGCCACTTCAGCTCCTGTGAACTTATTTGCACCGTAAAGTGCATCGTTTTCCTCATCAAGCCAGTAGATGCGGTCCTAGGAACCAAAAAAATATTTCTGACTGCAGGATGCCTAGCAAAGTTCTCTGTTTAGAATCAAATTAAAATATACCTCAGAGTCACTTGGAGAACTATCACTTGTGTAATGTACCTTGATGCCCTCTTCAATTACATGCACAAGTTTTGATGCAGAAATCGTACATCTCAGATTAAGTTCTTGCCATCGCTAAACTCACATCATTTGTAGTTTTTGGTCTTACCTCAAATATTGTCAGAGAAAGAGGATGAGCGAGAAACTCGTGAGACTGCAACACAACTCTGCGATCTTGGCCATTTATATCCACACTGGACAGTGTATGCAGCTTAGCATCAACCCAGTAGAGACGATTCTTGACAAGATCTGACGAGAAGCATAAAACCTCAGCACTTAGGAGGCGACAGTCAAGTCTGGAATGAGCTTCCCTATTTTATTAAATGAACTGACGCCTGGATTTCCCTTAAGCTTTGCAATGATGACCTTTGCAATGATGACCTTCACTAGATAGAAGGCACAATTAAGGCCAAAACAAAGGTTGTATTGTAATAGGATTCTTGTAAGTTCAGAACAATGCCAGAACTCAAGACCCCATATGAACAGGCAAGTCATACCCTAGCTAGATCTGGGATGGGAGCAGGATACAGCTTTGAAGCTTGGTTTCACATTTCAGCAATTCTATTCACCGTAGCTCACTGCTTTTAGAGCCTTAAGGCACAAATACGACTTCATTAGCAGTTCCAAGGATTTTTAGAGTAGAGATTCTAAGGTAACATACCTAGTGCTATCCCAAGTGGCCACTCAATTGCTGTTGTTACAATCGGCTGCCTGGCAAGGCCATTCATTCCTGCTTTTTCTATTTTGGCTGGTTCACCCCAATCTGACCAATACATGAAACTGTAAGAAAAACAGCACATTACTGTGAGTCTTACTGCAGGATATTAGGTCTTGCCAGTTTGGTGTAGTGGTTAAGAGCGCGGGACTCTAATCTGGAGAGCTGAGTTTGATTCCCCACTCCTCCACTTGAAGCCAGCTGGGTGACCTTGGGTCAGTCACAGCTTCTTGGAGCTCTCTCAGCCCCACCTATCTCACAGGTTGATTGTCATGAGGATAATAACATACTTTGTAAACAGCTCTGAGTGGGCATTAAGTTGTCCTGAAGGGTGGTATATAAATCAAATGTTGTTATTATTATTGTTGTTGTTATTATTGCTTTACCAGCAGCCACCAGTATACATTTTATCCACAATTTAGCAGTCATCTAATGCTAGACGCATACACATTTGTTTCTCCTAGCACCTTTTTTGAATATGGTGTGAAGTCTCCCCCCATGTCTCCGCATGCTTGTTAATGAGTGATGCTTTTCCTTCCCACTTCCTGCCCATGTTATTTAATAGCTGTACTATACCTGAAGTAGGTTGGCAACCACCCATTTTAGCAACTTTTGGCAGCCGTACCTCAGTCTCCTCAAAGACTATGAACTGGTATTTATTCAGTACCACCATCTCTTGTACATAAATACCTTGATACTGCCCTTGAAGCTACTTCGGGTTTTAGACAGAACCAAGGCTCCGCTTGCAGAATATTTTTGGCCCAAGACCCTTCACGATGCTCACCCAGAAAGAGGATCCACAGCAATTGAGGCTGGCTCTTTCAAGTCTGCATTGAACAGAACGTTCCTTTTTGTACCGAGAAGGTTTGCTACAACTATTGAATTGGAATCAATCAAGTAGATGTTCTTATAAATCCAGTCAATGGCAATGGCTCCAGGATTCTGTACATTGTCCACCGTCCGGAAGATCTTGCCTACTCGGTCATGAGAATCAACAGAGGCACTGGCAAGGAGAAGAATTCTGTGAGTCTGGGTATATCATGCTAAGATTTTAAGCCCTCTGCTGATTTATTCTTGGCTTTTGTTATCCTATGTTTGATGGAAACCCCATCTGGCAATTGCCTGGGCATATGATAACCCAAGATGTTACAGTTCTGAGATCGAGGCTTGCATAGGTATTTCAACTGAAAATCACCGTTTAACTTAAGCGCAGCAGTTTTTCCATCACTTGCCATCAAGTTTGGCATAGCTGCCTAAACAAGATCCTGACAAAGGCAAGAGGACTGCTGCCTGGATCTACACTTAAGGCCATTTTCTAGAGATAAACCAAGGAATGGTCTTGCACAGGAACGGCTTCTACACCAAGCATGTCATTTTGCAGAGAGATATCGACAGATATCTAAGGTAAGCTGCTTTACTGCCACCTGGAAACAGAAATGCATGTTTTCCTCCAGGACAGGAGCCGTATTAACAACAGAAGAGAGTCCTGGCCCTTTCTTTATGCTCCATCTTAACAGAACTTAGAGACACCTTACCTGAAGATACCCTTTAGCACTGAGTCTGTCCAGACAAGGTTGTACTCTGCCATATCTGCATCCAGATTAACGATATGTCTTAAGTTTTCTACTATCTGGATATATTCGTTCCTCTCCAAGCCAAACTTTCTGATGTCATGGTGATTAGTAAAGAGCAGGCACGGTTCTCTTCCTGCAAGAACAGTTTAAGTTTAAAAGCTATTAGACCAAGTGCTAGAAGAGAAGACTTGAGAGGCAGATGCTGTAAGAAACAGGTTTATTGTGACCACAGCGAGGGAGGTGCTGTGGCAGAGGCACTTGGTCCAGCCCGCAGTATCTCCAGTTAACAGAATTCAGGTGTTTGGAAATTAGCAGATGCTTTATTCTCACATATTTTGAGTTACTCACCAATTGCTTTACACACTCCAGTAGCCAAATCCATTTGATACCCACGGCTGCATTCACATTTATAGCCTCCTTTCAGGTTTACACAGATCTGACTGCAGATTCCAGGATTCTGGCATTCATTAATATCTAAAAGGGGGACACAGTTTAGCTTCATCACCTTGCGTAACACCCCTGCCTGTCTACTGACATCGCACATTTACCTCCACACGTTTTTCTGTCAATCAGCTCAAAGCCAGCAGGACAGTCACATTCATAACCTATAAGCAGATCTCTACAGGTATGCGAACAGCCACCATTGTTCACCAGGCATTCATTAACATCTGGAAAAGAAATGGAAGTTAAGAATGCTACTTGCCCCTTCCAAATACAACTGAGCCATACAATATTTACACCCCTTACAAAAAATATAGTTGTGTCTGCAATGGAGCTACAGCAAGGTGGAGGGACGGGGAACCAAAGAATAAGTTTCTGGATTCCTGCGACCAATTAGAGCTGAACGTTGCTTGAGTGTTTAGTCAGGAAGCTACTTTAACGGACCACTTAGCTTGTTCAGCTCTAGAAAGTGTCAAGCAATTGCTGATATATGTGGCTCAGCTATATTTAGATTTCTGAAGCTCTCTTGGAGTATAATCTTATTCCCACTAGACCAAGCCATTGTCTTTCTTCAGTTGAGAAATGAAGAAGCAGTTGATCCTACTGCTATGATTACATCTGCAACTTACTGCATTCATTCATCGGTTCATCACTCCAGTCTCGGCAGTCGACTTGCTGGTCACATACTCTGCTGGACTCTATACACTCCCCACTGCTGCACTTGAATTTATTAGGCCCACTGCACTGGATAGCTGGAAGTGGAAGAGAAGAGACACCAGAGTCAGGAAGAGTCCTATGCTCAAAGCGCCATGCTGTGCGGCTAAGTTGTTTTGTCACTAATTCTACGGATTGTTGCATAATCTTCAATTCTTTTGCCCCAAAGTGTCTTGGGCTACACTGGGAGCTCACCCCAGATACCCCCTATCACAGGAAACCATTCATTAAAGAAGAACCCTGGCTTCCAGATCCACCATCAGATTACCTAGTGGAGACTGTTTCTGGGGCCATTCTCTAATATTTCAGACCAGGGCTTTTTTTAAGCTGGAACGCAGTAGAATGGAGTTCTGGAACCTCTTGAAAATGGACACATAGGCTGGTGGCCCCACCCCTGATCTCCAGACAGAAGGGAGTTGAGATTGCCCTCCGCGCCCTTTGGCAGCACGGAGGGCAATCTCAACTCCCCTCTGTCTGGAGATCAGGGGGTGGGGCCACCAGCCATGTGACTATTTTCTCCAAGGGCAACCCACTGAGTTCCACCACCTCTTTCTCCAGAAAAAGAGTCCCGTTTCAGACCGTAAGCCATCATGGTATCTTACTAGCCAGTTCCACTTTTTACTGACCTTTTCTGCAGTTCATTTCATCTGATCCATCCACACAGTCCCTTACTCCATTACATTGCCTGGTTCCGTGGATACAGCTGCCATCTTCGCATTTATATTGGTCAGGTCTACATGTACGAGAAGCTAGAAGATAAAGTGTTGATTTTAGCAACAAGTTTAGTTCCTCTACAGAGCCAAGGAACAAGAACGTTCCCTTTATGGGGAACAGAGGTCTGCTACTTACGGCAATTGATTTCATCACTTCCATCCTTGCAGTCAGCGTCCCCATCACAACGCCACTTGCCTTGAATACATTCCCCTGACCCACATCGCATTTCATCTGGATTGCATGTCACAGTATGAACAGGTGGGCGGCCACACAGCTCTAGAGACTCATCCGACTGGTCGGGACAGTCTACATCACCATCACATACCCAGTTATTTGGGATGCAGGTAGTGCTTTTGCATTGGAACATGGACGGTGCGCAAGTAGGTGGTGCACAGTTTACTTCATCACTCCCATCATTGCAGTCATTGTAACCATTGCAGGCAAAGCTCTTGGAGACGCATTGCCCATCAGCACACGTGAACTCATCTGCGCTGCAAGTTACATTCCCTAAATGGGAGGCACAAAAATAAGACTGACCAAGCAGCACTGCTTTCCAGTTTGGTGCTTTATTGTCAAGTAGACTATAGTTACCGGGTTAATTTTAAGACAAGGATGTTGCAGCCCAGAAATTATCACTGTGGTACTGTGAGCATCGTGGCACCCACCAATGGCACTTCTCAGTACCTACTTCTTCCTCTGCCTCCGCACTGTTGATGCCAGCAGGTGTGAAGTGCGACACAACAGTCAGCTAGCTAGCAGCAGCAGCTACTCCAGGACTGTTTCGTATGCTGGATAGAGGTCAGGCAGAGAATTTTAAGGGGGTGAGTAGAAAGTGGTTTCCTACATACTCTGTGCTGGGAGCCTGGTTCCCTCTGCGTAGCTAGATCCATTACACAGTGGCTTCTTCATTTCCCTTCCCCTTTTCCCTCGCTGCTGCCCCCTTTGTTTAACAGCGTCATCTCTTCCAGCTACCTGCTAGCTGGCCTGGGATTCATTTCAAATCACTTACACAGTTGCTTTGCTGAATTACCAGTGCGCTGTTCTTGCTACTCACTATATCCTCCTTGAACTGTTTTAGAAAAGCGACTATCACCCACCACAATCAATTCAGGCTTACCACAATTCTCTTCATCTACACCATTCCCACAATCATTTTCACCATCACATCTCCAGGACTTTGGGATACACAGATTTGCTTGAGGACCGCAGCTCATTTCAGTTTGCTGACATCTTTTCTCATCTGCTGAGACAAGATTAAGATTAATCTGGAAGATTCGAGCATTAAAACAGCATTTAGGTAAAGGTAAAGGTGCAAGCACGGAGTCATTACTCGGTCCTGTGCAAGCACTGAGTCATTACTGACCCATGGGGGGGAATGTCACATCACGACGTTTTCTTGGCAAACTTTTTACGGGGTGGTTTGCCATTGCCTTCCCCAGTCATTTACAGCATTTAATATATATAAAATTTAATAAAAACAAACACAACAACAAAACCGTGGAGGAGGGTCAGTAACAGTTATTGGGCATATGCTAGTTGAACCAAAGCTATTTCCAAGCCAGAATTTACGGCTTATGCAAGGTTATGTGTTAATACCATATTATGGCTGCTTGAAAACTGACTTAAGGAATTAAGTTATTGTGTTAAGCATAAGGATAATAACTGATTTCTTAAAGTCCAAGAAAGTTTACAGTTGTAGCAAGCAGCTTTGATCTGCCAGCTGGTTAACTACTGCTTTTAGTTGCCATAATGAATACAAGTCTGCTTGCAGTTAGGAATTCTGTTTCATCTTCCCCTAAGTTATGTACTACAGAGGAGAACAGCATGCCAAATACATGAACATTTCACTATAAGTTTTAAGACTAGTAATATACAGGTGGCTACAGCATAATGGCTTGTCTACTCACAGCACAGCTCCGGGGTTTCATCAGAGCCATCTTCACAGTCAGGATCTCCATCACAATGCCATCTTTTTGGTATACATTGTCCACTGTTGCATACATAATCAAATATGGAACACGTCTTCTTCACTGTAAGGAAAGTGAAGCTACTGGTCAACTTGGCTAAACAAGGGCTTGCTGTATACTTCTGAATGTTCTGCTTAACAGCTGTCCCAGCAGTTGATTTTACCCTAGTTTCCAAAATAGGCATTAAGTATTCTACGCAGCTCCAATAAGTACTTCAGATGCAAAGCAGGCATGAAGTTCTATGCTTTGTACTGAGCCGCTAAAATATTTCCCATACTATGAACCAGTTAGCTAGGAGGCTTTCTAAGGCACAACTCTAGTAGATATTGGGAGAAATGCTACAGCTAGCTCAATAAATTAAGAAACTCAGGTCTGCCCCAGGGCAACGGGAATGTTTGACTTCATATGCAAGCTGTTGCAAGGTCTACCACATGGAAGGCTACTAACACACTTGACTAGCAATGAGATGTTTATCCATATTGGCAGCTGTTTGATCTTTCAAATTATCATCTTGTTTGGCATGTCACGCCACAAATCCTCTCAGGTCAAGCTGATCTTACATGAAGAAAGTGCAGTTATTTGCTGCACTTTCTTAGCCTTAAACAGAACTTGAACTTCCACGTATGACAGGGAGATTTTGGATTGGGATGTTCTCTTCTCCCACATCATGTTAATTTTATACTAGCAAAAGTTTTATTTGATTAGGGGAAAAGTGCTCTTAAGGCTTAGAACTATGCTTTCTAGTGATCATCTGAAAACAAGTTAACCACTCTGGGAGGTTCTTAGTATGGCTGGCATTGATTATGTATGACTAACAGTATTAAGCTGTGTTTAGAATTTTTTAAAAGTAGCAGAAAGTTCCCAAGGAAAGCTTTTCCTTTTGTGGAAAACTTTCCCGGCTCAATTGCTTTTACCCAAAGAGTGACATTCTTACCACAGGATAGCTCATCGCTGCCGTCCGAACAGTCCTCATCCCCATCACATCTCCACAGCAGGCTTATACAACGACCATTATTACACTGGAACTGGGATGCATCGCATTCTACTCTTGTGCCTTGAACTGAGAAGCAAGCTACCAATTAATTATGCTGCAAGGTAGTACTCGTAAATTAGGTCAACAAAATGTCTTCTCACCTGAACAAAGACAAGTATACTTTGCAGTAAAGACGTGGCCTACTAGCATAATCTTGTCAATTTAAGGTTAGCCTAAACTTTTTTGGGAGGGGAACAGAATCTATTCTGGTTGTGCCTAAATGATCCTCTGCGTATTTTTCCTAGTTCTCAATTCATTAGCAACTAGTCACATTTAGGCACACTTATCATCATCATCATCATCAGATTTATATACCGCTCTTCAGGACAACTTACAAAGTATGTCATTATTATCCCCACAACAAAACACCCTGTGAGGTGGGTGGAGCTGAGAGAGCTCCAGAGAACTGTGACTAGCTCAAGATCACCCAGCTGGCTTCAAGTGGAGGAATCAAACCCAGTTCTCCAGATTAGAGTCCCACTGCTTTTAACTACTACACCGAACTGGCTCTCTTGCCTTTCTAGCAATTGCCATGAAACGCAGAACCATATTTAGACCAGGCATATGAACGTATTTCTACAGCAAGCCAGTTCAGTATTTGTTTTCACAAATATTTTAAAAGATTCACTGTCTGCTCAACAGCTTTGTAATCAATTGATGATTAATGTCCACACATTTTAGCTGAAGAAAAAAAGGACTTGGTAAACATTGCACAGATACATACCAGCAAAAACAAATACAAAGGCAGAGAAATCCAGGGTTTTGCAAAAGTGAGCTTGTAGGAGATTGTGTTTAAGAATACCAACTCACATAGGAATTAGTGCAAGAGATTTAAACAGCAAATGAGACAACAGGGCGGAGAAATTTAAAGGACAGCTTTATACTATTGTTCCAAGTTATCCCTGTGAAATATCACTGGAAGCTACTTCTATTAAAGGGAAAATCATATATTCTACTCTGAATGTGCAGTCTACTTATTAAAAATGGTTGTCGGGGAACTGATGTGCACTCCATATAAATTATCTGAATAGATATTAAATCCAAAAAAAGTAGCAAGTTAATAAGTTAGTCTTGCCTCTTGAGCTAAGATGTCTGCTTCCAAGTTAACAGAACAGCTGTTTAAGACAAGCTCTTGAGACGTGCCCTTAAGTCCCATGTGAGTATAAAAAGCTGTGCTATTCTACTTAATAGGTCTCTGAATGCTAAACATGAATCTAGAATTGACAGATACCTACATACCAAGATCTGTTGAGCAATGTCAGACTGTGCTCAGCAAAGCAGAGTTTAGACCAACTCAAATAAATGAGCTTTACCCAACCTCTGCTTCTGAAAACCTAGCTCAGCTGTATTGCTCATTAGATAGTTTGTCTAGAAGAACAAGTTGCTACAGAAGCAGCAGCCTACAAGTAGCCGTTTACCTCAGGAATGAGCATTCAAGAGCAGGCAGCTCCTCAAAATGTGGTGGGAGATGCCCTACATGCAGCCCTTAGAAGGAAGCATTGCTTAACTCCTCTCTAAGCCTAAGATGTGGAGGAGTTAGCCGTGCTAGTCTGTAGTAGCAAAATCAAAAAGAGTCCAGTAGCACCTTTAAGACTAACTAACTTTACTGTAGCATAAGCTTTCGAGAATCACAGTTCTCTGCATCTGACGAAGAGAACTGTGATTCTTGAAAGCTTATGTCACAATAAAGTTGGTTAGTCTTAAAGTTGCTACTGGATTCTTTTTGATTTCTCTAAGCCTAAGTAACCCTATTCCTGGACAGCATTGCATCTGAAGTCTGAACAATTCAGCTGAGGAAACTTAAACATCTCCCAACAAGAGACAATTTTCAGATAATTCTGGAGACTAGACAAGTTCTTGAGGCCTGTCTTAGAGCTAAGCTACAAGAGACAAACTACACCAGGAGGAGCACATGAAGGGAGTTAAAACTCAGCAGGAAGCTGAGTTTTAAAAGAGATTGGAAGGCTTTGTCCATGTCTCCTGTCTACAGGTCCCTGCTCAAGTTTGCTTATTTCCTCTTCACCTCTTAGAGGGGGAGGTGAAACTGACACAGCCTTTCTGAAGCACAAAGGAAATTAACAAACTCTCTGAGCAGGGATCTCCCTGGCTCTATAGAGAGGGAAAATTGACAAAGCCTTCCAATCTCTTTTAAAACTCAGCTTCCGGGCTAACATTGAGACTCCCTTCATGTGCTCCTCCTTGCGTACCCCGTCTCTGGTAGCTTGGCTCTTAGAACTCGTAAGTCTAAAGGAACCGTTCTACATGTTTCATGAGAGGTTCATTTGGGTAACGGCTCTATCATGCTACCCATAACACTGCATTATTTTACTACAGGACAGCATGCAAGACAGTTCTACGGCCATGGCAGCTGCTTGACCTATTGCAAACTTCTTCTGGAGCAAGATGGAATGTGAAGAAAAGCAGGCACAGGCACTCCGACAGAAAGCGGACATTAAGCCACTACCCATATCCTGTAATAAAGCAGGACAACTAGCACAGGAAGCTTACAATTACCAGCCACAACATCACAAGGGAACAGATTTCTTGGATGGTGAGGTTCAGATCAAGTGCTAGACCTGCTAGCTATGTAACTAATGGCTGTGCAGTTGGATGCCAACGATAAGTCAGTAGGGTTTAGTTTCTCATGGCTCATTTGGCTTAGACACTGCTATATATTACAAGAGCAAAGGCAGGACTACTTACCATTTAAATGAACTAGAACCAGGTTTGTAAAATAGTAGAGTTCAGTAGCACCTTTAAGACTAACCAACTTTATTGCAGCATAAGCTTTCGAGAGCCACAGCTGTCTTCATCAGCTGTATCTGACAAAGCTCTGGTTCTTGAAAGCTTATGCTACAGTAAAGTTGGTTAGTCTTAAAGGTGCTACTGGACTCTTTTTGATTTTGCTACTACAGACTAACACGGCTAACCCCTCTGAATCTAGAACCAGATTTGTGTCTCTTTTGCAGTTGTTGCTGCCTGCAAGTATTTCAGCTTGTGCAGTATGCTCCTTGTCCCTACTACCAAGCTAGTCTGAAGCACAATAATGAGTTCTTCTTCAGCATGTGCAATTCTAGTAATACTGCAACATATGGGCATTTTAAAGGTCAAGAAGCACCACAGCTGCATGATGCAAGACTGCATTTTCTCCAGATTGTTGCATCATTCAGAGGTTTGCTTTTGTCACCTCAAGGTTGTCAGGGCACATCTATTTTTAGCCTGCATTGAAGCAGCAAGTTGTGCTCCGCTCTACTCCTGGCAGAGTCTAGTAGATCTCTAGTAGACTATACTCATTACAGCAACTAAGTAGCATTTTCTGCCTAAACAGAAATGCACATAGACTCAGAAAGAATGCAAAGAAAGCAAAGTTCCACCAACAGAACCTTAGAGGTTCTCAGTCATGCTTGTAAACTGCTGAGATTTCAACACTGTAGTTCAAGTTAGCACCTAATTGCCCCCTCTCTAAAGAACAGTAACTAGATTATTTTCATGTTAGCTTATCTTGCCATATTCACCATTTAACTGACAGATGTTCTCCCCATGTTTGGAATGTGCGCTGTTTAGGAATCTGCTTTGAAATAAATAGCTGAAGCAGTTGAGGCTATGTATTATAATCTCAATAATGATCTTTCTAAAGCCATATATTTAACCCCAAAGGGAAACCCTGAACTTTAGAAGAAGGGAGCTATGGCTCCTGAAAGCTTATGTCCTGATACCTTGTTGGTCTCTAAGCTGCTTTGGACACAAGTGG
Source organism: Eublepharis macularius (assembly GCF_028583425.1). NCBI lineage: Eukaryota > Metazoa > Chordata > Lepidosauria > Squamata > Eublepharidae > Eublepharis > Eublepharis macularius. The sequence continues at coordinate 102,392,801 of NC_072797.1, read as the reverse complement.
CTCAACTCTGAACACCTTTTACTTATGCAGCATCTTCCTAAATGCCCCCAGCAGTACAGAATGGTGGTCCTTGAGACTTTTGCTGCATTTTAGAGGACTCATTTTTTAAACAAGACTACTTTTAAGATTGCTTATTGGACTACAATACTCTTCAGACTTGTTACTATTTAGGTAGAGCTTTTCCAAGTTCACAAAGCACTTGAGTTGGCACAGAGTACTTTAAAGTTAAATACTTGGGCTAGTTCAAGAGATTTCAAGCTAGCTCCTACTATTTCTTAGTAAAGTGTTAATTCATTTGTAATTTGTTTTTGTTTTTAATTTTTATTGGGTTTTTATAATATATAGGGAGGGGTTACAACAGGCCATAAGCATTTATGAGATTCACATACAAGACACACAATCATCCATCTAGATATAAAAAGCCATTATATATGTAATTAGTGCCCCATATACCTTCAAGATTCCCTTTTATTAATTTCTATATTTTTAATCCACTTACTCTGTAGCTTATATTTCTAGTAATTTTTTCTTCTGTGCATATTACAGCTAGATCACATTTCACCTCTTTTACCTTCTAATCAGGGATCTTAGATCCATAATCATTCTAGGAGTGGGAGGTGGATGTAGCAAAACATACAATATCAGCAGGACAGTAATATACATCAACATAAAGATAAGAGCAATTTTTATATTAATTTCCTCTCTTTCTTATATCTGTTCTGGCCATGCCTTCCAAACTTGTCTGCTTGTATTTTCATAATAGTAAGAGTATAGAGGCCAAATCAATATTTAGTTTGAAAACAATTTTATATTCTATTTTTAAAAAGTATATATCTTTCATCTATTTTGTTCTAGCCAAAACTATTTGCTTGGGTTTTCATATTGATAAGACTAGGGTGGTCACATAACTATATAGTTAAAACACAATTTTACCTTTTAAAGATAGTAACTCCTTCATCTATTTTATTTTGACCATCTGGACTTATTTACTTGGGTTTTCATACTCGTAAGGTTAAGAAGAGCAGGTGGTCATTTAGCTTAGCCAGTATTTTATATTTTGAGAAGGAGTACAGTCTAAGTACATTTAATAAACTCCAAAGACCCATTAACATAGACTATATGGTGTTATATAAAAAAGTTCATTTGTAATTTGTTCAGTGATTGTAAACAGAATGCTGAAGCTTCTGTTTGGCTAGTAATAGTTTCATGTGTGTTCAGCTCTGACATTTCCGCAAAGCAGAATTCCTAAGACGGAAACAGTGGCTTGTTCATGAAGTGTTAGAGATACCCAGCTCAAATTATCAGTAAGACTGACAAGCTCCTGCATTCAAGGATTACTGCTGAGTAGAACTTTGTATGCCCATCCCTACCTATGGATTACACTAGTTAGCATTGACCATTCATAGCACTCTCATGCCTGCTATGTTGTATTAACACAGGCAATAATATTAGCAGGTCCACTGTCGATAAGCTCCCAACACAGTCTCAGTGGAAAGGCATAAAGAAGAATGCTGTAGAGTTTGTCGTTATCTCTTATCAAGATTGCTTTGCTTAGCAGTGATATGCTCGACAAGATGCCCATTGCCTCAAAGCACATGAGTCAACATGACCAACTCTCAGGTATATATTCTATCCATTGCTTACTAGTATGTGTAGGCACTGCTCACAAGTCAGGTTTCTGATAATGATGGACAGTACGTGGAAGTTACCAAGTTTCAACACAGAATAAACACCTTTCTTAGCATAAGTTTCCATTAAATTAAACTGGAATGGCAGTTTACATTTTGAAACTATTCTGGGCTGTCAGCTGCATATAAAACTTGTTTTACAGGGAAATACCAAACAGAAGAGAATTACTGTCTTGGCATGTATTTTAGTTCCTGAGTGGCTTTGTACCTTAAGGCCCATGAGCAAACAAATCAAGCTTGCTGCAAACAGTCATTTCAGCTGTTCTAGTATCTCAGTGTATTGACTAGTCCAAGTTCGCTTCCAATAGCAGCAGCCTTAATATATAGGATGCATTAAATTTAAGCAAAGCATTTTGGCAAACTCCACAGAAGTCTCAACTATCGCTCTCATTAAGTAGTGAAGCCAGAATTTTGTTTGAGATGCAAGGCGAATCTCAGTTTCAGAGCAATGGAAAGTTACAATATAAGCCTAAAGTCAGAAACAGCCTACCTGACCTGAAGTGAACAGGCTGGATATCAGACTAAAAACCTTGGAGCTTTTTAAACAGCTGCTGATACTACCAAGATTTGTTCAGGGTATGTGGCCTATGAGATTCAGTAGAGTGATCCACTCCAAGTCTGATTTGCATGCTGAGGGCCAGTTTAATTTCTATTTTCTCAGCATAACACCTTGAAGATAAGCTATCAATACTCTTGCATCTCATCTTGGCCGTAATAACGTTATTCAAGAATTGCCTTCTCTTCGGTTTAAAATAGAGAACTACGTAAGCCACTTGGGTCCCCATTGAGAAGGCAGGCAGGCTATAAATGCAGAAACCTGGGAAAGACAGAGACCATTACAGAGCTTGCGGGTGGGGGGAAGAATTTGACTTTTAAGTATTCAGTGTTACAGTTATTTAAAAGGCCTTAATACACACACTCCTTAAAGAGCAGAGCTAGTACCCAAGTTAGTCCCATGTGCCAACCAAAACATTTCTAAGAACAATGTCCATGTGTTTAGTGCCTAGCTAAGGTCAAACCCTAAAAGGTTAAACTAGCATCAATCCAGGAGAATTACCAGGTTTCTCTTAAGTTAGTCACTGTATAAGCTTTTAAAGAGTGGCACTATCACACCTGGTACTTAAAGTATGACTTATCTGTTGATAAGGGTCATTATATAGGCAAGAGAGGCCAGTTTTTAATCACCCCAGCTGGCCGAGTATACTAATAGGGGCAAAGTCCTGCCACTGATGTCCGATCAAGAGCCATTAAGTACACCCTAAAAGCAAGAGGGACAGAAGAGGAAAGCTGCTCCCTTTCTGCTCCCCAGATATCAAGAGCTTGCCCCAAAGCATAAAAGCCGCTCAGTTTTTAGGGTTAAGGCCAGAAGGCAACAGCTATGGGAGACAAAGAGCCTTCCTGGCATCCTTCTCAGAGGCCAGCTCCCTCTCCACCTCCACCCGCCCTCTTCTCACCGCAAAGACAAGGGCTCCCCTCTCCTGCTGCCAACCCGATCTGAAGAGAGCCCCATAACCAGTACCTGGCCCCCAGGTGTCGAGAATTCTGGAGCAGAGGGAAGCGGCTCTTGGGCAGAGATGTCCTGTCATTATAAGGTTTCTTCTTTAAGCCTGGGGGGGGGGGGGCGCGGGAGGAGGCTGAAGAGGGGAAGCCCAGTTTTAATTGAAGCCACCCCTCCCCCCCCCCCCAGGCCGGCCGCGGGGCCAGCCGAAGCAGCAGCGCGCAGCGCGCTCCCCCCGCCCGCCCCGCCTGCAGGGTTTTCCTCGCAAACCCAGACAAGGCTGCAAGGCAGCCGCACGTCCAGGCGGCTAAAGCCCCGTTTCCCCTTCGACTCACCACGCAGCCAGCAGCGCTCGCCTTGCAAGCAAGCCAAAGCGACCAGAAGCCAGAACCCGCGCCGGGAGAACGGGTCCATCGTGCAGCGCCCACCGCCGCTCCGCGCACAACAAGTTAGCAGCATTGAGGAAGGGGGGAGGCAAGCACGGGGGGGGGGCGCGTCTTTCTCCCTCTTTCTCGCACGGGCACGACTGCAACCCGAGGCTTGCGTACTCCAGCCGGGGTGGGGAAAGCGGAGACAATGCCAGCGGCGACAGGGAAGGCAAGTCCAGGAAGCCGGCAGAGGCCGCCGTGCGCCGAGGCACGGGCCGGTGGAGAGAACCCAAGGAACGTGCACGAGGGGGAGGGCAGCTCCACGACGCTTTTATACGAACCGCCCTGCTCCTGTCTCCGTGCGCGTTGCTGCCGGTGACTCACGGGCGCCTGGGCGGCCTCTGGTTGGCTCTCGAGCGCCTCCAATCCCGGCCGCCTGCCCTAATTTCCTGATCCACGCAACCTGCAGCCGCAGCTGTGAGCGCCGCAGACGGCGAGCCGGGCTGGGCGTTCATTCGGCCAGCCGAACAGGCAGCCGCCGCCGCCGCCCCGTTGGTGCTGATGAGGCGCGCAGGTGGACTCCGCTTTGACCCGCCGCCTCGCTGATTAGGAGCTCCCCGGGGACCCTTTCCCGGTAAGTCGCGACTTTTCTTATCGCTGGCGGGAACTATCCCGCGCCTGTAGCGTCTGTTACCCTTCTGGGATTCCGTGGAAATCCATGGGATGCAAAGGGATTGTCGTGGCATGACTACCCCTTTCATTTATTATTGGTATGCCCACGCTAATGATTGTCCATCGGCCAAAACATGTTTACAATCTGATGCTGAATATGCCGAAGAAACTCCCACTCACTGCTGCAGGATTTACTTCCTGGTAAGTAACGTTCAGGATAGCAGCCACAGTAGCCCAATGTGATGCATCACATTTATTCAGAAAGAAATCCCGTTGACATCAGACAGGTTTACTCCAAAATGCAGGTGCTGTTCAGTCCTTCTTATGCATGGCCATTCAGAAGTACTCATACTCTAGGCCAAATTTCTCCCCATTTGGTGTGCTTTACAATGAGGTCCTTATTTGCCCTACTGTCAGGGAGGATCCCATGATGCTGTTGCAGAATCAGTGTCTGTTAATCTCTCTGCAGGAAAGTTATGACTGCATCTTGGTCGTTATTATGGCTGCCATTTTTAAAGCATTAGCTGCCATCTTCCATGGACTGCAGTAGACCAGTCACTAACAGATGAATCAATAGGCGTGGCTTCTTTGCCGACTCCCCTAGCTTCCCCGCATCTTTTAACAACTGCTTGATAGGCAGTAATTTAACTAGTTCAGGTTCTTAGCATCATGCTGCATCTTTTTGGGGTTGGGGGGGGTATCAAACATTCTTCTTTCAGCTTTGTGCACTGTAATGCATGTGCTCTACCATAGAGCTACAGACCCTCCTACCTTTCCAGTTCACAGAAATGAAGATTCTAAGGTCAGGTACGGTTATTCTTTGGTGTGGTTGTGATCTTTCTATGCTACAGTAAATGCTTCAGCCCTGAATAGATTGGCTTGGATCCTCTGGAACATTTCTGCAGACAGAAATACTTCCACCTTCACAGTATGACTTTCTCACCTCTCCCCATAGTCCAAAATAACCCGCAGAATGCTGTTGCTGGAAAGAAACTTTGCAGGAGAAACTTTACAAAGCAGGGGGTATTGCGGGCTGCAGGGCAAGGGAGCAGAAGAAGTGTTGCTTGGTGAGCAGAATGCTGTGGTGGATCCAGGTTCTTATGGGGCTAATTTAAACTTCAGTACAACCAATTGACATTTTAAGCAGCATTAGTGTTTGCTTCATAGTGCAGTAGCTGTAAAGCTACAGCATACACTGTTGCTACAAGTGTGAGCCACTGTTTTGCAATGGCGTATTGCACTGATTTGTCTGTCATTAAACATATGAAGTCCTGAAATATGCAGAACATTTCACATATAAAAGGCAGATGTGCTTCTCTAAACACTCATATGAAGCTTCCTTATACTGAATCAGACCACTGGTCCATCAAATTCAGTAGACTTAGGGCGAAGCTACAAGTGACGAATGACACTTGAACGGCAAGTGTATTTCTCCCTGTTCACTTGCGCTCCACTCAATCCACTTGCTGTTCAAGTGTCATTCGTAACTTGTAGCTTGGCCCTCAGACTGGGGGTGGCTTTCCAGGGTCTCAGGCAGAGGTCTTTCACATCACTTACTACCTGATCTTTTTGACCGGAGATGCCGGTGATTGAACCTGGCTGGAACCTTCTGCGTGCCAAGCAGATGTTCTGTCACTGAGCCATGCCCCCCTGCCCCAAAGGGTAGTCAAAGGCAGGAAGATTGTTGTTTTGCAATGCTTGGTTAGGGACATGCGTCTGCATTTACTGCCAGTCACATCCAGTGCAACTGTCGCCAACAATGACTGGTGCGTGAAGCACCTCTTACTTCCACGTGCTGGCAAGGATCTGGAAAATTGCACAACCAGCCCCCCCCCCCCCCATATCCAAGAGGGCTTTACTCTTGCATTTCTCAGATAGCAATCTCTCCCCCATGTCTACATGGGAAACCGCTTTTGAAATTTGAGGGGGGAACGTTATTTACTTTATGGGATGTGGGGGGTCTGCTGGCTCTACCTCCCTCCAAAAATTCCAAGTCTTTAAGTAGGTCTGCAGTAGTTCTTTGGGTCTGAACTGGATTAGAGTGCCTGTAGATGTTCCACTGAAATCAGTATAAACTCAAAAGTAAAGCTGGCTAAATCCCACTAACTCTAGTGGTATTACATCATGTTTGATGCAAAAATATTTGAGCACTTTGTGAATCAAAGTGAAGAAATACGTCTTACAAAACTGCTGTAATGGACACTGGTTGGCTGCCTGTGATTCCTTCGTCTGTTGTCTGTTTGCTCCTTTTTACCTATACTCTCAAGCTTTTTGTGGCAAGCTCCCTCCCCTAGCTCCTTCTCTTAAATAGCATGTTTTGCAGGCATGTGCAATTCCAAAACTTCCTCATGCATGGCTCCAATTTCCTACATTAATAGCACTGCATATTGGAATTTGGCTGGAACCTCACTTAAAATAACATGACCCTGCAGTTGAGGAAGAAAATTGCTACTTGTGCATTCTCTCATCTTGGATTACACTTAATTGTTAATTTCACAAAATTACATGGAGGGATCCTATAATTAGAACTAAGAGAGAAATGCTTTTCATTTACGGTTTTAATGTTCAGTTATAAGTTGTACAACAGAAGAAAGATAAGAGCGCTGAATAAAATAAAATGTACCCTGTTCGTCACATAATTTTTAGAACCAATAAATCTGTGATCTTGAAACTGCTTGCAGACTTTTAAGTATCATTAACATCAATGGGATACATAAACTGCAGTTTCAGGATTAGCAAGTACATGTTTTTTTGCTATTCTCTATTGTAGTAGACTTCTTCAGTTATGTAATGTATCAGACTTGCTTAGATGTAATAATAGGAAGATATTAAATTGGCTGGATTTTCAACCGAGTAAGGAAGGCAATTCAGGATTTTTTAAAAAACACCTGGATTAAGTGTTGCTAAGTAACAGTGTACAAATACATTTTTATAGGTATGTAATGACTTAGATAAATTCTGAAATTTCCAAACCATGAAGAGAGCTTGTTACTCTTGTTCAGTGGTGCGTTAAGAGAAATTGGGGAAGTGAGAGTATTGAATGTCCATCTGTACATGAGAGCCAGTTTGATACAGTGGATAAGAGCACGCGACTCTAATCTGGAGAACCGGGTTTGATTCCCCACTCCTCCACTTGAAGCCAGCTGGGTGACTTTGGGTCAGTCACAGCTTCTAGGAGCTCTTTCAGCCCCTCCCCCCCCCCCCCGAGTGATTGTTGTTGTGGGGATAATAATGACATACTTTGTAAACCGCTCTGAGTGAGCATTAAGTTGTCCTGAAGGGCGATATAAATTGAATGTTGTGTTGTTGTTGTTACATGTGTGGCAAGAATGTGTTATCCCTAGGAGATGCATCCCTCCCCATGAGGCAAGGTGCTACAGGAAAGCACTGTTTACGCCTTCTTAGGACTGGCAAAAGACAGGCTAATTTAAAGTGATCTGCATATTAAATTTTTTTTAAAAAATTAGAAACGTATATCCAACAATGAGATGTTGAGATATCTGGGCAAGGGCACTGCAGTACCTCTCTGGTTCCCCTAGAATGTTTCTTGTAATATGACATCCGGAAAGTATTCATTTGCCTTGCTTCCTCCTTTGTCATTGCTGCCACCTGCCTCCCATTGCTGGCCTACTTTAACAAGAATGGCTAGTCCTTGGAGGGTGCATGCAGCAGGCTCCGTGAGCAGTGGCATCTTGGGGAATGATGCCACTCACTGCACCACTGAAGGTGTTTATGGTCGCCATTCCCCACTGGAAATTCCTATAATGGGAAGAAGGACAAATCAGAACAAAAGCTAGTTTGATGGTGATGATGAACGATGAATAGACCGGTCATGTGGGCCCACCATGCCAGGTGATTACTGTGCCAAAGCAAGCATAAAATGTAACAGATCCTACATACACCTAGCACCTAAGTAGAAAGCTCAACTATATCTGCAGACAATGGCAATAGTAATTCAGCTGTCATCCACTAGTCAAGATACGCTTTGCCGCTGATGCTGCTCCAACATTGCTCAGGCATGGAAAGCACTGATGAATAAAGAGAACATCATATGATATCACCTGACCCAACTGTGCATGTAATGTGTTGTCAATTCACAGCCGATTTATGGTGACTTTTGTAATCACTGTACTTACAGGAGCAGCTGAATGTAACACTGCTTTATTTTCAACCAACAAGGAACTAATACAGAAAAGGAGAGTAAGTAAGAAAACAGTCTATGGGGTGGAGTTTTCCTCCATCCCATAATCAGGTTCCAGTTAACTCTTTACTATCCATTTTACTACATCCCTCCCCCTTTCAGTCTTCCTTCATCTTCTTTAGTAATCACCCGAATATAGTCTTTCAAATACCCAGGAGGTCTTCGTGCTCTCACTGGATAGCGGTGTGCTTCCACCCCATCATTATCCCTGGGTCTGGAAAGATCAGTTTCTGCAGAAGCTTCCCTAATTGGTGATCTGGAAGGGGGCATCAAATTACAGTTGGCATCGGCCTTTGAAATGCCACAGGGACTCTGGTTTTCCAGGCGTTCCTGTTCCTCTCCCCCTTTTTCCAACACTTGCACATCAGTTCTCTGGCAGATGTGGTCTTGATGCTACATGATGTCTCGCCCATCAGGTAAACCAATCTTAAAAGATAGAGGCTCCGTCTGTGCTTGAATCCCACCAGGGATCTAGATAGGTTGGGAGGTACTAAAACTTTTGGTATAGACTTGATCCTGTACTCCCAACTCTCTATCTTTAACATGGTTACATTTTTGAAGAGTCTGTTTCCTTTGTACTTCCTCTTCTAGTTTGGGACACGTTAAATCCAAGGGGGTCTGTACCTGTCTTCCCATTAATAACTAGGCTGGACTCGCCCCGTGGTGGTCTGGGGGAGTGATTCTGTATTTCAAAAGAAATCGAGCCAGCCTGGTCTCCAAAGTCCCAGAAGTCATCTTTTTCATTCCTTCTTTGAAAATTCTGACAGCTCTCTCTGCTAAACCATTTGAAGCTGGATGATAGGGGGATGTTTGGATGTGTTTAATTCCATTCTTCCACAGGAACTCTAGATTCCAGGCTGGTAATATTTGGCCCATTATCTGTGACCAGTACCACTGGAAGTCCATGACAAGCAAAGATCTGTCGCAGTTTGTCACATGTTAGAGCTGAGGTTGTGGAGTTCATTGGGTGAACTTTCATCTACTTGGAATGGGCATCTACTATAATCACGAACATCTTCCCGAGAAAAGGGCCTGCAAAATCTAGATGTATCTGAAACCATAGTTTTCCAGGCCCAGTTTTCCAGGCCACTTCCATGGATGTAGAGATGCTAGTGCTGGTGCCTGCTGTGTTGTTGACATTGGACGCATTGTTTGCACTCCTGTTCTAAATCTTCATCTAAATGTGGCCACCAAATGATGTGGGCTAAAGCCTTCATGTGAGAGATCCCAGGATGGGCGTCAGCAGTTCTTGTAGAACTTGCTATCTTCCTTGGAGAGGGATCACAACCTTAATACCCCATAATACACACCCATTTTCCACACTTAATTCAGCCCTCCTGCTCCAATAGGGATGAATTGCTTCTCCTGGATTCTGTGGGGGCCAGCCGTGCAGAATGAACTGTGTCACTTGAGACAGAATTGGATCCTGCTGGGTCCAGACTCTGATCTGAGAAGCTTGTACTTGTATTTGATTAAGATGCTCCATTAACAGTACCACTTCCTCAGGAGTATTTTCAGTCTTTGGTGCTCCTGGTATTGGTAATCTGCTCAGGGCATCTGCATTTCCATGTTGGTTACCCACTCTATAGGTTATTAAAGAGTCCAAATAATGGTTTGTGATCTGTGACAATCATGAATTGTTTCCCATACAGATACTGATGGAATTTTTTTACACCAAAGATAATGGCTAGGCCCTCTTTCTCCACTTGTGAATAACCTCACTCTGCTTGATTGAGTGACCTTGAAGCATATGCCAGAGGCCATTCTTTGTTATTTCCCATGATGTATGACAATACAGCCCCCATGTCATAAGATGAAGCATGACAAGACAAGACCAGTTCCTTTGTATGGTCAAAATGGACCAGTAGATCTGAAGATTTCAGCAACTTCTTAGATTTTTGAAAGGCTTCTTCTTGCCTCTGTCCCCAGTGCCAGACAGACTCTTTCCTCAAGAGAAAATGTAAGGGTTCCAAGAAGGTTGAGAGGTTTGGAAGGAATCGATGATGAAAATTCAACATCCCCCAGATAGGCTCTGAGTTCTGTTGTATTTTGTGGTGCTGGGGCCTTTTCAATAGCCATTACTTTATCAGCCAGAGGCTGCACCCCTTCTTTGTTGATTTTATATCCCAAATACTGTATTTCAGGCTTCATAAAAAAGCATTTGTTCTGTCTTAAGTGCAGGCCAGATTCCTCTAATCTTTGAAGTACTTGCTCAAGCGTCGAACGATGTTATCTATCGTCTGGACCTGTGATAAGGATATCATCAATTCTAACCACTACCCCAGGAATCTCCTTCAACAAATGTTCCATAGCTCTCTCTGAAATATACCTGGGGCTGAGGAAATGCCATATGGTAGATGGTTGTACTGGTACAAGCCTTTATGAGTATTTATTGTGGTGAATTTCTTGCAATCCTCTTCTGGTTTCATTTGTTGGTAGGCTTGGGACATGTCCAACTTGCTAAAATGTTGACCTCCTCCCAACACAGCCAGTAGGTCCTCAGTACGTGGAATCGGGTAGTTGTCTAATTTTGAGGCTTGATTTACTGTAACTTTATAGACCCCACAAATGCAAATGGTTTTATCTGGTTTGGCTTCAGGAACTATGGGACTTGCCCACTCTGAAAACTGCACAGAAGAGATGATGTTTTCCCTCTCCAGCCTGTCCAGTTCTGTCTCAATTTTGTCCCGAATAGCATATGTTATATCCCACCACTGCCACCACTTGTTATGATCTTCACTTTCTTTAGGGTGGATTTTGCTTTAATCTTTCCCTTCACACCCTCTGGGTAGTTAGCTGCCACCATTAAATTCCAATATATTTTATTTAAGTTTTCCCTTTGGTAACGTGTTTATGCGTCCGGCTCCTTCGTGGTTCTATGTGGCCCTGAGGATAGGAATGGGAGATACCAATGACTGCTACTCTGGGATATAACAAAACAAAATAAAAGTTTATTTTTTAAGAAGCGTATTGGTTACATAAAAGTAGTTCTTAGTTCTTCTAGTTGCTTCATCCAAACTCATTCACACAGATCTCTTGTAAAGCTTCACACACAGTTAGCCTCTTTCTCTAGGCTCTATATTTCTCTCACAGAGAACTCCTCAGACAGCACACAGCTAGCCTGTTTTCTTTTCACTCTCAATTCTTTCTCTCCTAGGCGCACACACAGTTTGCCTGCTTCAAATAGAATGAATATATAGTCTCACAGACACACTCATTTCAGGCTTCCACTCAGGTTGCCTTTCCCTCACAAATACATGAACACACTCAGGCTGCACACAGCTCGCCTCTCTTGCCCTAACTGAATCTTTTTCTCTCCCTCAGTAACTGAAAACTGCCTTCACTCCGCCCACTCTCTGTCATCAACCAATCATATCACTCACTCATCTCTCTCTTTCACCCCCCCACTCTTCACCTATCTCACCAAACATTTAAAGACACATGTACCCATTTCTTGAAATCATTACACCTAGCTTTAAAATATTTTGGCTGAGTCCCCTCCTTTATATATATCCTTGCTTCAACACCTTTTATGATCCCCAGTCCTTGGAACACTGCTGGATGAGTGCTTAGAACTTTTTGTACTGCTGGCATTCCCTTCAAGTCCAGTTGACATATTTCTTCCCAGTCGAATCTCAGTTCTTTTAACCAATTCCTGCCCAGTAAATTTGGTCTATCACCCTTTATTCTTATGGCCTATCTTCATGCATACAGGTTCATTATTCTGTTCCATAGTGACTGTATAGGGTGGGCAAGGCCTGCTTCCCTTTCTGCCTCTTCCTTATAGCAAGCTTCCAGCTTCTTTCCTTTGTCTTTAGGAGGATCTCTCTCTCTCTCTGGGCCTTCTTGTACTCTCTGATAACTGCCTCTACATTTTCTAGCTAAATGTCCCACTTTTAAGCATTTATGGCACTGAGATCCTTTATGTCAACAAACCAAGGTCGAGTGACTTCCTCCACACCTGAAACATCCCTCTAGGGCTGGAGTCATTTGCTTCTGGCTTTAGATTTTATTTAAGAGGTTCACCTGGATGTCTTTGCTGTCTAGGTGTAAATCCTTAACATTTTTCACTGCTGACTCCATGGCTGTCGCCAGTTCTACAGTTTTGGCCCAAGTCAGGCTCCCTTCTGGGTTCTGACAATAACTTCTTTTGAATGTTTTCATCTTGCACTCCACACACAAATCTATCTCTTATCCTCCAAAACATTTCCAGATGAGCAGTGTTCTGTAAGTTTTTAAAGATTTGCTAATATAGATTCTCCTTCTTTCCTCATTCAATTATGGAATTTAAAATGTTCCACAATGACATTAGGTTTAGGACTTGGAGTATAACGTTCAGTCAAAACGTTTGAAAATCGGTTAAACTTTTGTCTCCAGGCTTCTCAGGATGCAGTTGGCCTCGCAAGAGTGCATAGGTTTTGCTGCCCCAAACACTGAGAATTACAGCTCTCTGCTTAACTGCCTCTGTGATCTCGTTTGCCTGAAAATAGTGGCCCAATCTTTCAATGTGTTGCTGCTAATCCTCCTCTTCTAGATTAAATTCCCCAATTTTTCCATACAAGGCCGTGCTTAGAATCCCATCCTTGTCGCCAATTTTGTAATCACTGTACTCACAGGAGCTGCTGAATGTAACGCTGCTTTATTCTCAACCAACAAGGAACTAACACAGAAAAGGAAAGTAAGTAAGAGAACAGTCTAGGGGGTGGAGTTTTCCTTCATCCCATAATCAAGTTCCAGTTAACTATCCGTTTTATTACAGTGGCCGTTTCCACACGGCTTACCTTATTCTGCAAAATAGCGAAATCTCATGCGAAATCTCGCGAGAAGATGCTGTTATCGCGTGAGAAGATGCGATAACAGTGTCTTCTCACAAGATTTCGCATGAGATTTCGCTATTTTGCAGAATAAGGTAAGCCGTGTGGAAACGGCCAGTGTCTCCATAGGGCTTTCAAGGCAAGAGACTAACAGAAGGGGTTTTGCCATTGCCTGCCTCTGCAGAGCCATCTTGGCCTTCCTTGGTCTCCTATCCGAGTACTAACCAAGGCTGACCCTGCTTAGCTTCCAAGATCTGACAAGATCAGGCTAGTCAGGGCCATCTGAGTCAGGAACTTAGCTCAGCTATGGTTCCATAAATAAGGCAAAAACAGAATCCTAGAGTCTCAGCAATTGGTCTTGCCCTGTAGAACTCAGAGTCTTCCCTGAAGGAGAGTTTGAGTCCTATTGAGATGCTGATAATTCTGCTCAGACAATGTTAGTATCATTGTAGATATGCTATTGATATTGGTGTCAGTGTGAGGAGCGCAAACCTGCAATGGTGAAGGGAGGGATCCACATGGGCTAGGAAGAATGGAAACTATAATGCCAAGTTCAGGAGGCAATGCTATATTATTTCTCGTGGAAGACAATGCAATGGGGATATGCAGAAGTGGTCTCAAATCCTGTTCTGAGAAGTTGCATGTGCTTAGTCATTTTATTTTAAAAACATTTATATGCTGCCTTTCTATCCAAATAGGGTCCCCAAGGCAGCAGACATTCTGTCCCTGCCAGCCTCGCAGTTCTCTTACTGCACTGCAGAGCTTGCTTCCACTTTGCGCCCTCTCTTGCTGCTGCTCTGCCTTGCTGTGGATACCTGTGACTGTATAAATCTAGCCCAGCAGCCAGAACATGAATCCTGGATCATACCCTAGTCAGAAGCCTGTTGGGATCTGGCCTGCAGGACAGAGTGGACTGTTTGCTGCTCATCACTCTCTCACATTCGGTCCAACCTGGACTCTCTGTTAGCAGTGACAGAGTCAGATGGTGCCAAACTGCCTAGTTTGGAATATTGAGTTTATTCTTTCTGAGGATGTGGACGGGATCCTTGGAAGTTTGAGACCTACCACCTGCATGTATGATCCTTGCCCATCTTTGTTACTTGAATCTGCTGGAGGATTGGGACTGGCGGATTGGGGGTGGCAGCCTAGGTAATACCCCCTTATTTTATTTATTTATCTTATCGTATTTATATTCTGCCCTCCCCACAAGCAGGCTCGGGGCAGATAACAACATTAAAACATTTAAAACATTTCATATAAAACATTTAAAAACATTGTACAAAGATATTAAAATAGCAGCACGAGAGAGAGAGAGAGAGAGAGAGAGAGAGAGTGGTATCCCCATCCTTGAAATAGGCTGTGGTGCATCCACTTCTAAACAAGACTATTGGGAACCAGGAGATCTCAACAACTATATTCGGTGCTTAAGCAGTGTACTAGAACAACTGGTGACTGGACAACTTCCTTTGGCCTGTGGGGTCCTGAAAGGCTCCATCTTGTCCGCTATGCTTCTCAGCATCTACATGAATCCTCTGGGTGAGATCATCTGGAGATCTGGGCTGGGTTGTCACCAATATGCAGGTGACACTCAGCTCTATTTTGTGCTTCTGGCTGATCCCAGGGAGGCTGTAGAAACCCTGCACCAGTGCTTGGAGGCAGTTTTGGAGTGGATGTGGGATAAAAACTGAGGCTTAATTCTGACAAGACACAAGTGTTACTGGTGAGTGGAAAGCCTGACCCAGGATTTAAGGTGTCACACATTCTGGATGTGGTTGCACTCCTCTTGAAGGAACCAGTCTGTAGTTTGGGGTTTTTCTTGGATCCAGGCTTATTGCTGGATAAGCAGGTGGCAGCTGTGGCTAGGGGTGCCTTTTACCAGCTTTGACTGGTTAGCCAGCTATGGCCTTTTCTGGGCAGTGAAGATCTGGCCACTGTGGTACATGCCCTGATAACATTTAGATTAGATTACTGCAGTGCATTCTGCATAGAGTGTCCTTGAAAGATGTTTGGAAACTTCAATGGGTGCAGAATGCTCCAGCCAAGATGTTGACTGGCATGGGTTGTAGGGACCATATTGCTTCTGTCTTGACTTGTCTATGTTCGTTCCCAGTCTGTTTCTGGGTACAATTCATGGTGGGGGTGTTGACCTTTTAAAGCCATACATGGTCTGGGACCAACATGTCTGAATGACAGTCTAACCACTGTGGTCATTTTTCAAGGCCTGTTTCAGGTGCCCTGCCTTCTCAGATTAAGTGGGTAGGATAGGCCTGGAGAGCCTGATCTCGTCAGATCTCAGAAGCTAAACAGGGTCGGCATTGGTTAGTAATTGAATGGGAGACCTCCAACAAAGACCAGGGTTGCAGAGGCAGGCAATGGCAAACCACCTCTGTTAGTCTCTTGCCATGAAAACTCCACCAGGGGTCACCATAAGTCAACTCTGACTTGAGAGCTGGATTTCATTTTCAACCTGGGAGAGGGTCTTCTCTGGATCTCACTCTCTCTCCAGGGAGACTCATCTGTCTCCTTCTGTTGCCATCTTCTACTAGTGTGTGAAGATTTCTGTTTCATTTGACTGTCTCTTCCTTTCTTCTTTGCCCAATGTTTTCATGTTACTGAATGTATATTTTAACTCTGGTTTTAATTGTTTAAGTGGTATGTTTTTGTTAGTTTTAACAGTTTTTAAGATGTGATTTTATTATGTGTATTTTAATTTGTTGGCTGCCTTTGTGGTTCTTATGAGGACTGAAAGGCAGGGTAAACATTTTGTAAAATAAATAAATAAATATTATCACATCATGAATGAGATGGGTATAAACCTAGTTAATTGTCAGTCTCTTGTACCCCTACCCTCCTCCTTTCACATGGTACACCTGGACTGAAGATGAAAGCCTTCATCCAGTTCCTCTTTGTTGAGTTGTCTAAATGCAGGCGCCTTAACAGGCTGGAGTTAGTTCCTGTTTCAATAAATGGGATTCTTAACCATTAATTCATCTTGGTTCCCAATTATTGGGAAACTCACCTCAGTTAATTAATGTGCCCAAATTGGGACATCACTTCTATCATCAGTTTCATTGCAACATGTGAAAAGAGGAGGGTGGGAAGGAGCCCACAAGCCAAATGATTAACTAGGCTGATGACCACATCACATTTGTTCATGTGATCTAAATGCTGTTGTGATCCCCACGTACCAGTATGGATCTTTGAGAGTTCCTGATAATAACAGTGATTACAGATGGGGGGGAAAGAGGCAGTAGAACTAGAACACAAGCTTCCCTCTCTCTGATGACTAACACCCTCTAACCGCATAGCCACAGGAGCAAACAGAAAAAGATGCCTATTTAGCATTCTTGCTAGTTTGTCTTATGACCTAACCCCTCATCCTCACAGATTCCCCCCCCCCCAACCTTGGTCATTTCCATAGCACAGTGGAACTGCAGAGACTTAGCAGATCCTGGTTCAATTTTCTGTGTATAAAACAGAACAGATTTTTGGCTAGTATTTCCCAGGGGAAGCAACAGGGAAAAGTCCCATCTGAATGTTCTGTGTGAATCCAAATGGAGTGACTGGTGCTGGGCCAGTAGCTTCACTCCAGTATCTGTCTGATCCGATCATGTCCCATGATGCTGTGCGTTTTGCCTAGTCCTCTTTTTCCTTTTCCATGACATCCCACCTATGTTCATTACAATGGTCACCAGTGAGTTTTTGCGGACTGTCCCCTCTCTTAAGCATTTACCGTTCAGCTCTTAGGTTTATTACCACACACAACCAGTAATTAGGGAGGTGAAATGGGTCTGGCCATGAGCTCCTCTGTCCCTCTGCTAGTGCTGCAGTGGCAAAACCACAGCCAGTACACCAGCCTTATTACTGGTGGAGTGTCATGATGGTGATCTTGTTGCCTCTTCTTCCAGTGGGTGCCCCTATCATGAAGACATAAGTAATAAGTGGTGGGAAGGCTTCTGATAGTTATTGGGACAATAAAGAAACTGCTGAAACAGGTACAGCTTTTGTTGAGCAGTTTCAGTTGTATTGTGAGTCCTCCTGAGTCCTGACCATGCTGTGAAGGAATGGTGTTGTCAGTCTTTGTGTTTCTGCAAGGTTCTTGTGCCTTTGTATTTCAGACAGAGAAGCGACAAGGACAGTTGTCCCTGATCGCTGCAGATCCAGGCTAGGTAATGCAGATACACTCTGAAAAGACACAGAAGTCCTCCTAGCATGAAAAGGTGGGCGATCCCACAGTGAAACAGCTAGTTACTCACTGGTCACTGCTATTACTGTTGGTGGTGTTAGTTTCATTTGCGGTCTGTGCAGCATGGTAAGGTAGGAAACGTCCTTGCCACTGTGTCTGTTTTCTCCCTGTAGAAAGAGAGAGAAAAAAACTATTGGTTGGAAAGTGGTTGTCTGATCTGTGATTTCTCACTGGCAGGGGAAATAGATGCAGAGGAGTTAGCCGTGTTAGTCTGTGGTAGCAAAATCAAAAAGAGTCCAGTAGCACCTTTAAGACTAACCAATTTTATTGTAGCATAAGCTTTCGAGAATCACGTTCTCTTCGTCAGATGCATGGTACAGAAACTGGAAATAGAGCAGCCCTTCTTTGCAGTTGTGTCTAGTGAGGGGCGGGGGGTGAAAGGGACATTACTCTTGAGGCACACCTTGGTTCTAGCCAGTGAGGAATTCTCCTTGTTCCAGATTATTGAAGAGGAACTGGCAAGAATAGTCAACTTCTTTCTATGTAAAAATAGAAAGGAAAGAAAAAAGACTTGTGTTAGTAGAATAATGCTTAAGTAATTAGCTGAATTAAGCAAATAATTTCCTTAGTAAGTACCTACCTTTGTTAAGCAAAAGTTTAATCTCTTTATATAATCTCTTTTTTCGGGAAGTTCTTTTTTCTAAATATTATTTCCGCATGTAAGTAACTAATGTTTCCTTTTGGATGTTCAGTGAAATGAATCTGAAGATGCGGAAGTTACTGAGAAAGAAGATGAATCAATTGGGCGGAGGTAATGTTCTAAAACCAACTAATGGGAAAAGATGTTGCATCATTCAAAGTGCACATCATCATTATCTTGGCCTCCCAGAGGTATTATTTTCATCCAGCTGCGGAAAGATGCATCACCTCAAGTAATAGAAAGCTCTTGAATGGATTTTGGTAACCAACACCAGTTTATTTGCCCTAAAAAGATATAAACTGTAACACATGGTTGTTTCTCTATGGATATTTCTCTGCATGACAGAAGATTTGGTTTACAATTCACACTACTATGGAAATTCAAGAAGTCAGTCCAGGACAATGTTTCGGAATACAAATATGGAGAAACAATCACTCCTAACATTGCTAGTGATCCAGAACTTTTGATTTTAAAAAAAGAACTTCTTATGATCAGTGCTCAAACAAGTGCTTGGATGGATTATTGAGTCAACATACAAATCTTGTGGTCATTGGGCATTTCCCCCTATTAACAGTCTGAATTGTGGATTGTTCTCATTATTTTTCCTCAAAAACCAAAGAAACAGGATCAACTTTGGGTACTAGTATGTATATAATAATGCTCGGCTCCTTCAGATGTTTTGCTTGAGGCAACAGCAAGTTCAAATGGAATCCCTTCTCCTTTCTAATTGTTTTGCTGTTTCTGTAATGAAGTGCAATGTATGCTACTACATTTAAGCTCATTTGGATTGGTCTTTCAGGAGACTATAATATAGTAATTATTTAAATTATTACATTCTCATACATTTATAATACATTATTCATGAACATTAAGTTAATAAAAGTTTTTACATGAAACTGTGAGTTAGGTATTCCTACCACCCCTGCATTTTTACCAGTGGCTAATATAGATCATGTGAAATGCCGAAAAGGCCACTGGGACAGCAGATGCACTTTTCTTGCAACGCTTTTGCAGGCTGTATACCAGGGGCAGCTGGCACTCACTTCACAGGAGTCTTAATTCCTGAGACTTTTGAACTAAGTAGAACTTTGGAGACCTCTCTAGGCAGGATGGCAGAAACTTTTGCCTTAATCCCACTGCCTCTGTAGTTTATTTATAGTGAAGTACGGTGGTTTCCACAAGAGAACAGGAAATCATCAGGTTAATGGAAGATATGAGGTGGGATCCCAAGTCAAGCAACCCTTGATATAGGCTGATTCCACACACATTGAATAATGCACTTTCAATGCATTTTATCAATCGTTTGAGGTGGAATTTTTGTTCCGCACACAAAAAAATCTGTTCCAAATGATCTATAAAGAGGATTTGAAGTGCATTATCCAACATGTGCGGAATCACTCACAGTCTCTTGACTTGAGAATCTTATTTGAGCCAGCTGTAGCCTGTAGATCCAGCCTCATGGGCTTAGCAGGAATGTCACCGAAGCAGGCTGTGTAGCTTTGCATTTTAATCTTACAGTACCATCTAAAGGAAGGCCCTCCCTAAGACCATTATGTTCAGGTTCCTCAATTTCCTTCGTGCTGATGCTTAGGGTTGCCAACCCGCAGGTGGTGGTTGGAGACATAAACAGGGCTTAGGAGCAGAGGCGGCGCAAGGGTTTACCACGCTCACGGCCGGCCAGGCGCCCTGCGTGTGTGCGCGCACGCGCACGTGCACGCGCGCGCGCACCAGCCTGCGTGATGATGTCACGTGTGACATCATCACGGAAGCGCACGCGCCGCTGCCGGCCCGATTGCTGTGGCGGGTGGCCTCTGAGCTCTCCCGCTCGGTTGCCTGCACCGCCGCAGATGCCTGCCCGCAGTGGCTGCGCCTGGCCGGGGGCTTGTGCTGGCGGCGGCAGCGGCGCGGGGTGGGAGGGATAGGAGGCTGGTGCTTTGTGGCGTGCGCTCCAGCGCGCCGCGCCTCCTCCGGCGCTCCCTCCGGCACTCCGCGCCTGCGGCCACCACCTACCTGGCCTCAATAGGCCCGCCGGCCCTGCTTAAGAGTCCCTCTACACAAGATGTCTGACACGTGAAGAATACATGTCATGAGATGCAATGTTAGCCAGGAAGGGTGGTTTAAAAAGACAGCCAGCAGCAGGGCAAAGGCTTTGATGTTCACTGGGGCTGTGTGAAGGGGCTGTAAAATGTCAGAAGAGAAGCTTCAGCCCATTATAACCTCTCTAGATCCAAGCCCAACTCTAGAAGGCAGCTGCACCCCATTTCCATTCCTCGCTGCCCTTTGGATACAATCTCACACAGTTGTAGACTGGAGAGGTGAAATTGACAGAGCCTTCCGTGAGGCAGAGATGAAATTAACAAACCCTACGAGGAGCAATTGCCACTGGTGCTGTCTTTTTAAACTACATTTTCTAACATTGCGTCTCCTTACACTTGATGAACACGTGCCGAGGCGTCTTATGCAGAGAGACTCTGTTTATAAGGCATTTTTCATTCTAAATGGAAACACATCTTTGTTTTAAGTTCAGATTTTACATTCACACAGAATCTCCACACGTGCAAACTCTTCTCCTCAAAAGAAGGGGAAGCTCAGTATGTATAAAGTAATACACTTCTGGGTATAATCTGCCCCACTGAACTGAAGGGGGGAAGCTGTGGAGGGTCTGGTCATGCCTAGAAGCTTCTTTGAAGAGCTGGGTCAGACTCAGGATTCTGTGTGAAAAGTTGGACACGTTAGAAGATTGAGAAACTATTGCATAACTGACAGCAGCTATTCAAAGTTTTGAAGCATTCAGCTCCATGGCCTCTCTGGGCAGTGGACTGAGTATTACTTGTGGAGGTGAAAATATTTTCAGAAGCTTCACGATGTTGATGATGATGATGATGATGATGATGATGATATTCGGTTTATATACCACCCCTCAGGACAATGCCCACTCAGAGCGGTTTACATAGTATGTCATTATTATCCCCACAACAATCACCCTGTGAGGTGGGTGGGGCTGAGAGAGCTCCTAGAAGCTGTGAGTGACCCAAGGTCACTCAGCTGGCTTCAAGTGAAGGAGTGGGGAATCAAACCCAGTTCTCCAGATTCGAGTCCCGCACTCTTAACCAGTACACCAAACTGATCAGCTTGATGAGTGTGATGTACAAGAAGCTAGCAAGCAACTGACAGATTTATATGAAGGTGACTTCCAAAAGAGAAGACTGGGTCTGAGAGCCAAGCTACAAGTGACGAATGACACTTGAACGGCAAGTAGATTGAGTGGAGCGCAAGTGAACAGGGAGAAATACATTTGCCATTCAAGTGTCCTTCGTCACTTGTAGCTTGGCCCTCACGTGTATTCCTCCCTGTTCACTTGCCCTCCACTTGCGCTCCACTTGATCATGTAGTGATCAAGTGGAGGGCAAGTGAACAGGGAGGAATACACATGAACAGGTGTCCCTGTGTAATGTGGTGATTTGGGCATTTCCTCCCTATGAAATCCCCACCTTTCCAAGGAAGCTTGCTGGGTGACTTTTGACCCTTCACACATGCTCAGCCTAGCCTACCTCACAGGATTCTTGTGAAGATAAAACAGAGAGGAGAACAATGTAAGCTGCTTTGGATCCCTATTGGGAAGAAAGGTGGGGTATACATGAAGTAAATAAATAAATGAGATGCAGAAGCTATACACCCCCTTGGGGCTTGTGTGTTGAACATATGCTCAAATTGCCACTTCGCTCTTACACAATGAACACTGTGCTTCCATTGTCACTGTTTATACAAAGTCACCTAAAACTTCTCTTCAAGGGAATTATGAGGCTGCTTTCTCATGAATCTTATTTCTTGCATTATTAATGTAATCAACATTTTTGAGGGTGCATATTTAGGCTAGGGTGAGTATTTAGGAAGTAATAAAAAGTTCAGCTCTACGGTAGTATTTTTCCTGCTTCCAGAGGAGTAGCGTAGTTATTGCTGTTTTGAAGGCAGAGACATTCATAGTGGCAACGGAGTGTCCACATGGTAGTTTCCCCCACACATAGGACACCCATGGCCATCACTCCCCCTTGTGCCACCAGAGGGCTTTCCCAGGTTTTCCCATCCCAAATTGGCAATTCCTAGATCACTGTAACAGTACAACAATCTCATGCCACAATCTACTAGCTCTTCTAAATTCAGCAGCTTTCAGTTTTTGAAAAAAAGGAAGTTTCTAGCCCTTTTGTTGTAGAAAAATATCATATAAAGCCATATTTGGGAAAGAACATATCAAAGCAGAGGAAACCTGGGAAGTAGATGGCTAAGGGACAATGTCATATGGACCCCAACCTCCCCCTCCCAACTTTAAGGCCAGATATATGTGCAAGAAAACATTGCGGCTAGAAAGATGAGTAAAAGCTGGAGTCCTGGACACACACACATTTCCTGAGAACATCTACAAACAGAATGGTTGGCTAAATCATGTAAAACATTTTTACTAGAATGTACTGTTAAGAATCTTCTCAGTCAGATATTATCTGTTTTATGTCAACATCTCAAGGGCCACTCTTCAAAACAGCAATGAGAATATTTCTTTTCCTCACAACAGTGTGACCAGGGCCCCTTTCAATGTTTCTGGAGCAATGTGGGAGCTGCAGTGGCATGTGGCCATTGTGTGCTAGTATGGCAAGATCAGGAGCTCCAGGTTATGTGGTAGAAGCTGGAGAAACCAGTGTGGGATGGAGCTACCGTGGTCTCCTCATGTAGCCTGAAGCTTTAAAAGCTACCAGAATGTCACAGAAAAATGAATTCTACTATGGAAGGGACCATACATCAATGGCATCAAATTGTGCTGGTATTTTTAGATCCATTCAAACAGTGGTTCTGAAACTGATACATAATTACATTTGGTTTACTAAAAAGTAAGCATTTGTCAAATATGTTAGAAGAGAAGGATATAATGCAGTTTCTTTCCTCAGGTTTCAGAGGGGGACAAACCAGAAAGTTAGAAAGATAGAGAGGTCAGGGCATCTGTTTACTCCTTTCCAGGGGTCATTTCGTAGAAAAAGAGCTGAAGGAACTCATTAGCATAACTCATTAGCATATGCCACACCCCTTGCCATCACCAGAAGTGTGTCATTAGCATAACTGATCTGCATATGCCACACCCCCTGACATCACCTATCCTGGCTGTTTTGGACCCAATCCTGGCCATTCAGGGCCGAAATTGGGCCCAAAATGGCAAAAAAGAGCTGAAAATGGCTGAAAAGGGGCCCAAAATGGTCAGGATCGGGTCACTGCTGAGTGGGAGAGTGATCCACCACCCGTCAGAGGCCCGATCTGGGCTGAAACAGGCCCAAAATGGCTGACAGTCAGGTGGGCGGGGCCACCTGACATGTGACCTCTTTGGGGAACTGCTGGAACTGCGTTCCTGTGCGTTCCCCCTCGAAATGAGCCCTGCTCCTTTCTGCCCTGAACTGTCCTTTGATGTGTAGATTGTTAATCTCAGGACAACCTTCTGTTCTTCTTTGTCATACAACTATCCCTTCTCTCCATCTTGTATCATGGATGCAGGACTTTTCATGCACTCCATGCCCATCCTTAGACTAGATAGGTAGATAGGAATCTATCTCTCCTCTTTCCTATCAGAGTATGGAGTTTCTATAATAAAGAACTTTTTATTTCTTTTCTAAACCTAAGCTAAGTGTAAGTTTATTTTCTCGCTCATGCTCACACCAGCCAGGAAGCTTCAAAACACCCATCATGTTTTCTCTGCAATTTGTGCTACTCTGCTGCTCTCCTACTACTATGTTATGGAGGCCCAGTTTTAATGAAATGCAACTCTTTACTTAAAATCACTAGTAAGACTCACACAGATTTTATATACTAATAGCCAAGTGGCAAAAATCTGAGGCTATTTAAATGTGGAGATTGGCACCATAATTAATTAATTAATTAGGATTTATTTGTGGTCAGAGAGCATTACAAGGCAATACATCCTTAACAGTCAGTAGAATAATTAATTCCAGCATAAAAGTGTAGAAAGACATAGAAAATTAAAGACATAGAAAGACATAGACATTAAAATCTTATCTTAAAATGTATATAGTTCTCTGGGAACTGCAGTAATTCTAATATTTAAAATATTGACATTAAAATAGTTAAAATCGTAAAAAGAGCAGGACAGACTATGTATGGCCATACTTCTTATTATGGGATTTAACCAAATAGAGACAGAATTTGGCTATTTGCCTGGAGATAGTTGGATTTTCATCAATTAGGAGTTTCTCCAGGCAGGCCTTATTTGCCTCTGCAATTGGTCTAAGAGTGGGGAAATAAACTTGTCCCTATAAACTTGATGGAAAGGACAGCGAAAGAACATATGAATAAGTGATTCCACTTCACCAATGGAACAATGGCAGTGTCTGTCCTCGTTTGGGATCTTTCTATGTTTCTCTTCAATGGTCATCGAAGGGATAACTTCACATTGGGCCAGGGTGAAAGCTATTCTATAAGATGGGACATCCAAATGAGCAAGATATCTGGCCATACCCATAATATATCTGGATTCCCTAAGGGCCATGAACAGGCAAGACAGATCTTCTTACACACCTGAAAAATGCCTCAGTTTTGCAGAAAAATCTGAAATAAAAAAATACATTAGGGTGTTAAAAAATAACCCAAAATGATAAAAGGTGTGCCTGTAGCTTTAACCAGATGCCCTCAGCGGCTGTTGGTAGGCAACCATAACTGTTCAGTTAGTCTTCTAGGCTAGGTTTATGTCGGTAAAAGAAAGGGTGAGGGGGCAGGGCAGGCTCCTTTCCAGGGCTGTTTTGGCTATTGAGGCAGGACTCACAGGGGCCAGACCAGAAGCAGCCATTGGATAACTTGACACCACATGACTTGCATAACTCACCCAGGCCTTGTGGCTGGCTAATGTTCAACAGTACCTTCTCCCCAAGCCAGTGTTGTGTAGTGTTTAGAGTTTCAGAGTAGGATCTGGGAGACCCAGGTTTGAATAAGCGCTCTGTGGTGGAAACTCACTGAGACACAAAGCTCTCAGCCTAACCTACCTCTCAGGATTGTTGTGAGGATAATATGGAGGCAAGGAGAATGATTTGAGCTGTGTTAGGTCCCCACTGGGGAGAAAAGCAGTATTTAAATGAAGTAAACTAAGAAATATAGACAAAGATAGGAGGGCAGATAAAAGGTAAGTTGTTTAGTGGGTTTGAAGGAGAGAAGACTATAGGAAAAAGTGAGCATATGGAGGCTTGCCAGGAGGAGGGAAAGAGGAAATCGTGTAGGGAAGGGGATACAGGGAAAAGTGAAGTACCCCCACACAACTCTTTGCATATTACCCACCATGCAACTCGGCCCAGCTCAGCTAACACCACCCAACTGGGCCATAGCGGAGAGGCTACTGGAGGGACCAAGGGGGAAAGGTGAAGGGGGGCAGGCAAATATGAGTGGGAAGGAGAGAAGGAAGCAGGAAAAGGGGGAGAGGCTATGTGGGGCAGGGAAGAGAAAGAGGAAGGCATTACTCTGCAGGTCTCTTGTTTGTACTATTAAGTTTCATTACGGTTGGTTAATGTGTATCATTAATTTGTCTATTATACTGCCCTCATTTACATAAACAAAATATTGGAGTCCTCTCATATTAGTACTAGGCTAGCTTGTGTGGGCATATATGATGAAGTTAAATTGTATGATCCTAGAGATGGAAAAGTCATCTAGTCCAACTCCTGCTCAGAACAAGAAATCCAAAGATAGGGCATTCCCAGAAGATGGTTGTCCACCCTCTGCTTAAAGACCCATAGTGAAGACCAGCCCATCATCCCTCTAGGCAGGGCCAGTGTCAGCATGCTGTGAGGTGGGGGCTTCTGGTGGGGCCTGCAGATGCTGACACCCACACATCTTACAATCACATTCACACCCTTCCCCTGCCTGCTTGTGTGAGTACTTTGTCCCACACGATCCCATCTACCTAGCATGGCCAGGGAAGGGCATGTGGGTGGTGCACACAGCAGAGATGCTCCTGCTGGCCACGGTAATGGCTCTCCCAGCTGCACACAGTGCCCAGCACCTTCTGGGAACGAGCACACAGGAAGTGTGGGCTGTGACTCCAGGCAGGAAGAGCTTGCGAGTGGGTGGGGGAAGGTCACACACATATGGGGACACATGGGTAAATAGGAAAAAGATCCTGATCAAGGTATAGGAGGGCCCTGACCACTCTCTGCCCAGATCTCCCCCCAAACTTGGGACCAACCCTGCCGCTAGGTAACTGGGTTCACTGTCAGTTCTTAAGTGCCTCCTAACATTCACACCGAAATCTACCACCTATAATTTAAGCTCATTAGATTTGAGGAGGATAGATTTCAGTTGAACTTTAGTTTGTTTTGCCTAGTATCCAGAACATCTTTCCTGCTTCTTCTTGCTATGTACTGTTCTTACAGTAAAGCTACAGAGTAGATTTCACATCATTAAGTTTTACAGAGTATCGTCTAAATATACGTGAATGAGCAAGCAAGATGTGTGGTTGAGATGGTGTCTGATATATGCACGGCTTGGTTTTGTAACAGAACAACGGAATTGCCATGGGAAGACACACCATTCCAGATCTCCCGGCAGTACTATGTACAATCAAACCCTGATTGTTGAAATTTTTAATGAAATCAATCTGGATCCCAGGAGTGGAATTCTCAGTCCCTAAAACGACTAGATAATTTTTCCTTGAGTGAAATGTTTCTATTTTCAGAAGGCTAATTAGCAGATTACTAATGAGAAGCAACTCAATTACAGCAGCGTTTCTGACTTCTGAATCTTCCAATATTGCCAGAGTGGGCTGGAATGCCTACTCTTTTTCTACTGGAGGGGTTTTCTATTTGGAAAAATATTTTGCGGAAGCAAGAATTTTAATGTTAGCCAGCATTAAGAATCAAACCATTGTTTTAGTACTCTTGAATGACCCAATATCAAAAGACACTGAAAGGGGAGGAAGACTTGAAATACCGATGCAGAAGGAAGCCAGAAGTGAGGGGTGTGAGAAGTGGCTCTCAATAGGGGAAAAGCTCTGAGAAACAGCAAAAGTTTCCCACATGGGAGGTGTAAAGATGCCAGAAACGCACTCAGTATTTAATCCAGGGGAGTCTGAAAAGTTTGTTTATATGACAGTGCTGCCGTGTATGTTATTTTCAGTCTTTTGCAGAGGAAACACTTTGACCTACAGAGATTCAAGAGACAACTGGGACACTATAAAATGCCACATCTTGCACTGTGTAATATGATGGAAGAGTACTCACACATAACGTGCGTTTGAGAGAGAAAGAGAGGCTCAGTTCAGACACTGTATGAAACTCACGATGGTTAGTGTGATTTTCTGAAAGTAGGTCACTCCACTGACTTTCCCCCCCTAGAATACTTGGGGTTACTTTCAACAACAGCTACCTCTAAAAAATTATTCTGTGTCACTTCAGTGTCCCAATAAATCTTTATAAAGTTCGTACGCAGTAAGAAGAAAGAAAACATGCCCTTGCTGCCTCACAAGACAGAAAAGAAACAGATATGGCCACAACAAAGTTCTCCTGGCCTCTGGGCATCCCAGTGCAACTGTGATCTGTTATAGTTGGAAGTGAACCTGTAATTTGTCGCTCTTGAGACATTCCTCATGAAATCCTGTTGCAGGATACTGTGGGAGTGTTAAAATTATCTCTAATAGGGGATAGTGCTTATTTTAAAGGCTTTAGAAGTCAGCAGCAGAGAGCATATACAGAGTAAGAAGGATCTCGGTAAATCAGATTAAATGTTTCCTAGTTGCTTTGTGAGTAAATAATAATGGAAAATGGAATTGCATAGCAATAGTCGTATTGAGAGGTCAGCTGAATGGTCACCTTCTGCTCAAGAACATGACTGTGAACGCTCATCTCAGAGCCAAGCTACAAGTGATGCCTTACACAGGTTGGACACTTGTCAGCGTACCTCAAGTTTTGATGGGAAATGTAGGCGTCCTGGTTTTACAGCTTGGCTCTCCATTACAGCTGCAAGACCAGGATGCCTACATTTCCCATCAAAACTTGAGGGAAGCTGACAAGTGTCCAGCCTGTGTCAGGCATCACTTGTAGCTTGGCTCACACTCTTCAGGCAACCTCTCCTGTGGTTACCTTCAGAGATGAAGTGAAAGGTAACAGATGTTAGCATCCAATCTTGACTGTGTTTGGAAACATTAATCAGGGGTTTTCAACAACTGCAAGTCTGATTATTATTTTTTGCCAGCCTCTAGAAAACAACCATTTAAACCTCCTTCTGCTGTACAGGAATCTCTAGCCTTCCCTTCCTCTAGCAGCAAACATATCTCTGTTGAAGTGGCTATTAACTGATAGTAAACACCAAGCTGCAACATTCTGCTACTAACATGGCCAGTGAGTGTCTTCATTATTACTGCATGGGCAAATCCAAAGAAAGCAATCCCTTCTCCTTATGCCCAGAGAGGGGTTGTTTGCGGGATTTAGAGAAGGCCTTACTATTAACTTGGCTGTTTCTATTGTGGCATCTTTCTCTGTAGCATCTGTCACTATTCCAGAGCATTCTGTCGCTGGTCTAAAAGTCACTATTTTCCTACAAAATAATTTCAAAGGGAGAATCCAATACGAAATTGCGGAATTAGGATTCATCAAAATTCTGCCCCTCAGCTCTTAACAAGGACTTTGGATCTCTTACCCCTTCTATGGATGTGTAAAGTGCTGTCAAGTTGCTGCTGAGTTTGCAATGTAAGAGATGAACAAAGGTGATTTGCCATTGCCTGCTTCCATATAGCAACTCTGGACTTCCTTTGGTAGTCTCTCCCATCCATGTACTAAACAGGATAAACCCTGCTTAGCTTCTTAGATCAGGCTAGCCTGAGCCATTTAGGTCAGGAGGACTCTTACCTTTTTCAGATATTAATTTGTTCAGCCATTTCTCTATAACTTTCTAATTGGATATGCTTGCCATTTTCATCCTGCCCTTTCCTACACGAATGGCCTGTCTATCAGCAGTGGGGAGCCGTCCTCACCTAGGCCGATTCCACACAACCTTAGCTCCCGCTTTTCTTGTGCAATGATTGCTCCATCTGTTATTGTGCATTCTTTGCTCGTTTGTCCACATCACCCTTTGAATAGCGCTTCTCCTGCGCAATCCGTTGATCACATCCCCTTTCAAAAAGATGGGTAAAGAGGTGGGAAAAACCTGAACGGCCCCGCGTTTGTTTGTTTTTTTAAAAAAAGGACAAATTGACTCTATATCGACATGTAATCATCTTGAATCAACGACGGTAGAAGGTACCGATGAACGCGAGGAACTTCACTGCCTGCTTGCTGGGTGAAATCAGCATGGGATGGGTGATCGGTGACGATGACCTGCAGCAGCATCCCAGGGCAGAGCTTCATTTTGTCTTTGGAAACTTGACAGCTATGCCTAGCTCGGCGGCACAGTCCGTGTCGTCCGTCTCAAGAGCCATGATTGCAGTGTCACGAGGATTACTAAACATTACTGAATTTAATAAACATATTAAACTGTTCCTCTGATATTTGAGGTCTGTCCGCTAGATTGAAATGAAAGTAATATGATGAGATGTCGACATATCGACACGGTACTTTTTAAATTTTTTTAAAAAAGGGGTGGGAACAAAGGCAGGGCAGGGAATTGCTCCTTAATTTGGAGGCGGGTCAAGAGAGGCTAGGAAATCAACGGAGGGCGGTTATTCGTCACAAGATAACCCGCAACGAAAGTGCAATCGGCTGTGGCGACGCCATGCCGATTTAATGACGGCTTCGGAGACGATGCGTGTGAACAGATTAAGGAATGGCGCTGCGGAAGCAAAAAACTGCCACGAGAACGAAGGTAGTGTGGATTCGGCCCTACTCTGACTTAACTGATTCTTCTTTTAATTAGATCTTGTTTTAAACTGTCTTCGTAACTCTTTCCTTTCCCTCCTCCCCACCTTTCTGTTATTTGTAGCCTTTAATATAAATACATTTTTCTAATGGACGCATCTTTCATGTATCTGATGATGTGAGCTCAAAATGTTTTATGTGGGAATACATTTTGTTAGTCTTTGCCGTGCCACTGGGCTCCCATTTTATTTTTATATCCTGAATGGCCCACATTGCAAAGAGCAGTAACATGTTGTGTGAGGAACAGAATGTTTAAAGAGCCATTTAAAGCCATCCCATAATGCCTGTTGATCCATTTGTTAATAACACCAAGACATCCCTTCAATATCTTCAAAATGTACACTTAGAACTGGATTTTAACATTTGTGCTGGACTCTACATTTTTCTCTTTCATATACTACAAAATTTAACTCTCTGTACTCATATGGACTGTCCAGTGTAACATTTTCCTGATGAGAGATGGTGTGGTTTGTTCTTGCACTTTATACACATTTTTATTTTTTTCTTTGAGATGCCCAGTTATTTGCTAAAGGCAGTGACTTCAGCTCTGTGCTTGTAACTGGGAAATAATTAAGTTACTGCTTTGTTATGGAAGTTGGAAGCTTGCCATTAACATATTTAAGGGATTTACTGGCACCTCTGGTTCATTATGTTTCCTACAAATCCATGTATATCAGTAAACTGAATATCTGTGTGCTATACAAAATGCTGGTTGGTAGATGACTTTTAAAAACTGTATTACTTAAAGTAATCTGAATCAAGAGATGATGGATTGCTTGTTTGCCAAAGCTGACATTTTCATTGGGCACTGCAAGGTATTTTAACACTATTTCCTCCCCCCTTAATCTCCCCCACTCACTCTTTTATTTTTTTTCCAGTAAAAGCTCTACTCACAGAATGGTATCCAAGTGCTACACTTTCTTGTTTAGAGTGTGAGACATTTTGAACAAGGTGTTTGCCGCAGCATCTCCTCTTGGTAAAATAGGATCAACCCAATCCAGTAAGAGAGATCTGCACAAGTCTGTTGCAATGCAGAAGATTCACATACTGATCTAAAAGGCAATGCTTAACAAATGGCTGTATGCAAATTTTGATGTAAGTGACGATGCACATCTGCATATAAGCCAATGTGGCATAGTAGCTAGAGTACCTCCAGGTTAAAATCTCTACTCAGCAATGAATCTCTTTATAGAAAAATGGTCCCCCTTTTTTGAATACATTTCTAGAGAAAATCTATATCCTCCCAACAAAATATACCAAACAATCCTGAATCTATAATCCAAAATATATCAGATCATTCAACTTGAATTTGTCTTTCCATGTTTTACCTTTCTCTGTTATGTAGTTTTTAACAATTTACCCATGTTGTATTTCATATTGTAAACAGTTTTGTTAATAATTGAAATATATATATATATATATATATATTTTAAAAAGCAATGAATCTCACTAACGGGCTCTGAGCTAGTCATCCTCAGCCTAACCTGTCTCACAGGGTACAATATATTAGGTGGGTAGCAGTGTTAGTTTGCTGTAGAACAGCAGGATTAGAGTCCAGTGGCACCTAAGAGATCAACAAGAATTTTCAGGTTACGAGCTTTTGCGAATCAGAGCTCCCTTCTTCAGATACCATCTGAAGATAAAATACCACTTTATATGCCACCTTTGAAAGAATGGAAGCATAAAAATGTGATAAATACAGCATCAGCAGTTATTAGGTAGATAAACCCGCATTAGGACATCTGCATTTTCATATGCGTGAAGGGGTGAAAGAATGTTAAGAAGAAATCCCAAAGCATAGCCATGTTAGTTTCCTACAACAAAAACAAATGTCTCATATACCTTGTGGTATGAACCAACTTCATTAAGTGAATAGATAATCAATCAATCAATTGGCATTAGAAATAATAATAGTCTACAGCTGAAGGTAAAGACCAAAGTCTAATAAATAATAAGGCAGAAGCATAAGCATAAACAAGCAATTAGTAACAGTTAATAATAAAATTAATAAACATTCAACAATTATTTATTATCAAATAGATAATATAAAGTCCCTCTCTGTTTTACTACAGATGGAACTGGTGCTTGCTTATTTATTACTACCACCTTTGGAGATAACAGAGTAGGTTTGGGAAAAGGATTTGTAACTTGTTGCATGATTTCTACCATAGAAACAAAAAACATATACACCTAAAATATACACATAGTCCTTTTTAGATGTTCAAAGAGGAATCATGAATAATTGGAGGGGGATCACTTAAACATATTCAGCGGATCACATTTATAGAGCCTAAGCATGTATAAGAAAACATATCAGGCTATTTCTGCACAATCAGGAGCACTGAAAATAAACACATGTGTAGAATGTGTGTACACAAGGCAGTAAGTGTGGCACTTTCTAATCAGCAGAAGTTATCACAGCAAACTTGCAACTCCCCCCCCTCCATCACTTTAGCATCCTTCTTTAGTGTCTGAAAAGGGCTATAAACATTTCGCAATGTGTATAAAAACAGGGAATGTGTCGTACTTTCCATACACAGACTGATATTTAACCATCCAAGGGCATTTGGTTACTAATCCGCTTGCCAGCCTGGAGAGTCAGCAAAATGAGTTTTGAGCTTTTGCTTTTCATGCCAATGCCTGGCTTAGTGGAGTCCTTGGAGCTCTTTGAAAACAATTTGCTACAATGAAAGCCAAGTGTAATCTAGTGGGCTATTGTAATGTGGGAGCAGGTTGGAGAAGGATGGATTGGCATCCAAGGGGGAGACAAGCAAGAGGTAATTCCCAAGGCAGGTAAGTCCAGGAGACGTGCTGCATCCAGGTGATCACTTCCTGATTGTGCAATTTAACACCAAACCAAGAATATAATGAACAGAGAAAAGAGACAGAAGAGCATGAGGACTGATGTGCCAATCCCAGGTCAGTGCAGTGTTTGGAATGTGTATTGTGCAATCCTCCTAACTGTCATTTGAACTGGAAGGAATTTAACTGCCCTTACACACTGCATACTTGCCCTGTCTAATCTGTATAGAGTACACTGCAGCATACTTAACTGTCACGTAAGGAAAGGTTTCGCCTCATTTAAGGTGGGAAGACTGTCTAAGGACATGTCTGTGTCAGTGCTGTGCACCCTCATCTTTCTTGAGGGGCTTCGGGAGGATGGGGGAGCTACAGGTGTGGCATACTTGACACCTGGATACCCCCATCCTTCTTACTTGTGTGTGGTGCATTGTCCTTGTAGGAGTAGATCTGCAGCTCCTGACAGGTGTTTGTGCATACGATCCTGAGGCAGGGGGTAACAACCGGAGTGACACACAGTATTCAGCGGTGATTTCTTTGTTCTCCCTGAAAGAGAGTTTGTGGGTGTTTAGCCCCCAGATTAGTCAGAATCCTGTGCTCTATTGTGGCTGCAATAGCATTAAGGACAATGGGCGGGGGGAGGTGTCTTAACTTGTGTTATCTCTTTTGCAGGTGTAACACCACGCTGAGCATGGGGCTGATCAATGAATGAGCAAGGATTCTGACTTCTTTCCTGCCATGCCCCAACTCTGCCCACTTCCCCCCTTTTGTGTGCAAGTGTCCCGTGAGTATAAATGTTATGCTGATCAGAGCTTTCCACTAGAGCCAGGCTGTTGTTGTGCTCGTTCAGGGGAATTTGGAAGCAACCCTGTCCTGCTAAGTGTAGAATCAGCCTACCACAGTAATAGTGCTGTCTTAGTCTCAATAATACCAAAACAACAGAGGAAAACCTAAAGGAGACTCAATGCAATATTTTAGATACTATACATATACTTTCTATATATGCAAAGTGCAAGTGCTCAAAGTGCAAGAATATAATTAAATAATTACATAATGTACAGCCATCTATAGTATCATTTCACAAAAATCCATTCCACATAAACACCCTGTTCCTAAACCAATGCATAGTGTTGAACTTGCTGAGGTAAATATATCACCTATGTTCATATAGTCATTCCATAAGGATAATGTCGTATTCACAGGCAAACTGTCGTTGCAGAGGGCTGTGCCTCCTCCGACGTCATTCCAGCAGAGGAGCAACTTCTACAGCAGATGTAGGCAACGGGTGTGCTAGCTATCAATATATCCCGTTTCACAAAGCTTCTTCATCAGCCATGATACATTTGCCTGAAGCATATAAAATGTATATAATTTAAAATGTGTAATAAATGTATAATAAATATTAATCTTACATTTTGTTATTAATAAATATTACTTACCTCAGCAGGTTCAACACTGTGCATTAGTTTAGGAACAGGATATTTATGTGGAATGGATTTTTGTGAAATGATACTATAGATGGTTGTACATTATGTAATTATTTAATTATATGGTTGTACATTATGTAATTATTTAATTATATTCTTGCACTTTGAGCACTTGCACTTCGCATATATAGAAAATATATTTACAGAATCTAAAATATTGTATTGAGTCTCCTTTAGGTTTTCTTCTGTTGTTTTGGTACTCTTGTTTGGAGACTTTCCCCTCTTGTATTTTAGTCTCAGTATTGCCTGCAACTTCAATGTATGATCTGCAAATCTTAAATAAAGTACAAAACCAGTTTTGGATTCAAGTAGTATAAATATCGCCTTTTCTTATCAGTGAATAGCTTCAATACCGTAATAAAAATTAATAGTTTGCCCGGATATTTCTCATTTTTGTGCCAGACTGTAAAAACATTGGAACATGTTTCATTCTGTAGCTAAGATCTATTCACTGAAGTTTTTTTCACTTCTAAAAATGTGCTGGAACAATTACAGATGATATGCATTGATATGACTCAGTAAACACAAAATGGGCCTTCGCTTGCTTAGAAAGTGTTCAGATGTCAGCCTCCCTCACTTCTACAGTAAATTAGAAATGTGAGAAATTAACAAGATGGCTGTCTTTAAACAAATCTTATTCTTAGTACTAAAATCTATTTTTATTAAACCAAGTGTGTTTCCCCTCGCCATCATTAGAACTCTTATATCCTGGTATTTTAAATCTTAACTCAATTGAGTGCGGCATTAGGTAAAAAAATTATTTTGTAAATTTCAGTAAGATTATTTTTTAACCCAAGTCAATTCCTGAGTTTGGATCTCCATCACACTCACAGTGACAGTTTCTACAGAACTTTTGTTCCCAAATACAAGCTCCCCCCCACCCCAATCATCCATAGCCCTTTGCTTACTTATAACTGCTTCCCAAAACTTCCCTATGGATGATGAGGACAGTTCACAGTTGAGCCTTGTGAAAACTGGTACTGAGTTTTAACCCAAACTTTCTCCCTGAATCAGCCAGTGGTCCAAATCTATAAAACAAAATTGCCTGTTGACTGCTAGAATGCTTGAATATAACAACAACAACAACAACATTTGATTTATATACCACCCTTCAGGACAACTTAACACCCATTCAGAAGAGTTTACACAGTATGCTATTATTATCCTCACAACAATCATCTTGTGAGGTGGGTCGGGCTGAGAGAGCTCGTAGAAGCTGTGACTGACAGCTTTTTTTTTAAGAAAAAGAAAAAATGATTAAATATAGAAATCTGGCAATAGAAACCACCCGACTATGGATGAAGTAGTCCCCATTGTCATTGGGGCACTGGGAACTATTTCAAAAAAAATTTCAATTTATATGGAAAAACTGCAGCTTTCTGATATAACACCTACAGAACTGCAAAAGATAGCGTTACTTGGAACAGTGTACATATTATACTGATACCTGGCTGATACTTAGATCTCTGTTGGAAACTTGTATCAGCTCAGCAAGGCCAATCAATGATAACATGTGATCTCTATTATTGATTGTGTTGCATGAAATTCAAATAACAACAACAACAACGTTCAATTTATATACTGCCCTTCTGGACAACTTAACACCCATTCAGAGGAGTTTACAAAGTATGCTATTATTATCCTCATAATAATCATCCTGTGAGGTGAGTGGGACTGAGAGAGCTCTTAGAAGCTGTGGCTGACTCAAGGTCACCCAACTGGCTTCAGGAGGAGGAGTGGGGAATCAAACCCAGTTCTCCAGATTAGAGTCCTGGAACTCTACTACACCAAACTGTTTCTTTTGCATAAGCAAAAGTGGACTGGCTGTGTGTATTATGAAAAACCCTTGGCACTGAATTATAACCAGGAGACTTTTTAAAAGCGTATAAAAGGAAACGAGAAATAAAACATGGCACTAGGGTTGCCAGATGGGGTCTGGAATAAAACCAGACCCAAGGGACGGGGGGCAGCTCTGACCTTTCTTGTGCACGCTCCTGTTTGGTGGAATAACTAAAGGAAATGATGTTATCATGCTGACCCACTTTCAGGCCCCAGGCTGGCTAGCCACTCCTAGACACCGTACAGTTGCAGGAGACCATCCGTGCACCCAGGTTGGCTGGTTACATTCCCGGGCCACTGGTGGTGCCATGCAACCACAGCAGGCTGGGCGGCCAGGCTAGATAAAGGTGACAGAGCGGGGGGTAGGGGTAGGGGGTGTAGGTGTCTAGTATTTCGGAAACATTTTCCATGGACAGTCCCCCAAAATACCAGACTGTCCAAGTGAAAACCGGACACCAGGCAACCCTAAATGTCACTGAAATGTTATAAGCAAGCACGTGAACTAAAAGAACCCTTTAAAACTGTAAAAGATATAAAAATAGAAAATACAAGCTCATAAGCTGTATATTGTTGTATGTGCTGACTCGGGTTCTGATCCTGGATCGTAATAATAAACTTGAACTTGAAGCTCATAAGCCTTCTCCTTCATTGTCCAGGAAGTCAGGCCAGACAAAGTCCCTTAAAACTTACATGAGTTGTTGTTTTCCTTTGGTCAGGCCATTTCAAAATGAAGTTGGCCTCAGATCCTCTTGGAAAATAAAGCCATGCTAGGTCTCAGAAAAAACTACCAATACAACAACCAACTTATTACATTCTTCCAAGGGGAAGAATTTGAAAACTACTCAGTCTGGATTGGGTGACAAGCAGATCAACAACCAGGACGAGAAACACTGAAAGGCTGTCAGTCACAAGGTGCATATAAATCAGGTTTTGAAATTTGCTGCAAATGAGATGTTTCAGTACTCCTGTAACTATACTCCCATTACATTATGCCTGTAGAGGCCTCTTCATAACCCCTAATGGTCAAAGTGGAAGAAACTAGTTTGAGACTTCTGCTATAGGAGGATAGCAATAGAAAATTTTATATTCCCTTATCAGCAAACAGGCAATTCAAGAATAGAACAGAGAAATTTTCTCCTTCAGAAAAGATGGAACTGATCTAGTTGGTTTGCTCAAACTTTAAAATTCAGTTTTACAAACCTTGGGGCTCTCTGTAATCTATTAGGCCCTAGAATAGCATTGCCAGGCCTGACCTGATAACCAGGATCAACCGGGGGCGGTGGGGGGGGGTAGGCAGAAACATAAAGGGATGGCTGTCCACATTTTCCCCCCCATTTTTCCTGTCAGTCACTGGACTGCCAGCAGGTCTTCAGCCCCCAGTGAGTGTCTGGCCACCAGAGCTACCAAGATTACATTTCCATGGAAAGGTGGACCAGGATCTGGAAGACTCAGATTTGATTCCATGCTCGGCCATGGAAGCTTACTGGGTGATCTTGGGCCAGTCACAAACTCTCAGACTAACCTACCTCACAGGGTTTGTGGTAAGGAAAAAATGGAGGAGAAGAGAATTATGGAAGCCGCTTTGGTTCCCTATTGAGAAGAAAGGCATGGTATAAATGAAGTAAAACATTTTTTAAAAAATTCCCATGGTTTCTTGTGGTAGACCAGATCATCATGTCGCACATGCATGGCAGCACTTAGGCCTATTGAATGGCTTAACAATTGGTAACAATAGGTAAGTGGCAAAGACACTCGAAAAGGACAGCACTGAGGTCACAGAGAGTTTGAGGTGGGTGGGGCTTAGGTTTGCCAAGGCCCTCAGGGACCAAAGTGTGAGAGGGAGGAGGCAGGGGGTGAGGTTTTCATTTTCCAGCATGGAGGCAGTTTTCACTGAGCTTGGCTTCAGTGAACCCTGATGCTCCTTCTCCCCTTATGCCGTCCCCCACCCAAGCCAGCCAGGTGAGCGGGTAGGCTTGCTAGTCCCCCAGTGGTGATCCCCCACCCCCAGCTTTCCCCCTACACCTCACCTGTAAGGTTCCCAAGTCCCTATACCCTCCCCCTGGGAGGAGGGGGACCTGGCACTTACCTAGTGCTGGCATTGAGATCTTCTTTGTGCTTGCTCCAGCACCTGCATGATGATGTCACCCCTGGAAGTGACATCGTGCCAGCCATGGGAATGCTCTCATGCTCCGGGCAGGACCAATTCAGCTTGTTTGGGGCCCAAATCAGCCCCAAACAAAGTGCAGGAAAGCTCCCGCGTCTGGCGCAATGATGTCACTTCTAGGGGTGATGTCATCACAGCCCTTGGAAGCATTCCTGGGGTGCCTGCCAGTGGCAAGAAACCTCTAGGAGCTTGCCTCTTCCCACCGATCACTGGTGGGTCAGTTGGCAAGATGGCAAACCCCCAGGAGTTTTCCCACCACAGGCGGGCACCTGGGAACTCTACTCACCTGGCCAGTGGGGGGAAGAAAGGTGTGGAACGCAGTGCTAGGGGCAAAGCATACTCCCATGTGCTCCAGAGTGACATGGAAGTAATGGGTCCTGCTGGGGGGTCAATTGAGTGAAAATTGGCCCAATTTAGTGTTTGTGGGCAATTCCTGGCATGATGTGGGGCATTCTGGAGCACACACATGCAAGGTATGTGCCCTCCTGCAACTCCGCCTGTGCCCCCCAGCCTGTGCTCCGCCTGTCTAGTCCAGTTTTCAAAGTCTGGTTGGAGCTTATCATCACCACAGTGATGAGAGTTCTTAGAATATGTTACACTTCTTTTGTTTATCATCCAAATATTCATCTACCATAAAAAGAAAGCACCTCAATCTAGTAGGAGTCATAGAAGCAAGATTTCACATATATCTTTTTATTTGTTTAAATTACTTTTACGCAGCTTCAAAACTAAGCACAGATCAGCAGCAGGATCAGACGGAGAAGGGATGATCACATGGGCTCCCAAACCAATGACCCTTCTGCACAGCACTCTGTCACACCATTGCCCGACATTTCATGAAAGTAGCTTGAGAAACTTTTCTGAAAGGTTTCATTTTAAACTCATATAAGACAAGCACAATTATATATACTGTTGCCACTGAAACAGTTTAAAACTGGCTTGATCTTTTATTTAGCAGACAGGCTGGACTTTTTGTTTGATTTTCCTCATCAGTGTAACAGTATTTAAACTTACAAATTAGCAATAGCTATTTTTTCCTTTTTGGAGAGGTCTGGAGAGAAGTAAATTTTCACACAACACAAAGCAGAAAAATGTTCATCCTATGTGCAGGCTGCCTTAGTGGCTCCTGCTGCATTCATATATATGCTAAAAAAGAGAGGCTCTCATACGGGAAGTGTTCAAAGACCAATACTGGGCTGGTTTAATAAAGTCTGAAAATATTTGATGAAAAGCCAATGATTTTCAAACTTCCTGTCCCCAGGGAACACTCTCCACATTGACTAGTCTGCCACAGAGCGCCTGAACATTGCAGAACAATACCGGTCATATTCCACAGCGCACATTTATTTCACACAAAGCTGTTGTTGGTATCTTTCTATCATGTGGACTATCACGTGAATGCACCCTGGAACACACCAGCATTTCCTTGCAGCTGCATATTGTAGGGGAAGTTGAAAACTGCCGAGCAAGCTGTCTTTCAGAGAAGTTTGTTCTGTGCTGACTGATCTTGCCATGGAAGAATGCTTGATATATTTGAGAAACACGGTCTTAAGCCAATTGTTTCTTAGCTATATTTCTATGGATAATGTGGTTAGCTTTAATGTACCGTCCACTGTTGGCAAACATTGATTGGTAAGATATTGATTATTTCTCTTCCTCCACTTCCCTCTTAGGTAACTGAACTATTGTAGATTCTGCAGGCCAAATACATTCACTGATTACTTTAAAATGCCTAATTAAATCACTTGAGAGGCTTCTAATTTCATTGATGCTCTTCACATCCTTAAATACATTTGAGTTTCCCCAGCCCTTTAAGACACATTATTAGTGCTAACATAAAAAAACAAATAGTTCAATACCAATGTCCACTTGATGAATCCTAATTCATTTCAAATGATCTCTTCCTAATTATGAGTCATATGACTTATCAACGTACATAGTGGTTTATAGGATTATAGTCAAAAAACAAAACTCCTTGCTGATTACATCTTCTGGAACCTGATACTGCTCTGGGGAAAGTTATCAGATAATTTGGGCAGGTAATAACAAAGGTTGTAAATAATTTAGATTAGGTTTTATTTTCCCAGATAAACCATTTCTGAAATGTACATTGCTCTATACAGGGCTTTTTTTCTGGGAAAAGAGGTGGTGGAACTCAGTGGGTTGCCTTTGGAGAAAATAGTCACATGGCCGGTGGCCCCGCCCCCTGATCTCCAGACAGAGGGTAGTTGAGATTGCCCTCCATGCCGCTCAGCAGCGCGTAGGGCAATCTAAACTCCCCTCTGTCTGGAGATCAGGGGGCGGGGCCACCGGCTATGTAACCATTTTCAAGAGGTTCCGGAACTCTGTTCCCCCGCGTTCCCCCTGAAAAAAAGCCCTGGCTCTATAGTTCCTTAAGAGCTGGTTAAGTGTACTGGCAAAGTGAGGTGCCTAAAAGCACAGACTTAGGGTCATAATGGAAACTGCTTAGGATGGCAATGAAACCCTGACGAAATGTGGAGTTGCACCTCCAAAGTGCTCTGCCGTCAATGCAAATTCCTCACAGGTACAGCCACGATGGCCTAGAGGCCATAAAGGGGCAGTGCTGTGGCCCTGCCAACTGGAGAACAGTTATAATTCTGGGAGAACCCACTTTGACGATGGCAACCATAGCAAACAGCCAAGGATGAGAACAAACATTGCTACAGTATATTTCTTACACTGTTCTGCTCAGAAGCCTTACAGATAAGATGCAAACACTGACGTTCTCCACCAACTAGGGATGCAAGGATAGGGTTGCTAGGTCCCCTCACTCTCCGGGTGGGAGGCAGAAGACTGGCACTCACCTTGGGCAACATCTTCGCTTGTGCGCAAAGCACATATGCATTCCTGGGCTGCACAATGACATAAACTTCTGGGAAATGATGTCATCACGCAGGGCCTTGTGCCACCACTGGGAGCACTTCCATGCTCTGCAGCGGGCCAATTTTGGTCGCTATACACTTCTTGTAGGAAGTTGCATTTGAACCCTGTCTGTGGTTTCTGTTTAGGCTGCTCCATGGCGTTCTAATTTTGTGCAAGGCAAAAGATAATATATATTTAGCCAGCAATAGCCATGGTTAAGAGCCCCGTGGCGCAGAATGATAAGCTGCAGTACTGCAGCCCAAGCTCTGCTCATGACCTGAGTTCAATCCTGGCAGAAGTCAGGCCAGCTGAGTTCAATCCTGGCAGAAGCTTGAGATAGCCAGCTCAAGGTTGACTCAGCCTTCCATCTTTCTGAGGTTAGTAAAATGAGTACCCAGTTTCCTGGGGGTAAAGTGTAGATGTTTGGGGAAGGCAATGGCAAACCACCCCATAACAAAAAGTCTGGCAAGAAAATGTTGTGATGCAACATACCTCATCCCCCATGGGTCAGTAATGACTTGGTGCTTGCACAAGGGACTACCTTTACATTTACCTTTAGCCATGGTTAGAGTGGCTGAAATTTACCCAGAAATGTAGTTGTACACCCTTCTTCCTCCACTGGTATATGAGTTTGTGTGTTGACATGGTGTTGTATTAAAGTCACAGTGATGTTCTGCCAGCATATCTCCAAAGTCCCGTGCCCTTGTATGGGAGAAAGTGTTGAGGGAGCAAGGATTGTTGAGGCAAAACATAGGAGGTGTATGTTGAGGGGGAAGGAGAGAAAATACCTGCAGCTTTAGAGGTAGGGGATTCTCCTCCTTTGCTTATATATATATGCAGTACATTGACATAGGGTTGCCAGTCCCCTGCTGGGGGCGGGAGATCCCCCACTCCCACCCGCCACTCCCTGTCCCTACTTACCTGGCTGGTGGGGGGAAAGGTGGAGGAATACACCCCTCCAGGGTCACAATAGGCTGATTTGGGACCTAAATTGGTCTGCTGTGAAGTACAGGAGTTCTCCAAGGCCCACCTGGCAGCACTCCTGCACTCTGTAGTGGGCTGGATCAGGCCTGTTTGGCATCAAAATTGGCGCACTGCAGAGCACGGGAGCACTGTCGGGGTGACACAATGGGCCCTGGAGTACTCCCGTGCTTCACAGTGGCATGATTTCGGCACCAAATGGGCCCAATTCAGCCCACTGCAGAGCACAGGAGCGCTGTTGGGAGGGCCCTGGTGAGCTCTCGTGCTTCACAGCTGGCCAATTTAGGCCCCAAATTAGCCTGATTTGGCCCGTTTGGGGCCCAAATCAGCCCCTTTTCTCCCACCAGCCAGGTAAGCAAGGGGTGGAGTGTGGGAGCAGCCAGATAAGGCGGGGGCTGGAGGGTCAACACAAACCCATAAACTAGTGAAGGAAACAGGGTGTACAACTATATTTCTGGGTGAATATCAGCCACTCTAACCATGGCTAATGCTGGCCAAATATATATTATCTTTTGCCTTGCACAATCAGAATGCTATGGAGCCGCCTAAACAGAAACCACAGGCAGAGTTCAAATGCAACTTCCTACA
This sequence comes from Eublepharis macularius, assembly GCF_028583425.1. Classification (NCBI taxonomy): domain Eukaryota; kingdom Metazoa; phylum Chordata; class Lepidosauria; order Squamata; family Eublepharidae; genus Eublepharis; species Eublepharis macularius. The sequence continues at coordinate 102,350,048 of NC_072797.1, read as the reverse complement.
AGGGGTGTTGTAGGTTGTAGATCTAAAGTGTAGGGATTTTAATTTAATTTAATTTATTACATTTATATTCCACCCTCCCCGCGGAATATATAATTTTAAGAGCACCTTGATGGTGCTACTTGCTCAAATCCATAGCTCACACTGCGTAAATTGCCTGACCCCACTTGCTATTCACTGTCATTGTGGAATGTTGGCATAGTGCCCTCTTGGCACTGCACTTGTCCATTGCTACTGTGGAACATTACTCTTAAGTGCCCTTGTGTCTCCTGAGTCGTTTCCAGAAATCCTCCAGCAAGGGTAAAGGTCTGGCTGGATCCCATGCCTATGACAGCCGTCTGCTGAGCCTACGACATGACCATGGCTGCTTTGCTGTGGGTTTGCTAACTGTCTTCTTCTAGCCGGACTCCCGCACAACTGCAAGCTGATCGGCAAGGGTTGTTTGACCAGCAAAGTCGTATCTGTTATGCCCATGCAGTGATAAGGGCAGTTCTCCGCGTGATTCTGTGGTCCATTGATGCAGCTTTCCAAGGTCTAAGAATGTTGCTGCATTAAGAGAGCAGGCAACCACATTCATCAGACTTGCATTCATCAGAACTCCATTTCTCATGCTGTTTAATAAACGTTTGGATTGTTTAATATTTGTGTCTTTCTGTTTGGTTGGGGCTAGATAGATAGGGACTCTGTACTCACCCACTGCTCATGACTAACCTCAGCTGTCTTTAGCCTGTGACTCACACTGGGAGAGAGGATCCTCCAGGTTCACATCCCCCAATCCCAGTGATGAGGTCTGATAGTGCAAAAGCCCTGCTGTGCCTTAGGTGTATAAGGAGGATGAGACAGATTCATGGAGGAAAAGTCCATTGGTGGCCACTAGCCATGGTGACTTTTGATCCTGCATTCATACATGCACAAAAAAAGCAAGAAAGGTTCGGAAATGCTTGAAAGAGTGTGAAAACTTTCCAAGTGTGTTCATTAAACAAGACTGCTTTCACATGGAGATAGAAAATGGATCCCCTGCTGTGGAAGCAGCAGCAAGCAGGGTGGGTGGGGATGGCAGCCAGTTTGGTGTAGTGGTTAAGAGCACGGAACTGTAATCTGGAGAGCCGGGTTTGATTCCCCACTCCTCCACTTGAAGCCAGCTGGGCGACCTTGGGCTAGTCCCGGCTCTCTGGAGCTCTCTCAGCCCCACCCACCTCACAGGGTGTTTTGTTGTGGGGATAATAATGACATACTTTGTAAACCACTCTGAGTGGGTATTAAGTTGTCCTTATATAAATTGAATGTTGTTATTATTATTATTACTACATGCCCTGACCTCACACTGCTTGCTGCTGACCACATCCTGCCTCGCTTCCTTTTCCTCTGTCATGCCAGCCCCACAAACCGTTCTTCCATCACCAGGTGAGCTGTGGTGCAAAGCTACACCATGGCTCATCTGTGAAGAAAACACACCCTTCAAAAGGCTAAAAGTGAAGCGAGGAATTGTGGGACTTAGCTCCACCATTTTGAAGGTGGAGCCCCCCCCCATTAGCTGTGGGCAAAGCATCCACAGGGCAACTCTCCACCTTCCAGTACTTCCTCCTTGGTCGTGGCTCAAAGGGGAAAGCCTCGGGAGGCCCACAGCTCATGCTCAGAAGGAGCGTGATGTTTATGTGGATACTTGCCCCAAACAGCAATATCATCTTGATGTCCATATGAGGTAAAACCCCTGAGCGGAAGCAGCCCAGATCACAAACTTTCTAGGTATCAAATGCATCAAATCCTAAAAGGAGATTTTTTTAAAAAAAATTATTTCGAAACAGGCAAACAAATGCAAATCACAGCAATGAACTCATGTTTATGTTTCAGCTAATAACACCTGTCTATAAGGCATAGGACATCCAGAGAAAACTTGACTCCTCTTAGCTTGAAAGTCTTCTATAAATAGCACATCTATTAACAAGAGGTATTGTGGGAGGGGAAGCTATTAAGTCATTGCCTTCAGTGGGAACAAAATAGGTCACAAGGTCTGTGCACAAAACCTACCACGAATAAAAGGTTATTTTTTATTAAAAGCAATGTCCCAGTTTTAATGTTCAGCTCAGTAATGCATGGAATGTGATGATGTCTTTGTCCACATATTAATTTGACTTTCTACTTTAATATGACTTGTACTTCAGCAAACCAGAATTTCCAAAATGAATGGTATTGCGTGCCTGACTGACATACTCATTGTCTTGGAAGTGCATATCTCTAATCCTTTTTGTGTGGGATATATGAACATATGAATCTCCTTATACCTTTCATCCTTGGTCCGTCTTACCTGGAACTGTATAATCTCCAGAGTTCATTAGCAGTACATACGACCTGAGATTGTAGTTTCTTGATGATAAGATGAAGATATTCTGCACATGTTCAGAAATACCCTCTATTACTACTATGTAACAGATTGGCTTCACTCAGTCATAATGTTATCAATAACTTGATGGATGAATCTTGTCACGTATGCACATGTTGCCTGGACCTGGATAGCACAAGAAAGCCCGATCTTGTTAGATCTTGGAAGCTAGGCAGGGTCAACCTTGGTTAGTAATTGGATAGGAGTCCACCAACTTTACTTTAATGATACTGCTCATGCAGCCTGTTTGGCTCTGAGCAGTGCCACACTAGAATTAGAATTAAAAGGAAACATTTTTAATATATAATCTGTATAGTATTAAAAATTTTAAATTTAATAAGTTTTTTCCTTAACCAATTGGGAGAGAAACTTGGCTACTGCTAAAGTAGTACTAAAATCCACCCATGCTAAAAGAAGCCTTACATTATCCTCTATACTGCCTGGGTCCTGGATATAGGGCTTGATCCAGCTGTCTCTTGCCATGTTTAGGAGACCACCAACAAAAAATAGGGTCACAACGTGAAGGCAGGCAATGGCAAACCACCGCTGTTAGTCTCTTGCCTTGAAAACCCAACTAGGGGTCACCATAAGTCAGTTATGACTTGATGACACTCTCCAGCACTACCACTAGGTACAACTTAGTTCTCCATTTTCTTCATTCATCAGTTCTGTTGCATTTTCTTCATCAGATCATGAAGAAAAAGGAAGTGGCTGAGAGCTGAACTAGACGAGACGATTTACACAAGGCTATGCGAGTGTCTAGACTCATGTCTGTTCCTACCTTCCTGTGTCCATTTTACTTCAGTGAACATGTGTCACGTGGGGAACTGGTATAGTCACGGTTGCAAGTGTCCATGGTCATAATCACCATTGCAGAGTATCGGTTTTGGATGACTTCTCCTTCCCTCTCCCCTCTTTTTGCCCTTAGGTACGGCTTACACTCAAACTATTTTGTTTTTAATCTGGCATGTTTTAAATTATCCCATTTTCTAGTTGATGCCACCGCCTCGCCTCCCTACTCCTACTCCTTGCCTCCCTCCTCCTCCCTACCCCTCCTCCCCCCTTGACTTCCTTCTCTTCCTCTCCATGCAGCGTCTTTGGTCAGGATAAGGAGGAGATGGGAATAAAGATTGTGGCAACACAATTAAGCATCTAAGCAAAAGTTCAGAAACATGCCCGATACATGAATCTGAAAAGGATGGAAAAATCAAAAAGAGTCCAGTAGCACCTTTAAGACTAACCAATTTTATTGTAGCATAAGCTTTTGAGAATCACGTTCTCTTCATCACATGCATGGAGGGCAGAAAGAAACTGGCCAAATATAGAGGAGGAGAGGGGGGGATGTAAACAACTCCTTTGATATGGAGATGCAGACAGCTCCTTTTGGTGTGGGGATCAGTTTGCTTGCGTAAAGATGCATCTGGCGGGGAGGACTGTGGTTATCGAGGGCTTGTGCTGCAGTGCTGCTGAACTCTTTTTGATTTTGCTACTACAGACTAACACGGCAAACTCCTTTGAATCTCTACACAAGCAAACTGATCCCCACACCAAAAGGAGCTGTCTGCATCTCCATATCAAAGAGTTGTTTACATCCCCCTTCTCCTCCTTCCCCCCTTCCCCCCCTCTCCTCCTCTATATTTGGCCAGTTTCCTTCTGCCCTCCATGCATCTGACAAAGAGAATGTGATTCTCGAAAGCTTATGCTACAATAAAATTGGTTAGTCTTAAAGGTGCTACTGGACTCTTTTTGATTTTACTACTACAGACTAACATGGCTAACTCCTTTGAAAAGGATGGGGTAGGGGTACTCATTCTCCAGTTTGGCTCAGCAATACAGAGCAAACTGGGTAAAATTGGACCATTGTTTCCCATGAGAAATGCAATTTGGGGCTTTCTGGAGGGCCTGGGGGGCATTTTAGGACTGAATTTTACCAAATTTGCTGGGGATCTACTCCTAGCTGTTCTCTAAAGCCCCACAAGTTTCATGAAGACTGGACTTCAGCGGGCCATTTATGGGCCCCCAAAGAAGGTGCCTCCAGCCACCTCCAATCTCCATTATTCCCTATGGAAAAAACTAGGGGAGCTATCTAGGGGGCTGGAGTGGCATTTTGCAAGCAAAATGAACAGAATTTGCACAGGACCTACTCCTAATTGTCCTCTAAAGCCCCCCAAGTTTCAGGGAGATTGGACCTGGGGAAAGGTATGATCTATGGGTTTCCCCAGTTGTGTCAGTTTTTCTCCACAATACAAAAAAATTGGATGATTGAGAGCACCTTCTTTGGGGGGGGGGCATAAAATGGCTCCCCAAGGTCAAATCTCCCTGAGACTTGGGGGGGGGGGGTCTTTAGAGGACAGTTAGCAGTAGGCCCCCTGAAAATTTTATAGATTTATTTTGCAAAATGCTACCCCCACCTTCCTGGATAGCCCCATAGTTTTCCCCATAGGTAATAATAGAGATTGGAGGTGGCTGGGGACAAACAGGCAAGAAAGAGTTGATTCTAGCTGACAGTGAGAAACAGTGCCATGGTTCCCAAAGTAGGGATTGCCCACCCCACTTTGAATACATGCCCCCACTTCCTGGAGGGTCGAGCTGCAAGGTTTGAGCATGCGTGAAGAGAAGGTGCATCATGGGCTACCATCTCTCATCTGGAAAGAATGAGGAAGAAACACGCCAGTCCAAGCATGGGATCGAGTACAGTGTGGCCGCAGTGTGCACATGAACAGGAAAGCAACAGGGAAACGTGTAAGTGCATTCATGTCTTGTGTAGTTTGGCTCTGAGAACAGGCTGTGTATGAAGAGGAAGGGATAAGAACTGATGACGAGTAAAGCAAGAATGGCGCTGGAACGGAAATGAACAGAATGTCAGGTGACCTGGGGCAATGGAAGGCTGGAATGGTGGACCTGGAGGAAGCAGCTGTCATTAAGCAGGAGAGGAAGGTGCTAAGATCCTTAGCCCCTCATCCCCATCCAACAAATTGACATAAATCTCAATGTTTTATATAGAACCCATTATATTTCTCAGATATATACAGATATTGCACATTTAAATTATATTGCTCATACATTTAGATACCTTTGTTCTGACAGAAGAATGGAAAAGGAGTAGAGTTGTTGGTCCCCCGGTGGGGGAGGGGGATTCCCCGCTCCCAGCCTCCTCCTCCCCCCGCCACCACTCACCGGGGTGGTGGAGGAAAAAGTGTAGGAATGAGCCTCCCGGGGCTTACTCCCAGTGCAGTGCAACATCACTCCCTTGAGTAATGTCATAGCATTGGCTCTGTGAGTGCTCTTGGGCTTTGCACCTTGGCTTCCTAGGTGCCCGCTGGTGGCAGGTAAACTCCCAGGGTTTTCCCACCTTGCCCACCAACCCGCCAGTGGTTGACGGGACATGGCAAGCTCCTGGAGGTTGCCTGCCAATGGTAGGCACCTCAGAAATATGCACCATGTGCACACTCTCAACAGACACAGCGATATCACTTCTGGAAGCATTCTGGAACTTCATTTGGGGCCTATTTGGGCCCCAAATGGGCCATATTGGCCCACATGGAGCGTGGGAGCACTCCCATGGCTGATGCGATGTCATCACTTCTGGAAGTGACATCATTGCACAGGTGCTGGAGCGTGCACACACGCATGAAAGAGTCCTCGACACCAGCGAGTGCCAGCTTCCCCCCTCCCGGAGGGATTGTATAGGGTCCGGGCAACTTTATTTGCACCAGGCTGATTTGGTTTGAGGGACCAAATTAGCCTGGCACAAAGCCCAGGAGCATTCCCGGGGCCTGTACAATGACATCACTTCTGGAAGTGATGTTACCGTGCCACACTGGGAGTACCCACATGCTTTGCATGTGCATGAGGACAGCCTAGAGGTAAGTTCCAGGAAGATAAAGGGGCCTGGCAACTCTAAAAAGGAGGCTTCTTGGGAAGATGCAAAATGTCATCCACAGAATTGGGAGTAATGTCCACTGCATTTGCTATTTCATTGAACCCAGTAACTAGACATTAAGAAGTGGATGTGCCTAATCAAACTGATAATTAGGCAGAGTATGTCTGGGGAACAACCTCCTAAATGCCACTTCTGTCTTTCTTAAATGAGTTCACAACAAAACTTGGAAAATTAAACTTATGTTAAGTAGTATGCTGTGAATGCATATTAGACATAAGTAAAATATTGTTTCATTTCAGGTATTTATTGTAAAGTTTTGCATTTAAATAGTTTGGATTTTATTTTTGCTTGCTAATGTGGATTTTTAAAAAAATTGTTGCTGTGAGTTGCAAGTTTAAATGTAGGGCTCTGAGGAAAGGAGGAGGGTGGCTAGATGGGTGAATGGTCTGCTTGGCCAGTAGCTGTACCCTAGGAGGTGGAGTTTTTAGTCAGTGCTAAGAGAAAGATTTTTCAGTCACCCTTTGTATATCTCAGAGAGAGAGAGAGAGAGAGAGAGAGAGAGAGAGAGAGAGAGAGAGAGAGAGAGAGAGAGAGAGAGAGTTAAGTTAGGCAAACCATGTGGAGTCTAAGAGAGTCTGCGCATTTTTGAGAGAGAATTAACTGGCCAGAAGATTCTGGTTAAGTCGGTCTTTGAGTGTCTCAGAGAAAGGATTATGTCTAAGTCAAGTAAATTGAGTGGGCGCCTGAGTCAGTTGGTATATATTTGAGAGACAAATTAATCTATTTAGCTCAGGCAAGCTATGTGGAAAGGCTGAGTGAATCCACATCTGGGAGAATGAGCTGAGAGTTTAGTCTGTTAGTGAAGATGGGTGAAGAAAATTGTGAGTTTACAACCTGGAGGATCGTGTTTTTTATGATTGGTGTAATATACATTTTCGTAGTACTGTATCTTTAAGGATTACTGTTGGCTGCTGTACCCTTGTATATAAGGCTTCCAGTGGGTGGGAACTTTTATGTTGACCGTTCTTGAGGTGCGTTGATCAAGTTGGTAAGTGCTTTCATTTACGTATAATCCTATAATCCTATGAATGCTGTCATGGTGGGTAGTTACAAGACACAACTAGATTTATAACAACAAATTTTTATTTTTAGAAAGTGTCTTTGTATGGGTGGACTGATTATTGGCCCCTAAGGAAGTTTTTGTGAGATGAAACAAGCTGATTAACATAGCCAGCCACTTGTAGGGCCAGGGACCCTTTGGGGTCCTGCATTCCATCTGCCTGGCTCCACCTATATAGAAGAATAAGAGAACAAGAGAAAGCAACTTTATTGATGGTTGAAGCAATATTCTGTACCTACCTTGTGTCTTTGACTACGGATGATGAGTCCTTTATTCATTAATACTGAAGGTATCCATTGGACTCTCTGCAAAGCTCCCAACACCCGCGTACCTTTTGAATCAACAGCAATGTGGGAGTCTCCAGTGTTCGGGTGGTTAATTAAAGAACAAATCACCATTAACTTTAGAGACTTTTCTTTCTGACACTGAGGGACGTAGTCTAGTATATACATTTTATATCTTTAGGATTCTTGTATTTTCCTCTTTGCTTGACGGATGAATGAATTTGTTGATTTATGTATGAATTGTATTTTTGGATTTAATATTTGTTCGTTCATATTTATTACACTGAGCACTTTGTATATAACAAATTATTTAATAGCTTGAAATACTGTAATTGTAGATTATTTATCCCCAAGTGTTGTTTGTGTTAGGTATTTTAGTTTTCCTTGGGGCAGCCTCTTTGGTGTTTCATCCAGTACCTTGGCATGGAGCAAACCCTGGCAATAGCTGGTTTGGTGGCCCTTCTCACCCTGCCTAGCACTAGTTGCCCCCTGAACATCCTCAGGCTGCCACTAGTGCCCAGTCCTGTGCCTGAGGACAGTCCAAATGTCAAACATGAAGTGCACAGCTCTCCTACAAGTGGGGGACAACTCTGCCTTCACATGGTCCCAGGCAGCCCTAAACAGGGAGGGCTCCTGCTTAGCCTGGTGTAAGCAGGAATTGTGTTGATGACAGGCATCTTAGAGCAGTCTGGGGAGCCCAACACTCTCCATAATAGAGGTGTTTAAAGCTCTTCACAAACTGAGACCTGCATACCTGTGGGACCGGCTCTTCCATTATGTCCCCTGCAGGGCATTGCGCTCTGCAGACAAGCAACTCCTGGTGGTCCCAGGCCCAAGGGACATCCATCTGGCCTTGACCAAGGCCAGGGCTTTTTCTGCCTTGGCCCTAGCCTGATGGAATGTTCTCCCACTGGATATCCAGGCCCTGCAGGACCTGTTACAGTTCTGCAGTGTTAGCTAAACTGCCTCAAAGATGGGGAATTAATAGACAATTGGCGTATACTAAGGGACCCCAAACTGTGTATACCAGGGTCAGAGTCTCTGGAGCACGCACAACAAGAGATTACTTAAATGAATCAAGGCTTTACTTAATAACGTTTGAGCATACAGAGTCCAAGAATCACACACACATTCAGTACAAGACTAGGAAACAAAGGTAGGAAAAATATAGATGGTTGCATTAGCAGGAATATCGTTGTTGGGCAATATGCACCTGTCCTGATGAGAAGCAGAGATTCAGCAGCAAGCAGAATGCCTCGTGGGGTGCCTGCACTACACTAGGTGGGATGGGGTAAAAGGAGCGCATGGGGAGTTTTAGCAATAGCAATAGCCAATTTCAGCCCTGGGGCTGGACCCAGGGTGGGCTTCATGCCCTGTCAAATGGTTCTCAGGAAATTTAACAAAAGCAATTAATGTGCCACTTTGTTGGGACACAAGAGATCTGGGATGGGTAATTTGAAATTTAATTTTTTTTTCTTTGTGATGCCTTGGGAATGACAAAGGGCAGAGAGCAAGAGTGGATGGGAGGTGATTGGGTTTTATGATGGTCCATGGTGACACTTCAGGAGGGATGAAAGGACAGAGGAAAAGAGGATGGAGGAGAGATCTGCATTTTATGATAGTCTGTGGCTTGATGGATGGATCGATTGTCTCAATGTGGTATCACTGGAGTCCAGAGCCACCTTGCCTCCTAGCCTTTGCTCCTGGCATCTGCACATCAAAAAGTACAATGTGTAAACAGTTTGTGACAGCAGCACTGGCAGGTTTCCATAGGAAAATAGTTGTCCTTTTAAATAGTTGTCCTCAGCAGTGGCTGGCATCTTGGCAGAAGGCACGTTGATCTGGGCGTGTCGTGGCTACTCCAGAGTGTTTTCAGGGAGGGTTGCTTGTGGGTACTGGCTAGGGGTTGCCTTGCCAGTCCCATGGAGTTCCCTCTTCTTACATAGTATTGGCCTCAGTACCAAGTTGTGCACAGTTCATATATAAAGTCCATGTCCAAGTTATGGGAGAGTGCTCTAGGCAACAGCAGGGCCTGTAAAACGGAGATGTTCTGCCGGACCTGTGGCAGAGAGCCAGAGGGTGTCTCCCTTCTTCCACCTAAGACCACCACTTTTTCTGGGACTGCCCTCAGCCATGTCCTATGCCCATATATATGCCTATATACAGACTCCCAACTGTTTATTTAAGTAGCCTGCACCTGGACTATTTTAATAATTGTTTTAAGATTATTATTGATTTTATTGTTTTATGATTAATTCATTGTTTTTTTATGAATGTTGTGAACCTCCCTGAGCCCATTCGTGGGGAGAGCGGGGTATAAATAAAATAAATAATAAATAAAAATCCACACCAATGAGGTGAATGACCCTGTGCCTTGCCTGCCATTGCCCACTCCTTGGCACCCTAGTGCTTGGCATCCCTTCCCTATAGAGGACCTGGAGGGCAGAGCACCAGAGGGGTTGTGGAATGACTCCCCTCTTCATTGGCTGGTGGCCGCATAGACGTCCCACCAGCCCCCCCCTCTCTGAAGAAGAAGCAGTGCCTGGTGGTGCATTTTCAAATGGTTCCTGTGCCTGGTCATTGAGAGATGTTGCAGGTCTTTTCTTCAACAGATCTTGGCCCAATACTACTGGCACATTTTTTTCTCCTGCAGGAAGATGGCACCCATGCCTCAAAGGTCTGCATATATGTTTGGTGCATGGATGTATGTGCAACAGATATCATGGACCTGAGATCAGTGCTGGATCTGAATTCAGTGGATTTTAAAATGCTGATTTAATTGTATTATGGATGACATATTCTGATGCTTCCATTAGACTTTGGAGAAACATCTTTATATCGGCACATTTGAAAAAGTTAAATAAAGCAACAAACATTTTTTCTGTATATATACCTTTAAAAATGTAAATACTGATCAAATGAGGTCTTGCTCAACCATAAATAAGAGTCTTTCCAGGAGTGCAGTGAATGAATCTACAATGTCCCATGAATGCACAATGCTTCATTCATAAATGCACAATGCTCCAGTAATTCTTGCTGCTAGAGCAAGTAAACACTAAGAGAGATATGTAATGATGATCTAGATGACTGATATAATTGAAAATGCTGAAAGATTTATTTTAAATATAAGAAATCAGCACATTTCATGACCTTCATTAACACTCTGTTCTGACCACCACCATAATCTGACCAAATCAAAGTCGAGAAATATTTTACTTTGCTTCTCTTCTCTGTATTCATGGGTTTAACTTTTTGAATTTTGAGTCGATCAAAAGCTGGTTCTGCAATGGCTTTTATTTGCTGTTATGCAAGAAACACTAATCAAAAGAGGGTTTTGAATGGAGCATCGAGGGCCCAAAAGAATGGGGGTTTTGTCCATTAAAAAGTGCACTGAGACCAAAAAACACAGCAAAAATCTGGAACTAAATGCATGCACAACAATTTAAAAAGGCGTAAACAACATCTGGTTTTCTTGAGCCTTTCCTACATGAATTTACCAGTTATCTATGACTCGTCTCTTGATCCCTCAACCACTCTATTTCTAATGGAAGACCAGAACTGTCATAGTTATTAATGGAAAGGAGAAAAAAGCTAGATGCAATATTGATGCATTGTGAGACTCATATATGAGTGTAAACTCTTTCAATCACCAATTCCTTGTTGAGTATGATCCTCTTTTACTCAGCCAAATAAACTTGTAGTCATCCATTGGGTTTCTCATGGGATTACCATTTAGGCAAGATATCAATCATGTTGCGAGAAATTAGGAAAGAAACAGAAACTATCAACATGATAAACCTTAGAATGCGTGAAAAAGAAACACTCATTCGTGCCCATCTTGAGGCAGGCCTGGCTCTTCCAGAATCCCTCAGCTGAACTGTAGAAGGTTGTACCTGCTGAATCACAATGCAATGATAAAGCATGCACCACAGAGAAGGCGTGACGGAGAAGGAAATGGCAGAGCAAGGATAGACAGCAAGGGAGGAAGGTGAGCAAAATGAAGCTAGATTTAACACGCAGCTCAATCTTGTGTGCATGTTTGCTTAGAATTAAGTCCCATGGGCTTTATTCCTAAATAAGCGTGCATAAGATGTCAACCTCAAGGATCAGCAGTAGGTACTGAAAATAATTTTGTAGTCTTTCAATGTGTAATAGATAATCACATTAATTTGATACAATCCAGAGTTCTTCCTGCTTTTAAAATAAGTCTGACCCAAATGACGGTGGCAGGGAAAAGATTGTGGAAAGGGAGAGATGAACAAGGCAAACTAAGACTGGACAACAGGTCTTGAGAATGTTTTACTAACCTTTTAATAGAGGCTTAATGAGGTGTTACTTGCCAGGTGATGTCATTTATCTCCAAGCCTCTATTAAAGGGCCAAGGCATTTTTCTCCAGGCCTGTTAGCAACCCTAATAGAAACAGAACACAAGTGAAGGAGGAAGAATTCAAGGAGAAATGTTCAACTATAGATGCTTTTTGAGGTCATCATAACTCATGCTCTTCTTCCTCCCAATATGATTGTGATGTCACATGCCAGAATCTAAGTGGGTCCCATGCTGCCATCTTGCGGTTAAAGGTGGGTCTCACTGGTATTGGCAGCTTTGCAGCACTGAGGAAATGTTTTCAGGAGAATCAAAATATTTGCTCATTTGTAGTGCTGGTGGCTTTAGCTGATGATCTTTGTTTGAGAGGATCATGCCTCTCCGTTACTCTTACTGGATTTATCAGCAGCATTGACTCGGTGGACCATGCCACACCGTTGATTTGTTTGGAGGTAGAGGTAGGATTGAAGGGTTTTGCTTGAATTGGTTTAAATTGTTCCTTATGGGTAAACCTCAGAGAGTTGCTGTCAGAGACTAACTGTCATGAGTATGGGTCTTGTCTTGTGAGGTTCCTCAGTCTTATCCCCTGTGCTAGTCAATCTCTGGGTAAAGCCCTTAGAAGAAACCATTTGTGGATCTGAATTAGGCTGACATCAATATGCTGATAACCACCCAGCTCTATATTTCTTCATCCAGATTTCCTAGTAGTGCTGTAGAGATGGTGAACTGGTGCCTTACTGCTCTGGTTAAATGGACTGAGCTTCTCTTGATTGCCAGTGGTGAAGGGAGGGATAGGATTGATCCAGGAAACAAAAGAGAAGAACCTGACAGAGGCGCACAAAACAGTTTTGTTTAGAAAGCACAATATATTTTGAACCAAAGGGCTGTTCCCATGAATCATGAAGACAAATATACTGTCACTTAATATGTACAAAAAGATTTATAAATGCAGTTATGTGTATGTAAACCATAAAAATATCTAGACAAATAATCTAGCACTTAAACCCTTCAGTTGGATAATGTACCAATGACTTGGACAGTCTACATAATTCATTCACACTGCCCCAAACTAGCTGCTGATGTAAGTATCTCTTATCTAAAAACAAAACCAGGCAAGCAGAGGTCAAGGGCCTTCCCAGATATGCGAGAAAATATGACTGTGACAATTAAGCCAGAGAAAAGAAAAACCTTTAAAAGAAACAGCCTGATGATGTCTAAATATGCTCCAGAAGGGATGGAATATTGAGGCCTACTGTCAGTTAAAGGGAGAAGCAGGGAAGGGAAAACCAGCCTGCTCACAGAATGCCCAAAGGGAACATTTGGGGTGGTAGAACGGGATCTCCACATTGCCAGCCGCAGGCCACATGATGCCTTACAGGCCCCTCCAGATTATAGATGTGTGTACATACAAATATTATGAAATGAGGTAAGATAGAAACTGACAAATAAGTTTTTGCCTACACCTATTCCTTTGGTAGAAAACAATCAACTTTATATTCTATTTACTAACAGAGTTAATAATGCATGCGAGCTCATGCTCACACACAGGGTTTAAACATTCTGCATTAAAAGTCTAAACCCCAAATCAACACACAGAGAGAAATCTTTTCAAAGAACAGAAAATTAACCTTTAATCAAAGGAGCTATTAAAAATAGATAGGCACCAGTTTTATTTGAAATGATCGTTAAAGGGCACTGTAGGAGACTGTCATATGCTCTGTTTCCTGAATGAACTTACAAGATAACCCTAGGGAGCTTTATAACTGGGTTAAAACAGTATTCCCGCCTACCATTACCAAAGAATGCAGAAGCTGTTCTAAAAGCAAGGGAGGGAACCTGGGGAAGAACAGGGGATTAAGCTGTAGTCTGAAGTGCTAAATTGTAGACCGTTATTAAATTAGCCAGCAGTCCTCTAGACTTGCTATGCCCCATTTTTTGGCCCACAACACATGCATACAACTTTCTTTGAACTCTTCTACAACCAGGTCATGCAAAGGGCTTGTTTCCTCTTGCTAACATGCCCCTGATACGTCACATCACTTTCTCATTGGTGATGATGCCTTAGGAGCCTCCGTGATGCCTTTAAATGACTGCTGCTCCTACAGCTGAGCAGTAGCACTCCTGGGCAAGTGAGCAAAGTGCAGGGGCTGAGCAGTGGTGTGGATGTGGCCAAAATGGCTCCCAATCTCTCATAGAAGGGAACCTCTTGCAAGAGTCCAGGGACCTCAAGGACACGCCTCACTCAGTACACAAGACTTAGAGCAGAACCACAAGTGACAAAAGGCACAGATTGGACACTTGTCAGCTTCCCTCAAGTTTTGATGGGAAATGTAGGCATCCTGGTCTCGCAGCTTCGCTCTCTGACTGCTGTCCAATGGACTTTTCAACTGTCACTTGTCCAACATTCCACCAAGCTGCCTACATTTCCCATCAAAACTTGAGGGAAGCAGACAAGTGTCCAATCTGTGCCTTTTGTCACTTGTGGTTCTGCTCATGGAGAAGTTTACATGTGTGTAGGAAAATCTGTCTTGTTCATTCAAGGCTCCAACCTCCAGATTTATCCACAGATCAGGGCCACTTGGCTATTAGTATATAAGATTTTGGTGGGCATTTGCTGGGCATATGAAAGACACTTCCCCCAGCTCCATTTTCCCCAGCCCAAAATAGCTTCGAGTTTGGATTTAAGACTATATTCCTTCCTGCAACATCACTTAGAACATGCTCTTAGAAGCCCTGTGAGGCAGGTGGGTGAAGAGGACACCCATGGCTACTTTCTTCAAGTTGTGCAGGACGAGAGCTGATGAAAGGAGGCGTTTGCCTTGAAAACCCTTCTGCTCTTGACATGAAGCCAAAAGGGGATCTTGTACTAGCCACCCCCCCCCATTTGAACATACTGTGTGAAATCCTTGATTTGAAGTGGGTTCCTGACTTTGTGACCGTTTCTTAGGTACAGTTTCAACTGCCAACCAACAGGATTCACTGCCAAACTGTACTCGTCCCATTATTGCTGTCTAAGAAAGCCTCATTTGCAACAGGCAGGATTAGATCTTTTATATTGGCAGAGAATCTGCACAACAATAGTCACGCGAACTGATTAAAGAGTAAAGAAAGCTAAGGAGTAAAGAAAGGAACTAACATACTTGATAGTAAAGTGGAGAGACAGAGATAGACTTCTAGCTATCTGGCTGACTGAAAGAGAGAGGTCCTGAGAAGAAGCAGGATATTGCCCTGAGAGTACCAATCTGGAGACAAGACAAAGAAATGAGCCTTGATAGAAAGAGAGGCGCTGACCTCACGTTCCTGTCTGACTGTCCCTTGATGCCTCCTGTAGGGTCGTCTTCGCTTCTTTGTACACCAGACATTGCTTCTTCCAACATTTTATACTATTTCATAAGCACTGCATGATACCCTATCACTAATCTCACATGTTAATGTTACATTGGAGTCCAACACAGAGATGATTGTGTATCAAGAACCAGTTTGGTGTAGTGGTTAAGAGCGTGGGACTCTAATCTGGAGAACCAGGTTTGATTCCCACTTCTCCACTTGAAGCCAGCTGGGAGACCTTGGGTGAGTCACAGCTTCTAGGAGCTCTCTCAGCCCCCCCCCCCCACCTCACAGGATGTTTGTTGTGGGGATAATAATAACATACTTTGTAAACCTCTCTGAGTGGGCATTAAGTTGTCCTGAAGGGCGGTATATAAGTCGAATGTTGTTGTTATCCAAAGTGTGATGCTGAGTGTGACTTGAAGGCAAATGATACTTGTTGAAATGAAGTGAGAATGAGCTTGTTCAGTATCTGGATGGGAGACTTCACGAGAACTTACGTACAGCCACTGTGGCTCCAACAGTGCTAGAAAAGTGGGGTGTAAATGCAATAAACAATGCAGGCAGCATGAGAGAATAATGATTAGCTGTGAGCTATGTTTTCTCTGCTGGCACTGACAAAGTCTCCTCAGTTCTTCAGAGTCTCAAGTATCACATTGTGCATTGCGTGTACATCTTCATGTCAGAAGTTACTTTGGTACTGAATAGATAACTCTTGGGATCTTGCAGCTCATATCTGATTGTGTGTTTTGTTGCCTAGGATTCCCTGTGTCAAAATTTGAGTGCAGCATCACTTTCTCTGCTCGTCATATGAGAGAATGCAGTCGAGGTTGCCATCACTGAAATTAATTGTGTGTTGTTTCAATTAATTGTTCCAATTAGTCTCTCTGTCTTTTCAGCAATGCCTTTCTAAAACAGTCTCATCTGGGATGCTACTGGAAATTGGAAATGCTCTGTGGGTCATATACTCTGCAATTACAACTCTTACTATTTCTAATTAGTTTCCTGAGAGGTTTTTCATTCTTACGTTGAGAATGTTTGTACATGTAGAGAGTGGAGGGCCTGGTCTGGTTGCAGTGGATGACTTTGCAAGTAGTGAAGTGACAAAATATATTAAGACTGTCCTCTTGCTTATTAGGCATACTTTTCCTTAAGATATTAATTTACATTGGTGAATGCAGCCAAGTCCATTCCCAGCCATTCACGTATCCAGCCCTAGATAATCAGAAGACCTAAAGATTTAACAGCAGGAAGTGGAAATTGCCAGGACAAAGCAGTAAGGCAACAACAATGAATGTGCATTAACAAATGAAATAATGAAACAAGTCATTTTAATTATTATTATGAAATTAATCTGAATTTTAAAAAACACAGCAGCATCCATTAATATTAGTTATTATACACATCATTATTCTTGTGCCTGGCTGTTTGGCTGAGTATTCACAAAGATGGGAAGGCCCACATGTTCACTGAACGCACAGGGAAGGAGAGTGGGAGCAGCGTGTTGGCCCTGCCCCTTCTTCCATTTGATCTCCTCATCATCTGCAGGAGTGATTGCACAGAGGAAGCAGCTGTGTGAACTAGGGTTGACATGTCCAGGTTGGGAAATTCCTGGAGATTTTGGGAGTGGAGCCTGGAAAGAGTGGCGGAGAGGGGCCTCAATGGGATATAATGCCATAGAGCCTACTTTCTTTCTTTTTAATTTTTTTTTATTAGGTGAGAATATTAATACATACAACTTTCAAATATCATCTCAATATCATTTCCCCCCACCCTTTCCCTCCCCACCTTTTTCAGGACTTCCAACAGCTTTCCAACCCTATATCTTAATCTATTCCTAATCTATCCACTTTTTCTGTAACTCATTATATCATATTTACATTCTGCTTTGTTAAACTAAGCCCTATCTGTTAGCTTCGAATCTATTATTATTAACTTAAAATCTATTATCTATTTCCCCTATTATCTATTCTGTTAACTTCAAATATATTTACATTTAAGCTAACAATTAAATAAAATATCTACTTTATTGATTTTACCAATATCCATTAACTCCAAGTCCACTTAAATTTAGGCTCACAATTAGCTAATACTTCATATGGTAAAGATTCTGTCTCTTCCAATTAAAAAAACACATTCTAATAATTTTCAAATTGCCATAATGCTCCTTTCACGTCCCACTTCTTTTCTAAATATGTTTTCAATCTTCCCCAATCAGTAAAAAATTCTGCTAAGTTCCGAT
Organism: Eublepharis macularius; assembly: GCF_028583425.1. Classification (NCBI taxonomy): domain Eukaryota; kingdom Metazoa; phylum Chordata; class Lepidosauria; order Squamata; family Eublepharidae; genus Eublepharis; species Eublepharis macularius. The sequence goes on along the minus strand of NC_072797.1, from coordinate 102,332,491 downwards.
CTCTCAACTTTCTTGTCATTTTATCAATTTCCGCCATGTACAGCATACATCCAGTCTTCAGTAGTTGGTATTTCTTGCACCTTCCATTTCTACACGTATAAAAGTCCTGCTGCCATCATCATGTAAAATAGTAATGTTCTGTATTGCATAGGGACATCTTCCATACTTAAATTCAGTAGCAATAGTTCTGGGTTCTTCTTTATTTGGGTCTGCAAAATCTCATTTATTACTTCTAAAATATCTCCCCAGTACTGTCTAGCTACTTCACATGTCCACCACATATGATACAATGATCCTTCATGCTTCTTACATTTCCAGCATTTATCTGACATATTTGCACTTCCAAGCGCAATTTTCTTAGGCGTTAAATACCATCTATAAATCATCTTATAGACATTCTCTTTAATACTGGTACAAGTTGAAATCTTCAATGTAGTTTTTCATAAATATTCCCATGACTCCATTGTTATTTCTTTGTGACAATTAATTGCCCACGTCACCATCAGTACTTTGACCATCTCATCCTCTGTATACCACTTCAAAAGTATTTTATAAATTTTTGATTTCTTCTTTTTACTTTCTTGTAGTATAGTCTCTTCCAACTCAGAGTTTTTCCATTTAATTCCTTCTTTTGAGCAATCCGAGTTATAAAGGTCTCTAATCTGTCTATATTGGAACCATCCATAACAAGAAGATAACTCTTCCTCCGTTTTGATTCTTATCATTTTTTGTTCCATAATCAATATCTCTTTATATGGTAGACATTGTTCTTCATTATAGATAGCTCTCGGATCGATCACTTCAAACGGTACCACCCAAGAGGGGATGCCTTCACCCAGATTTTTTAAATATTTTTTCCAGATTGTGAAGAGGCTCCTCCTGATATAGTGGTGCAAAAACATAGAATCAGCTTTTATTTTATCTTGCCTCAAGTAGGCATGCCATCCAAACAACTTCTTATAAACTTCCAATGTTAAGAGTTTGAGGTCTTTCAGTGACATCCACTCTTTTAGCCAAACTAAACATATTGCTTCATGATATAGTCTAATATTCGGCAACTGCAGTCCACCTCTTTCTTTAGCATCACACAGGACTTTCATTTTTACTCGAGGTTTGTTGCCTTCCCACACAAAGTCAGAGATCTTCCTCTGCCATTTTTCAAATTGTTTAGTGTCTCTAATAATTGGAATTGTTTGTAGTAGGAACATAATCAGTGGTAACACATTCATCTTAACTGCCGCTGTTCTTCCCAGCCATGACAGATTTAATTTATTCCATTTAATCAAGTCTCTATCAATCTGTTGCCATAGCTTTTCATAGTTATTCTTGAATAGATCAATATTTTTCGCAGTTAACTCAATTCCAAGGTATTTAACTTTATGTGTTACTTCACAGTCAATAAGTTCCATTAATTCTTGTTGCTTTTGTTTAGTCATATTCTTGCATAATATCTTTGATTTCTTCTTATTAACATAGAATCCAGTCAGATCTCCGAACTCTTTTATCTTATCAAGCAACTTCGGCATGTTTTGTATTGGATCTTCCACTATAAGCCGTAGAGCCTACTTTCCAAAGCAGCCGTTTTCTCCAGGGGAACTGATCTCTGTGGCCTGGAGATCAGTTGGAATTTTGGGAGATCTCCAGGCACCACCTGGAGGCTGGCAACCCTATTAAACTCTCCCTCCCAAGGGTGGTTTGGGAATGTTGCTTCCACTTTCCCTCCTCACATATTCAGTGAACACATTGGGCTTACAAGTGTACCAGGTTAGAGGGAAGGGGGAGAGTGGGGAAAGGAGCTAATGTAATTGACATGTCAGCTTCCCCCCTCCCCGCCGCGCTTCACACCTATTGCATAGGCTGTTGCAAGACCACCACTGCTGCTGCTGAATCCCAGTCTGATTAAAGGTGTCTGACTGTCATGGACTGCCCAGTTTTAACATGGGAATATACGTCCTTATTGGAGGTGGAGGACAACGTGCCCCCAAGCCTCACCCTAGCAGACCCCTCCTGTGAGGTGGGTCCCTCAGGGGTCACCAAAAGGGACCATGAACCAGCAGGGTCCTCAAGCTTGGAGGCCCCAGCATGGACTCACCCACTGCAAGGCCCTCCATGGTCTCCTGAGGGGCCCAAGGAGCAGAGAAGCTGAAGGGCTAGGGCAGAGGCCTGGACCAGGTGCAGGAATGCATGCTTGGCAGCCTGTGGCCTTACCCCTGCTGAGGATGTATCAGGAACCTGTCTGACCTTCCCTGTTAGACTCTCACACACTCTGGCTGTTTCCACAAGGCTTACCTTTTGCCGGAACACAGCGTGTTCTCGCACGAAATTGTGCGATAACAGCGTCTTCCTGTGTCAGAAGTCTCGTGTAGAGAGACTCTAAAACACTTACCTTTCTCTGCCTCCATTGTCATCTATATTTATTAATTTACATCATTTATATACTGCCGTTCTTCACAATGGGGACACACTTCCCAGAAGTGACATCATCGTGTAGCCCAGGAGCATACACATGCTTTGTGCACATGCAAAGACAACCAAAAGGTAAGAGCCAGGTCCCCTGCATGGAGAGTGAGGGGACCTGGCAACCCTACATGCAATACTGACTAAACTGCTATGGTTGCCTAGCAACAGCCACTGAGGACATCATTTGGGGGTATTTTTAACACTCCAATGTGTTTATTTTAGATTTCAAATTTTTCTGCAAACAGAGCAGAACCACAAGTGACAAAAGGCACAGATTAGACACTTGTCAGCTTCCCTCAAGTTTTGATGGGAAATGTAGGCATCCTAGTCTTGAAGCTTGGCTCTCTGACTGCTGTCCAATGGACTTTTCAACTGCCGCTTGTCCAACATTCCTCCAAGCTGCCTACATTTCCCATCAAAACTTGAGGGAAGCTGACAAGTGTCCAATCTGTGCCTTTTGTCACTTGTGGTTCTGCTCATGGAGAAGTTTACATGTGTGTAGGAAAAGCTGTCTTGTTCATTCAAGGCTCCAACCTCCAGATTTATCCACAGATCCACAGATCAGGGCCACTTGGCTATTAGTATATAAGATTTTGGTGGGCATTTGCTGGGCATATGAAAGACACTTCCCCCAGCTCCATTTCCCCCAGCCCAAAATAGCTTCGAGTTTGGATTTAAGACTATATTCCTTCCTGCAACATCACTTCAGTCCTCAGTGGGCTTCTTGTACATGCTGAAGCAGCACTTAGTCTCACTGCCATTAGCCTTGCCTCTATCTCCATTGCATTCCTTCCAGCTTCCAGACACCTACTCACCACCAGTACTATCAGTTGGTCACACTGTGAACTCACTGTTGCTGGGACTTGAAGTATCTTCAAACACTTCTACCATAATATAGAACTGAATAGATGTGCAATCCCATTGCCCAGCCTGTTCTTCTCCCTAGCTGTGACCCTATAACAGGTGAGGGTTTTAAGACCAACATAATAAGCTGTGCAGTCCAATTTAGCACTCTGAGCATGTAGTGAGATTTTAATGCAGATCTACTCTGTCTGTTTCATAGCTACAAATCACAGAATGTTTTGGCCTTGTGCATATGATCTGGGCCACATTTTGCAGATTTTCATAAACCGCTAAAAATGGCCGAACATGGAACTCTCTAGATCAATTAAATCCATATGAATGCAGCTCTTCCTTAATAAGAATAGCTTGCAATGTAAAATGGCTTTCCGGGATGTAATGAATGACCCCCCAGCATCCAGTTATGCAACAGTTCTATAATTAAGAAGAAGCCACTGGTTTTACACATTACAGTTCGGTCCAGGCGTCTTTTACATCAGAAATTGCCAGACGTGTCGAGCCTCTGGGGTCACTTGAAATGTTGAGAATGGCGAGAGGGCAGCACTACAAGATGGATCCCATGGGGAGCTGGGGCCAATCACATATCGTTGAAAGGTCCTACAGTTGAGGCAGTGGTTTCTCAATAGGTGCTCCCTGCAGAAAGCAGAAGAGGTGCTTCCTGGTTTCTTCTGGAGCAACTTTTGGTTGACTCTGGAGGAAGAAATCTAGGACTGCCTCTTTGCTTTGAGGAAAAAGCAAATGGGAACCAGGAAACGTATTGGTGGGTGCCATGGGCACCACGTTGGGGACCACTGCTTTACATGCTTAAGATACCTTTAAACTGGGTTGTGGTTAAAAATAGAGAACCAACCAAGTATCACAATGTACCCAAAGGATTTTAATACTTCAGAAGACATAGATGGCAAATAGTTTATTTAACTGCATTCTAACTTCAAAAGCCATTTATCATGAGAGAGGACTGTGGGAAGCATCTGCTGTACCGAAGGGTAACATATTTTGAACTAGTGAAAATGTAATTTAAATACTTTGATGATGAGTCCTGTGGTGTGTGTGGAAGTTTCAGCAAGGTCCAAGACTTGGGTAAGAATGCCTGAACATTGGTTCCGTATGGTCCAATGCAGTGTGTTTGCAGGCTCTGGCCTAGTTTGAAACATGCTGGCTAAACTAATCAACAACACTTGCAAGTGGTCACTGAGTCTCTAGTGAAATGGCCTTGAAGAACCATCTCAGACTGTCCTATTTATCCTCCCTGAATGTTCTCATAGCGGTAATGCTAATTAGTAGCTTTGCTCTGATTGGCTCCTGGTGATGCCTGGTGATACACTGAGGGCTTCCCTGACCTGGATAGCACAGGTGAGCCTTATCTCGTCAGATCTCAGAAGCTAAGCAGGGTCGGCCCTGGTTAGTAATTGGATGGGAAACCACCAATGAAGACCAGGGTTGCAGAGGCAGGCATTGGCAAAACCACCTGTTAGTCTCTTGCCATAAAAATTCTACCAGGGGTCGCCATAAGTCAACTCTGACTTGAGGGCACTCTCCACCATCACACTGAGGGCTAAAAAAGATGGCTTCTCAGTACACGTTTTACCAACCAACCTACCATTCTTTATTCTTCACCTTGGCAAGCCTTCAAGCTGCACCAACCGAGCATGGGGACGGCCTGTATGTTATCAGATGGGTAAGATGAACAATTATTGAAGGTTGACTACAGATTCTTAACGTTTTAGATAGGCATTGTTTAGTTTAGCAGCTGTAAGGTTATTTGTTTTATATCTGTAGCCTGTTTCTTTGAGCATTTTCAAGCTTTGCAACATTCTCTAAAGCTAATAAAATATATTTTAATCAAGCTGTATATGGAATTACTGACTGAGCCGTGAGTACACCCCAGGAACGAACCCAAGGATTAGAGGGCCAAGGCCTCAGTGAAGGCAGAGCTCTCAGTCCAATTAAATAAAGGGTTACTGCACCTCACCAACCTGTTGGAGTGGCTGTTTTCAGGGTTAGGTTTAGTCCCTTCCACTCAAGGAAGGGACCTGTGCTTTCCCCTTCACAACTCAAAAAGAGAGAAACATGGTAAATAGCACAAGAAAAGCAAAATTACCCATGTCTGGCTTACTAACACTAAAAAATCTATAATACAACCAATGTCAATCCTCACAGTGGTATAAAGCAATTCACACAAAAGTACTAGGCTTAATATACAATTTCTTCAGTTTTAATCATTGCAAACCCTACTCATAGGCGGAAAACCATTCATACCAGTGCTAACATGGAAGTTCTATGCCAATAAATAAAGTGCAAGGTGTCTAAAGTGCTATTCATATATTCATATATTGCACAGAAAAAATAAAGTGCAAATGCATTAAGAACACCATATACACAAGTCCACTCAGTTATTGTAGTTTCCACAGCACCGTGTATCCACTTCATAGGTAAGAATTATTCAGTCAATTTCCTCACAGATGGCTGTAGTTCATTCAGAATAATATTTTTTCTGATGAAATGACTTGGTAGTAATTCCTCTAACGGGTTGTCTAGATCCCAATTGCCTGTTTCAAATAATCTTTTATGGTTTCAAAGAGTACAGTCACTAGAGGAAAATTAATAGTAATAAATACAACAATAGAACAACAATCAATCAATATACCCGTGAAATACAATATACTCACATATTCTCTTCAACCAAAGGTGTTGTCGACTTTACATGTTTTCTGGGCTAAGTTTACAAACACAGTATTACAAAATGTGCTTTCCTTTAATATTACCAAACGTGCTTTCCCTTTAATATAGCATCCCCTCAACATGAAGGTGTAGTTTTTAATGATATAACAGCCTCTGTTACAATAGTATAGTACAGGCTAGCTAGAATACGTGAGTATATTGTATTTCATGGGTATATTGATTGATTGTTGTTCTATTGTTGTATTTATTACTATTAATTTTCCTCTAGTGACTGTACTCTTTGAAAAAGATGATTTGAAACAGGCAATTGGGATCTAGACAACCCGTTAGAGGAATTACTACCAAGAGGAATTACTACCAAGTCATTTCATCAGAAAAAATATTATTCTGAATGAACTACAGCCATCTGTGAGGAAATTGACATTGAATAATTCTTACCTACGAAGTGGATACACGGTGCTGGAGAGGGGAAAAAAACCTTCCTCCTTTAACTGAGGCTTAATGGGATGCTATCTATCAGGTGATGGTATTTTCTTCTAAGTCATGAAAAGCTTCAACTGCTCATTTACACACACGAAACCTCTGTGACAAGGAGACAAAACATTTCTTCTCCCATGGAAGTGGCGCCTCGCAGGTGGGGCCTAGAGGGAAAAGAATACTAAACAACTAAAGAATTAAGCATGGCGTTAGTCCTGTCAGGCAACATATAAACAGACCCTGACACATTACATAGTCCTTGTAGCCACCATGAAGACTTTAGGTGAGTCTGCATAGGTCAATTTTGCTAGTTCAGTTCTCATACTGCATTGTGTTTTCATGACCATCAGCACCAAATTTGCTGCCATGAGTCGTCACTCCAGCCACTATGCAGCTTTTTCCCAGCTTTCCTGGGAGCACTTACATCCTGACTTTTTTTTTTTAAAAAAAAATTCGCTTTTCGGTAGGCTGTTTCCCCGTGCATACTCTTCATTCTGTTTTTTTGTTCCTCCCTCTTCCCCCCTCTCCTGTCCCCTGCCAGCCCACTGCATTATTAGCTACTCTCGTCTAACCAGCCACTCCCTCTCCTTTCTATTCTTCCCCCTCCCCCTCCCCTTTCCTCTTTTTTTTTTAATTAAAAGTCTAGTGCAGGATTGCTGAATCACTGGTTTAAAGTTCCCTTCAAATGGGGGAAGTTCCCTTTTTATACTTTTTGCTTTAGCATTTGTATTAATATTGTACTTTTCTTGTTATTTGCTATGGCTGTGCCGAAGCAATAAAGGATTGATCGATCGATCGATCGATCGATCACAGGCTTTAGCATGAGTGGGAATATTGTGTAGAGGGCTAAATATCTGGGCATAAAAAATACAGATTTTAATATTGAGTTTTAGAGAGGTGCAAATGGCCACATAACAAGCCAATTCCATGCCTTTCAGCTTGACTTCAGGGAAAGTAAGGAGTTATATCCCCAGTGCAAAAGGGGCTTTTGTATCAGTAGTTCATAAATTACATAGTTTTTGCAGTGATGCGAATTGGGAGCTGCCTGGTGCACTTTCATTTAGAATGCAAAAGTGGCATGGCGGGGGGGGGGAGCTGAAGATACTTCTACCTTCATGCTGTAGTCAAAACTGGTCCTTCATGCTCTTGGGACTGGGAGCAGAAAGTTTCCACTGCTGACCATGAGGACTTTGTAACAATTGGTCTGAATTTACCCTGCACATTAAGAAGATGAGATTTTAAAGGTATTTAGTAAAGAGTCCAGTAGCACCTTTAAGACTAACTAGCTTTACTGTTGCATAAGCTTTCGAGAACCACTGTTCTCGAATGAAGATGCCGAAGAGAACTGTGATTCTCGAAAGCTTATGCTACAGTTAAGTTGGTTAGTCTTAAAGTTGCTACTGGACTCTACTGTTTTGCTACTACAGACTCACATGGTTAACTCCTCTGGATCTAATGGTATTTAGCATACAGTTTAGAACATTGGTGTCATTCAATTATTATAAAATAATTTTATTCTTCTACTGTTTTGTATTACTGTTAGTTTGCAAATAGAGATGGGCATGAACTGAAATACGAACCAAAGTTTGTGATGAACCAGGCCAGTTCGTGGTTCATGAACCGGCAGTTCATCAGAGCCTATTTCTGATGAACCACCATGAACTTTAGGCTGGTTTGTTTGGTCGTTTTTTGGTTCATCACTGCAGACAGCCTGGAGCTGATCAATCAGTTTCCTAGGCTACAGGGGAAGGACTTTCTGCAGACCTTCTGCTGACCCAGAAGTGGCCTTCTGCTGACCCGGAAGTGACAATTTGCTGACCTGAATGTGATGTTTTCACAAACCGAACAAACCGGTTCGTGAACCGGGGCAGATTTGTGAAAGTTTGTGGTTCGTGAAATGTGAAGAACCACGAACTGTGTGGTTCGTATTTTTCTGGTTCGTGCCCATCTCTATTTGCAAGTAATCTTTTGAGTATTATTATCATACATTTTGGAAAAGAAATACAAGATGCTGAGAACTAGCTTCCAATGCATTCTAGTCCATGGTTTCCAATCTGTATTCTTGTAGCACACTCGATTCTTAGAGTATGTGGCAGATTTCCCCTAAGAAATGTTTTCAGGTGATAACCAATTCATTGTCATAGACTGTGCCTGGATTCTGGGCAAAGGGAATTGATTTTCACCTTCAGAAAATAAACACATTGCACAAAATCTATAAAGACAGCAAAATGAATGGATTGTTCCCTTAATAAAATCAGACTGTTTAAGAAAAGCCTTTATGTCACAGAAGATTCATTCACTGAACATGCTGTATACCATGAGGACGCTTGTTAATGAAATGCATAAACTTGTTTCTGAAACATTTAACAGAGCCTTAAAACATGGAATCAATATGTCTTAGTGAAGCGCCGTCTATCACTCTTTCTTAATGGTGAAGTGGCATTTATTCAAGCCTTCCACTGTAACCAGTTATCTGAATATGAAATGCTTTTGTTGATAACAGCATAGCTTATTGATCCCAGCAGTTCCTACATGTGGCTGAAAAAAATTGCATTTTCAGTTTTCTCTAAGGCCACTGTTTCTTGCAATGTGTTCCTGAAAGTCCGCATGGTAGTTTTTTATAGGCTATGTGACTGCACTGCAGAAAATCTCTCCCTCAAATATAAGCATTGCCTACGTCTCAAAGATGTTCCTGTTATACATCATATGTAAAAAAACAGAAAATAGTGCAAAAGTCACAATTAGAAAAAAAACACAGTAAGGTAATTTATCTTATGGAGGTAAATACAAATCAGGTGACAGTCTGTTTCCATTTATTTATTCACAGGAATGTCTATATAGATCATAGGTTTTTAGATAGGACAAACAAAGTCATGCACAATGAAGCATTGTGTAAAATAAGTAATGCAAAGGAGAAAAATATATGCAGTGCTTCTGGAGATTAAAACAGGTGGGAACATACAACTTCATCTGCATTGTTCAGGGGCAATGTGGTTTTGTGCATTAAGATTCACACATGCACATGCATTGGAGATGTGCTGTGAATTCTGTCCAACTCATCCAAATTCACGTTCACTTGAATAATCAACAGGGCCTCCCTGTATGAAAGGTGGATCTCTATAGTTCCACCTTTCTCTCCGCTTGCAGTGGTATCTTGTGTAGCGTTGCATAGATCGATGAGAGTTTTGTACATGGAGGGTCCAAGGCAAATTCTGAATAAGAGTAAATAGGAATAATCTGCCTTATATGTACCTAGGCTTGGACCCAATAACTTGGATCTGCTTGTATGATGCTATTCTCTGTTTTGGAAGTGGACCTATGCTGTGGGATGCATTCCTTCTGCACTAGGTCCTTCCACTCATGCAAGACCAGGAACATGCTCTGCAAAAGATGAAGAGCTGCATGAACAGAAGAAAGGCATGATCCTAACAACTGTGTAAACTGGCTGGGTAATAAGGAAGGGTTATAAGGAGGCATTGTGCCACCCTAATGCAAAATCTCCAAGGTAACACAATAAAGAAGGGTTCTGAAATCACTCGAGCCTGTATTTCTTCCTAAATATTTTGTAGTGAAACAAAAACCAAAAAAACCCTAAAAATCATTGGTGTGGTATTTGCAACCCCAGCCGGAATGAAGAGACAGACCCAGGCTTGGAATTAAAGGGCCGTTTATTAAATGACCATAAACATAAAGCACGGCAAGAGCTAACTAAGTGGTACAAGTCAAGCCACGGGATCAGCCCACTGACCACCGCCTCGACCTGTCTGGGCGAGCCCCCACGTCCCGGGTGTAGGCCATCTCACGAATGGCTGCAACCCGGCCAGCCAGGCCATGGATCCCCCCATCAAGTAACTATTACGCCCCAGCCATCTAGCATGAGGGTAGGCCTTGTGCCTGGGGATCCCCACAGGCGTCTGCCCGTGTTATGGTAGCCGTCAACAAGCATACCGCACTGATGGAAGATCCTGTTCCCCACCCTTGGGGAAGTGCCACTGGGGCTCACTGGCCTGCACCCTATTCCCAAAATCTCCTGCCCGCAACTAACTAACAGCATAATCCAACAAAAACTCAGAACACTGCCATTAGTGCATGGTAGGCGAAAAACCCCTTCTCCCAAAAGCCAATCAGGGAAAAGAGGGAAAAATTCCTACCCGGCTCTGTACTCAGCAGCCGGCTATTCCTGCACTAAAACAGGGTGAGGTGGGTGGGCCGAGCGATAGGCGCGACTGACGCCGTGGAGAGCGGAGCCGCCAGAAAACGGCTCCTGGCTCCACCCCCCCCGGCAAAGCCCCGGATGCCTGGGAAGGGAGCCCTCTCCTTCAACCAGGTGGGGCTGCAAATGGTGGCTCCCAGCACGAGCAGCTTTATGCCGCCGCTGGGAGAGCCGAATTGCAACCCCAGCCAGAATGAAGAGACAGACACAGGCTTGGAATGAAAGGGCCGTTTATTAAATGACCATAAACATAAGGCACGGCAAGAGCTAACTAAGCGGTACAGGTCAAGCCACGGGATCAGGCACTGACCACCTGTCTGGGAGAGCCCCTACGCCCCGGGTTTAGGCCATCTCACGAATGGCTGCAACCCGGCCAGCCAGGCCATGGAAACCCCCTTTAAATACCTATTACACCCCAGCTGTCTAGCATGAGGGTAGGCCTTGTGCCTGGGGATCCCCGCAGGTGTCTGCCCGTGTTATGGTAGCCGTCCACAAGCATACCACACTGATGGAAGATCCTGTTCCCCACCCTTGGGGAAGTGCCACTGGGGCTCACCGGCCCACACCCTATTCCCAAAATCTCCTGCCACCGCAAGGGTCAAGCCTCTGCTTAGACCCTTGCGCCCCACATATGGCTTAAAGTCAACTGAAGCCCTTGCCGTAGGTCATCTAGAAATATATCATTGCCCTCAGGTGACATATGAACACTGTCGCCTCTGTAGAGGTGGGCAAATTCGGCCCTAATCCTGGGGTGTGGCAAATAAATACCCAAGCCTTGCCCCAGAGACTTCTTGATGGCGTGATTAGCCTTACGCCAGGCCCTCTCGATCGCCCTGGGATCTAATGCTTCCCGCCAAACCCATCTCTGTAGCGTCTCTGGCCATCGGCTGCCTATAAATCTCAGGTCCTCAGCTACTCGCAGAGACAGGGCTTTGCCCTGCATAAACCCCAGGTCATTACCACCGAGGTGAATGACCAAAATGTGTGGGGGAGGACCCTTCCTTCCCTGAAATATTTCTTCCTAAATATTTTGTAGTGAAACAAAAACAAAAAAACCCCAAAATTACTGGTGTGGTATTTATATTTGTTTGTTTATAGTCCGCCTTTCTCACTGAGGCTCAAAGCGGATTACATAGTATGAGATTAGTACAATCAATACGAAGGACATTTCCATCTGTAGAAGTGTTATAGATGTAAATTTTTTCTTTATTAGTTACTGAAACTATTTTCATAAAGAAATTCCCCTATCAGTTTGTTCACATAGCTCACAACGCTGCAACTGCTAACATGTTGCATTAAATATCAGCCTGTGTGATTAATTCTCCTTTTATGGGGATGTTTACTTCAACTGAGACTCGTAATTAAAATCAGCCAGGCCTACCGGGAATGAAATTTGCATCACCCTTCATATTAAAGGGATCAGATGGTAGACTGAAATGCAAGTTCTCCACAATATATTTAAAAATACTTAATTTTGTCAGCATTTTGTTGCTCATATCTTATGTATTATTTTGTATTCCAGAAGGTGTAATGTAAGAATTTGCTTCCATCTGATCTATCTTTTATAGTTTTAAAAAGCTCATAGCATTAATGAGAAACATCATATTCTCTCTCCCTTTCTCTGTTGATATCTCTTCAGCCTACATGCCACTGTGTTAATGCACAAGTGTTGTGATGTCTGGTGCTGTGATGCATCCTCCAAGATCTTGTTACTCAGGTTCAAACCACAAGAGACAAAATACACTTGAATGACTCTCAAATGACACTCAAATACACTCGAATTGCAAAATGCACTTGAATTACCCATGTACTTGTAGTGTATTTTGTCTCATGTGGTGAGATCCTCAGCTGCCGTACCCACCTATGACTTGTATTCAGCCATGCAATTCCTTTTTTTTTTTTTTTGAAAAATTTTTATTGGGTTAGAATCCATTATTTCCACATTTACATTCAATTTTCCCCAATTTTTTCATCTCTAACCCCCTCCCTTTCCCCCCCTTTTTGTTGACTTCCAACAGCTTTCCAACCCTTTGTCCCCTTTCCCTTACTTTTATTAGCTTCCTCTATCTAAAACAAATATATATTCTCCATTATTCTAAGCAGTACATCCTTAACTATTTTTAACATTATATGCCCAAACTGTAAGCCTTTGTTTCCATCTTAGATAAACAATTTATCCCAATTTTTCAATTTCAGGTATTTCTATATAACATAAACCATATAGATCATACGTTCGTTTATATCAAACAATTTGACTTATTCTCTATATATATTACTCATTCTATCTTTTTATAATAGTTCTATATATCTCTCCTCACGTAGTCAATCAATTTGACCCATCTATATCTTCAGACATTCAGTTTGGTACAAAACTTGTCAGAAAAAAAAGAAAATATTGTTAGTTAATCGCTCCTTATATTTAGTCCTTATAATTAATTATTTTCTCTATGTTCTGTTTGTTAACCTATATATATCTATATATATGTCAATCTAGTAATCTGACTGCTTATTAATTCACATTTATCTCTTCTCCCCCCGGTAAAGTCTCCCCCCTCTACTTCAATACTTCAGTAGTTCTCAAACTGCCACAGTTTTCCTCCCACCTCCCATTTCTTCTCCAGGTATTGTTTCAGCTTCTCCCAGTCTGTGTTGAACTGCCCTGAGTCCAGATCTCTCAATTTTCTTGTCATCTTGTCCATTTCAGCCATATACAGCAATTTGTAAGTCCACAGCCATGCAATTCCAAAGGCTTTAGAGGCAGTTCCATCTTTGGAACGAGGGCATGATTTGCCCCATCAGTCGGAATGAAAGGCAGACACAGTATTTGGGTTCTAAAATGGGCCGCTTTATTAAAATTACAACAATTAAACAAACTACGGCAAGGGCCTAACTAGCGGTACAGGTCAGGCCCTGGGGTCACTCCTGGACCCCACCCTGACCTGTCTGGGCGAGACACCTGCTGCCCCGGGTGCTAGCCATCCATGGTATGGCTGGGATCCTGCCTGGCCAGGCGAAGTGGTTCACCCCTGTAAAGCTCCCCCACCCGGCCATACGGCAGTGGGGGGAGACTGGCTTGTCCAGGGGTTCCCCATCCAGGGCGTCTGTCCTGGCAACTGGGCCGTACGGCAGCCAGCCGCTCCTGACAGACCCCAATTCCCCACCAATGGGAAGGTGCCAAGGGTGCTCACCAGTCTGCTCAAATTTCCCCCTAACTTAAATCCTGCCACCAGGGAATTACCTGAGTCCCACTATGCCAATTACCTTCCTCTTCTTACAGTGCAAGGGAGGTGAAAAAACTCCATTCCCAAGTGCCAATCAGGCACAAGGAGAGAAAAATTCCTACCTGGCCCCAAAACGCGACTGGCTAATCCTGCACTGCAATAGGGTGAGGTGGGTGGGCCGAGCACGAGGCACAACTAAAGGCAATGGGGCGGAGAAGCCAGCTAAGGCTACAGACTCCGCCCCCAATGCTAAGCCCTGGATGCCAGGGTGCGCCTTCTGCTTTCCTCCTTCTGAGGAGGCAAAGAGCAGCCACCGGCCTGAGTGGCTGTTGTCACTGGCCAGGATGGCTGAATTCTGCAAATTCATCTGCCTACTACAGCACCCCTACTACAGCACCCCTATTTATACCATGTCTTTTCTCTGCAACAGGGACCCAAAATGGCTTACAGTATTCTGTATTTTATCCTCTCAACAATCCTGTGAGGTAGGTTAGGCTGAGAGCATGTGACTGGACCAAGGCCACCCAGCGCGCTTCCATAGCAGGATGGGGATTCAAACCTGGGTCCAACACTCTAACCACTATAACACCACTGACTCCAGCTTTCATTGTCCATGCTTTTCCTTGGCTTAGAGTTAAGCGGATCATCAAGGAAGGAAGGAAGAAGGTCAAAATGCCAGAGCAAAAAACTGGAGGGGGAGGGGGGACCGATGGTTTCCCCATTAATACCTAGAAGTAACAGACAGTTTAACAATCTAGACACACACTACAAATAGTTATCCTCAATCTACAGGGCTACTTGCCTGACACTTAACATTTATCAGTGCTGACTGTAATAGGATCCCATTAGTGAGATCTATAAAAACAATCGTATGCAAGTTATGGCTTGTAGATTTATGTTACACAATGTGACCAGAGCTTCTGGTGAGAGGTTTGTGGTAAAACTAATAGTGTAGCTTCTGGCCATTCATTATTAGTTAACTTCAAAAGTTAACCTTGTATGGCTAGTCAGTGGTTGTACGGCTAGTCATTAATCCCTCTGGCTCTCTGATCTTTTCAGGATATCTTCTAACCCATTTGCCTCTGTTTGTGAAAGGATTGTTTACTCATTTGAATATCTTTAATTAGTGTGCATTGTTACAGAACAATTGGTGTAGATTGCATTTCTACAGCTGGCCAAGAATGACAGCTGAATTCTTTTCTTTCAAGTGCATACTACTCACTGTGCTGTTCACATCTCCCAAGGGCTTTGCACAAAAATAGCTGTTACAAATCAAGCAAAAGAATATTGCATTTTAATTGAGCAAACCCACTTGTTTTCATGTCCAAATTTTGACAAGCTGGATCTCTCTTCCCTGCACAATTTGTACCATCCCATATTGGATTGATTTGGGAGGGGATACGGTTTGTTTTATATGAATATTATATGCTCATAATATTAATATTTAATTGACATGTTAATAATCATAGAATCATACAGATGAAAGAGGCTTTACCAGGGCTTTTTTCCTGGGAAAAGAGGTGGAGGAACTCAGTGGGTTGCCCTCGGAGAAAATGGTCACATGGCTGGTGGCCCCGCCCCCTGATCTCCAGACAGAGGGGAGTTTAGATTGCCTTCTGCACTGCAGTGCGGAGGGCAATCTAAACTCCTCTCTGTTTGGAGATCAGGGGGCGGGGCTACCAGTCATGTGACCATTTTCAAGAGGTTCCGGAACTCCATTCCACTGTGTTCCAGCTGAAAAAAAGCCCTGGGCCGTACAAGCCATTTAGTCCAACCTCCTGCCCACTGCAGGCATCCCTGCATCCCTAAAGCATCCCTGACAAGTATTGGTCCAGCCGTTCCTTGAATGAGGGAGAACCCAGCACATCTCTAGGCAGCCGATTCCATTGCTGAATTACTCTTAATATGAAGAAGTTTTTCCTAATGTCCAGCTGGTCCTTTCCCTCCTGTAATAATTAATACAGTTTGGCATATCATAATATATCCATGTGAATAATAGAAGCAGATAATATAAAAGTGTACAAATACATAATGATACCTGAAGTTTTCTTTCTACTCTCAGGGAAGTAGCTTACCAACTCTTTAAATGAATGAACTAAAGGGGCCTCTTCAGATCTATCAGCTTGTGTCACAATGGGTCTTGGAAATGCATGAAAGATGCTACAAGCAGCATGAAGGAAGGAACACTCCAGCCCAGCAGTGTCTTTCAGCACAAAATTCATCTTCATTTGTCATGTTTGCGACCCATCAATTCTCCAAGAAACTCAGGGAAGCACACCTGGTATTATCCTGTTTTATCCTTGCAACAACTCTGTGTAGAATTTTATTTTATTTATTTATTTAACAAAATTTATATCCCACCTTTTTGCCCTACATATTCAAGTGCACATGCAAGCACATATTGGAATGCATGTCCCATTGAAAGCATAGCAGTGTAGATGAACAACATCCACATTTCAAGGCACATCAACATCCAATTCTGCTGTTAGTCAACCATGTGTGACTGGATAAAGGTGAAATAGCATTGTGTTCTTTTCTCTCCAAAATACTCCCCCTTGCAAAAAATATATGCCTTTTTATAGAAGGTGAAAATGTTTCCAAAATGCCCCCTCCCACATGGCTTCAGCTTCACAAGCATGACCTGATGAAAATGTTTTCTGCCTTTCCCCAGGTCACTTCTGTGCTCCTAGCTGGGTACTAACCAGTGGGTGACATTTGGACATATTCAAAGTCTGCATGTGGCTCACCTAGTTGTTTAAATAATGACAACAGGCCAGTAAATGGGTGAACTGACTCCACTGAAAAGTACCGCAATGCAAGTGACGTCGGCTGATATGAAACATCTCTGTATCATGTTAGACCATGATGGTTTATTCTACGCATATATGTGGCAGACAAGTCAGCAAATGATGAAGACACATGTGTGAACCAGCCCTAAGATATATTGCTTCTTTTGGAGTAAAAGCAGAAATGAATGAGAGTGCCATCTCTTTAAAAAGACTGTTTATATATGTATTCCCATGTTCCACCTCAGTCCATGCATTGAAGACACACTGAGCCAGCTTAGTATAGTGGTTAGGCCAGGTTCTGTGAGACCCAGGTTTGCCCCCCCCCCCGAGTCTGTCACAGAAGCATGCTGGGAGATGATTTTTTTTAAATAAAATGTTTATTGGATGGGTTAACACATATTCATTATACATCTTTTCAAATATTCCCCATTATCTTAATACATGCATCCCACCCCTCCCCCTCCCCCTTTTCTATATTGACTCCCAACAGCACTATAAGCCCTTTATTTCTTATCGTTAACTCTAGATCTCGTCTGTCCCTATTATTAGAGGCAAAGTTCTTACTATTGCATTTTTAATTCTTAATAATTATCGAGAGACCATAATTGTTCTTTTACATCCCATTTCTTTTCTAAATAATTTTTAAATTTCTCCCAGTCCATAATAAATCCTTTGCATCTTGTTCTCTTAATTTCCTTGTTAATTTGTCCATTTCCGCCATGTACAACAGTTTTTGCATCCAATCTTCCACTTCTGGTAATTCTTCTTGTTTCCAATATTGTGCATATAACGTTCTTGCTGTTACTATCATATAGTATAACAATACTCTATCTTTACTATTCATTTTCTCCATGTTTAAACCTAATAATAACATTTCAGGACTCTTTGACATACTTTCTTTCAAAATTGATGACATTTCTGCACAAATCTTAGACCAAAACATCCTAGCCTTTTCACACATCCACCACATATGATACAGAGAACCTTCATTTTTACATTTCCAACATTTGTTTGACATTTGATTATTAGCAATTGCTAACTTTTTTGGTGTTAAATACCATCTATACATCATTTTGTAACCATTCTCTTTTATACTAGTACATGTTGATATCTTCAGTGTATTTCTCCATAGCCTCCATTGTGATTTCTTTATTACAATTTACTGCCCATTTTACCATTTGAATTTTAACAGTTTCATCCTCTGTATACCATTTTAATAAAAGTTTATACATTTTAGAAATCACTTTAGCCCCCTGCCCAAGTACGAGTTCTTCTAGTTCAGAATTCTTGACTCTAAAACCTATTTTCCTTTTATCAGATTCAAATAAGTCTTTGATTTGTCGATATTGTAACCATCCATACTTAAATGGTAGCGCCTCCTTATTTTTAATCTTGAACGAGTCTTTATCTAATCTTAATAAGTCATTGTAGGTTATCCATTCTTCCCCTTTATATTCCATATTGGGATTTACTACTTCTGCTGGTACAATCCACATAGGTCTCTCTTCCTTTATAAATCTTTTGTATTTTTGCCAAACCATAAAGAGATTCTGTCTCACATAATGGTGTTGAAACTTGTTATTCATTTTATGTTTATCATACCATAGGTATGCAAGCATGCTGGGAGATCTTGAGCCAGTCACATTTTCTCAGACTATCCTATAACACAGGGTGGTGGTTGTAAGGGTACAATGGAGGAAGGGATAACTATGTTATGGTCACTTTGAGTCCCCACAGGGGAGACAAACAGGACAAAAACACAGATAGATAGATAGATAGATAGATAGATAGATAGATAGATAGATAGATAGATAGATAGATAGATAGATAGATAGATAGATAGAAAGAAAAGTTCTCTCTCTCTCTCCCATCTCTCTCCCGCCCTCTCTATCCCATCTATCTCATCTCTCTCTCTCTCTCTATCCCATCTCTCTCTCTCTCTCTCTCTATTCCATCTCTCTCTCTATCCCATCTCTCTAATCTCTCTCTGTCTCTCTCTCTATCCCATCTATCTAATCTCTGTCTCTCTCTCTCTCTATCCCATCTATCCCATCTATCTCTCTATCCCATCTATCTAATCTATCTCTCTATCCCATCTATCTAATCTATGGTTGTTGTGAGTTTTCCGGGCTGTATTGCCGTGGTCTTGGCATTGTAGTTCCTGACGTTTTGCCAGCAGCTGTGGCTGGCATCTTCAGAGGTGTAGCACCAAAAGACAGAGATCTCTCAGTGTCACAGTGTGGAAAAGATGTTGGCAGATCATTTGTATCTCCTCAGGAGGGGTGGGGTTGAGCTGAGTCATCCTGTAAGAGTTTCCCAGGGTGTGGAATGCTAATGGCGGGAGGCTTCACTGTATCCTGAGGAGGTTCTTTTGCATATGGATTGGTGCTTGATGTGCTAATCTTCTCTGCAGGGCTATTGTTGAGTATAGAGTGTTTTGTTAGCCTGGTGTTTTTCAGAACTGGAAGATGCCAGCCACAGCTGCTGGCGAAACGTCAGGAACTACAATGCCAAGACCATGGCAATACAGCCCGGAAAACCCACAACAACCATCGTTCTCCAGCCGTGAAAGCCTTCGACAATATATCTAATCTATCTCTCTATCCCATCTATCCCATCTGTCTCTCTTTCCCATCTATCTCTCTATCCCATCTATCTAATCTATCTCTCTATCTATCCTATCTATCTAATCTATCAACCTCTTTTTCTTTCCTTTCTGTGATCCCATTAACACAACTAGAAAAGAATCCAGTAGCACCTTTAAGACTAACCAACTTTACTGTAGCATAAGCTTTCGAGAATCACAGTTCTCTTCTTCAGATGCACCAACACAACATTATTGTCATAGGTTATTTTGGTTTTGTTGCAATCAACCTGCCTCTCACTTAAACATTGTCTGATCTTTTAAACATACATTGGTGTTTTGCTTTATTTTTTTGCATTTACGGGTATTCACAACATCTGTCTATTTCAATTTCGCTGTGAACTTCTGTCTCATAGCACTTGCCTGCCCCCATCTATTTTATTATACATTAATCAAGACAACAGGGAGTAACATAATTCCTTTTAAATTGGACCTGGCCTGTTCTGACAAAGAAATATACTCTCATTAGTCTCCAGTATATGTTTTAGAGTCCTCTAGCCTGCTTGTAAACCTTGTCAAAAATGCTAATTTCCAGGCCAATTTAAATTAATTAATGAGCCAAGAGCTAGGGAAGGGTTGTCATTTTTAACTTAAAATCATCATATTGGAAGTTAGATTTGTGATGGTTGTTGAATATCCATTACAGAAGTGGCAGGAACAGGATGAGGCAGTTAATTAGTTCTAATAGCAGCAGAAATCTTTGGAGAATAATCCTTCATACCTGATGTGGCAAGGTGAAATGAGGTGCAGAGAAGTATTCACACATTAAAGGAGTCACATTAAAGGATAAATGGATATCTACAACAAAAGGGGTTTCAGTGCTTGATCCTGTGACTGACGTTAAAATTGAGCAAATGTCTGACAATGGGTCAAAGCAGTGAGGAAACATTTCAACTAGTCCCATACAGCAAGCATTTCAGTTTTGCCCAAATTCCTGTAATTTTGTTTCACTTTAAAGCACAAGTTTTTGTGCCTGCTGTAGTAGATGCACAATGAAATGGTCTTTCTAGCCCATGAAAATTTGTGCTTCAACACGTTGGTGAGTGTTGCTGCTGATTTCTTTTTAGTTTTCTGCAAGGGGCTACTTTTGGGGGATCTGCTGTATCTTGTATTACCCCTTGATCACAAGCATTTTAATTCCCAGCTGAAAAGAAGCCTAAGGATGTATAAGTGCATTTGCACATGTTCTTCCCAGTCTCCTTCAGGGTAGGAAATAATAATTAATAATAGAAATAAAGATATCACAGATTGCCTTTGTAACCTATTCATATTCATGGGTGAATGTAATGAAGATACCCTGCGCATAGATACGGTTTTGATAGTGAGATTGTCACGAAGCTTGAAGACTCTCCTGGGCATAGGATGTTTTGGACGACAATGCATTGCACAACCCTTCCACTAATAACGGCACACCCCAATTCCTAGTGCATGGGCACGAGACTGTTGTACAATACACAGGGATTGCCCTGTCCCTATTATAGGCAAGATTTTGTCATGTAGTTTGTAGTGCAATCCTATGTACAATTACTCTAGTCCATTATTGCACTGTTGGAGTAGTTTATTACAATACCTGGGAGCCTGACATCAGCGAAGTCTAATGCAAATCCCCAGGAGAATTTTTAGAGATACAGAGGCATGCCATTCATGAGTTATTTGAAGAGAGGCACCAAGAGTTATAAGAACAGTCATTCTCTCCGCATGTATGTTGAAAAATAAGTGAACGATAACTAACGCTAACATTAATGCTAATGTGAGAACAAGGGCAGGAAGAACATTGCTGGGGTTATTTATAAAAATGAATGTGTTTGCCTGAGTAGAGAGTCCCAGGCTTCTTCTCCTTTTAATATAATTGTTCTAAATTAAAATAAAGCTGTTTTTTCTTGGTTACATGCATATGAAAAAGGCAACATGTAGTGATCCTCTTGCATTCCCATCTGTGTGCTCATTCATCTCCAGCAACTGCAGTGAGCAACCTAACTGGAAAACAGAAGGTGCAACGTCCAGTATGGGCAGAGGGCAATGTTGCATTTCACTCATCAGAACCAGCAATTTAACTGTGAAAAATGTTTGTAACTCCTCTTTACAACATAAAAGTATTTCCCGTTGTCCCCAGTTTTGCAGATGGATACTCAAGGTGGAGAAAACTAAAAGTTAAAAAATGTGTGTGGAAATTAGAGGATAAACCAAAGCTGTATGGGACCAGAAATGATGAGGAAAAACTAGGCAGAAATTCTTCATTGGGCAGGGAACAGGAAGTCCAGGTGTAACTCTTCTGTTCTCTGCTGCTGTCCCCAAACTGTTGATCAGCATGGATAGCATTGACCACCTGACTGGTGGGTCGGTCAGGCAGCCCACTGCTTCATGTGCATACTTTTAAATTATGACTAGTGACTTATTCAAGGTCACCTGGTGAACCTATGGCAAGTTGTCATCTTGCAATGACTTCAACTGAAATGTTTTTTTACCCATGACAATGAGGTGGTAAAGAATCCTATACATAGCCCACTTGTTAAAATTTATATATTGACAAAATGTATACCCCACCTTTCTGCCCTCATAAGGTCCACCAAAGCTGCTAACAAATTAAAAACATACATAACAAAATCACATCTTAAAAGCCTTTAAAATCATGGCTGAAAGGAAAAAATAAGCAAATGATCTTCAACTGTATCATTTGTGCAGATTGCAGAATTAGGGAATTTTTTTGGTGGAAAATCTGGGATACTTTTGTGCCATCAGAGAGCACACATACCTATAAAGCCAGAAATATCCTTTGATCCTAAAGTGAGGTACATAATAATTAAAAATGCATAATAATTTAAATTAAGAAAAGGGGAAATTTTCAATCATCTGTTGTAATTTCTGTAAATTAGCTAGAATGTTAGGATTGTCATTCATATACAGTTAAGGTGACCCGGACAGTTCTATACAGCAGTGGTGCAAATGTTAACATAAGTACTGGGACAGAAATGCTGTGTTCTAAGAGACACATTAGATATGAAATATTTATTGTTACTTATCAAAGTAGAATTCACATGAATGGTAAAAGTTTATTGCTGTTATATTGGGTTATATTTTTGTACATTAAGCATCTTTAATAAAAACAGATTTGAAAAAAAATATCTTATGTCATGGATGCATGATTTGATCCTACTTCGTCAGCTCAAGGAAATAAATAAAGACTGAAATACCAGCCATATATGCTAATTTCAAGTAGAAAAGTCTTTGATGAGTTACAGGCCACTTTCAACACTAATTACTTGTTTAAAGCTTTGAGATACTTGTGCATTTTTGAAATGGTCCCTGCTAACTTCCATCTGCTTAGGGTGAAATCCAGCAAGGGCTGCGTTTGGGGAACCCACTATTCATCTCAGGAGCTCTTATATGTACTCTCTACAATTGAGATTTCACAGCAGGGATTCTTTGTTTACTTAGGGAAATTGTGTCCAAACACTGTACGCCTGCGTGCTTCTGGTCACACATTGGGAGTTTTCTTTCAGAGGCAAGAGCACTGAAAAATGTACGAGCAAATCATGAGAATTTCCTTACAATATACAAGACACTCACAGCTCGTTAGTACTTTGTTGTGTTTGTTTGCTCATGCAAATGCTGTCCAAGCTCTCAAGAATACTGTTTGTTCAAGTGAATTGGAAGCCAACAGAGATCACATAGCAACTGTAAGACAGAGGGAAAAACTGCTTCACAGCCTCTATCACAGAAATGCAAAAAATATTTCAGCTTTCACAGACTAGACACAAAGGCTGTCAATATATTTGCAAGATGGGGAGAACAACTGATCAAATTTTATCATATAGTGTTTAAACTTAAGTACTACTAATGATAAGTTTCAAAGGACTAGCATTAATTATGTCAAAAGGAAACAGCTGTAAATAATGAAAACAAATACCAGCTATTTATTTATTTGATTTGACTTTTATCGCCCTCCCCACGAATGGGCTCAGGGCAGCTCACATCATTAATAAAATACAGTAAGTTAATAATCAACTTTAAAAACACACTTAAAACTTACACTAAAATACTCCAGGCGCTATTATACATAGGCTACTTTAGATACTGATCAAAGACCTGTAGAACGCATAGCTGAGGGCAGTCATAGAAGAGGTGGTGATCTTAGGTGGAATAAGGGGGGACACCTGCTGGTCCTCAACCAAAGGCTTGGTGAAACATCTCTGTTTTACAGGCCCTGTGGAACTGTAAGAGGTCCTGCAGGGCCCGGATCTCCAGTGGGAGAGTGTTCCACCAGGCTGGGGCCAGGGCAGAAAAAGCCCTGGCCCTGGTAGAAGCCAGACGGATGTCCTTCAGGCCAGGAACCACCAGGAATTGTTTGTCCAAAGAGCGCAGCATCCTGCAAGGGACTTTATGGGAGAGTCGGTCCCGCAGGTATGTTGGTCCCAGTCCGTGAAGGGCTTTAAACACAAAAGTTAACACCTTGAACTGGATCCGGAACTCCACTGGAAGCCAGTGTAGCTGGCACAGCATAGGATGGATATGCGCGCGAGTACGTGTTTCTGTAAGAATGCAGGCTGCTGTGTTCTGGACCAGCTGTAGCTTCTGGGTCAGGCCCACGGGCAGCCCAGCATAGAGTGAGTTGAAGTAATCTAGCCTGGACTAGATCTAGCCTGAGCTGAATCTACACTTACCGGCATAGCGCCGAACAGTCAGAATGACAGCATCTTCCTGGCACTTTTTCTGACGTCATCACGCCCTGAAAGCAGCATTGTAGCGTGATGATGTCATAAAACGCGCCAGGAAGACACTATCATTCCAACTGTTTAGCACTATGCTGGTAAGTGTGGATTCAGCCCTGGACTAGAATCTAGCTATGACATTGTTGGTTTACCAGTTGGCTTACCAGGTGCCTGTCAGTGGCGGGCAATCTCCCAGGGATTTGCCCAGTTACAAACCACCTGGTGATTGCCCACCACCAGCAGGCAACCCAGGAAAGTGCACATTGGGTGTGGTCCTGGCAGGATGCAACAATGTAACTTCCTAAAGTGACATAATCACGCTGGCCATAAGCATGTTCCTGCACTTCTCTGTGGCCAATTTTGGCCCCAAATGGGCCAGAATTAACAAGTGAAACAAGTGAATGCAGGTGAGCATCTAAAGTGCCTTGATCCATACCTCTTATTTATAATATTCATTCAAGGTTTTAAGCCAGTTATCAGAAATGGGAATGTGAGAATGAGTTGAAAGGAAAGTATGTTATCATTTGGCAGAACTATGTTCATGTCACTCAGTTCTGCTTCAGGCAGGTACCAGCGTCTGCGGGATAACGCTGGCCAGTAATGAGAGCTGGCTGTCAGGGCAGGAAGCCAGAGGTGAGTAAACAGAATCCACAAGAGTTGTTGAGAGCAGGCCAAGGTCAATAATCGGAGTAGCAGTCTGATAACAGAGAGCAGCGAGTCGCTGTTATCACACTGGGAACGTGTTGAAGCCAAGCTGAAATGCCCCACCCTCATGCTCTTACGCACTGCGAGTCTTGTGTCATAATTGCAACAGCTGCTTCAGGTCTCTTTGGATGAAATCTCTCCTTCCTCTGGAACGGGTGGCCTGCACTGGGCTCTGAGGTGTGCCAGGCCTTGTATTGACCCAGAGACTCTCATCCCCCATCCCTGATGGCTTTCCTAGCCACTCAGGACCCCTAGGAACCCCTAAGAGCTCTGGTTGTTTGTTTGAAGCACCCCGGCTTCCTGGGTTATTTTGAATATGTGTATCTCCTTGGAATGCAACACTGGACACAGGCTAGTAAAATATATTATTGGAGTTTATTAAAGAAAGAACATAGGAGCATGTGCAAGGCAGAAACTGCTCTTAGAAAGCATTTAGGCAAGGCAGAAAACAAATAACAGCTTGCTGATCTAAATATGTTCTAACTAGCTAATATACTACTGACTATCTGACTAAGCATTCTCTGAGTTGGTTCCAGAGTTGGTTGATCTTACCAAAGTCCCTCTGTGCCAGCATCCTGGAGGTGGCATGGAGCTCTGAGCAGCTCTCTCTCACGTGGCAGGTAGTTGGCAATGGCTACAGTGCAGAAAAACTGATAAACTGCCTAGAGACAAAGAGACTTCTTGAAATCCAAGGCCGCTGTTTCAGGAGAAGAAAGTAGCTCAGGTGCAGCAAATTAACAAAGCTTGGGACCCACTTACTTGGCCAGCAGGGGATGCACTCCCTGGGGTGTCCCCTCCCTGGGTGGCACTCCTGCACCACGAGAGTGGGCTGTGGCGAGAACAGGCAGTGGCAGCGGCAAGAGCAGACCACAGCAGCAGCAGGAGCAGGCCGATCTTGCCGCTGCCCGCTCTCATCGCCGCAGCCATGGCCCCTTTGCACCAAACGAGAGCAGGCTGCAGTGGCGAAAACAAGGGTTCCCTTTGACCTGGGGGCACCCTTTGACCCCTGCATGATGATTTCACTCCCGGAAGTGATGTCATCATGTGAGCCAGGAGTTTGCATGCACACACGCAAAGAAGGAAGTCAGGGTAAGTACAGTCTCCTAATCCCCCTCTGGGAGAGTCCAGGGACCTGGGCATCTCCCATCAAAGGACTCCAGGTCCCTGGCAACCCTAGTCGAGAAGCTGGCCGATCCTGAACTGTTGGCTCAAGAGGGAGGAGGGAACCTCGTGGTCTTCTGTCTATCATCCCTCGTCTAACTGCTCAGCTACCGCTGGCAGGTGGCTGATAGGCATGGAATCTTGCTGCTCTTCATCAGAGAAGTCAGAGCTGTCTCCAGGCCCTGGCTGCTCCACAACACACAAATATGTGAGGAAAAGCAGAATGTTGTGTTGGATGCAAGATGCAACTTGCTGAAAATGCAGCTTTTACGCTTAAAACTTTCCCCCCCTAACCCTTATGAAGATATCCTCTGAATTTAAGTGGGCAGTACCTGCTGAAATCTTGGGGGCCAGAACAGTAAGAGCTGTACCTGATGCATTTATGATTGGACCTCCTGACACATTTCAAGCAGAGCCATGCATCGGGGACGAGGGTTAGCCATTTTTCCAAATGCCATTTTCCCAATAAAAACGGAGAGTAGGTCAAGCTGCTATTAGACCCAGAAGAGAGAAAAGACCAATACAATATGGATACCTTTTTATCTTTCCTCTACTGAGATCTACAGCAACTGAGGAGCATTTCTATAAAAAAGACCTGTGAGCATTAATCCTCTCTACCTCAACAGAGCTGCTTTTTGATATCTAATAAGTTGGGGAAAGATGTGATCATGGATCTGCCACATGAAGTGTAGTTCAGTACTGAGATTTCCATTGATGGGGGCATCATTTTTACTTGGCTATTATGGATGATTTATAGAGCCTTTGACCTCCAGAGATTAAAACCAACTTATGTCAGCAACAACCCTGAATGTTCTCAAGGTCAAATGTCTGCTCACTGACCTCTGGTAGCTTCCGTCCATGTCCTGGCAAACAAAAGCTCCCTTCATAAAAAGAAATGCCACCATAGCTATTAGCCCTCTTGTTAAGCAAGGTCAAAGAACTTCACGTGAAATACAGTTCACAGGAGTTTGTTTTTAATTGTTATATAGTGATAGAAGAATATAATGAAAGTTTAGCATTGCATTTCATGTTGTTTATCTAATATTTTAAACTTCCTCCTCTGTATATCCAGAACCCTTTACATTACAAGCTCAAATATTTGTATTTTTTTTAAAAAATGTAAATGCAAAATTAATGTTAGCAAGCATTTAAACATTTGAATACCCTGCCTACAATCTGTAGTAAGAGGCTAACAATGAATACATCACCTGATCATGTGTCTGCATCTTAGGTAACATATGCAAAGTGTTCTGCAGCACTTAGGAAATGCATTACATAAATACTAAGTAACTGTCCGGGGTCAGCAGCCCAGCCCCCGGACTTGCTGAGAGACAGCGGCAGGGGGCAGCCGGGAGACAGCAGTTCAACCGCTCTGTCTGGCAAACAGAGCCAGAACCTGCCTACTCCAGGGGGAAGGGGCGAAAGGCCAAAGCCTCAGAAGGCTGGAGGGAGCAGGGAGAAGCCAGCTAGTCCCACCCCCCATGGGGAAGAGAGGGGGCTAAGCAGGCTAGAGGAAAAGGGCCAAGGCAAGGGGAATAGGAACACAGCAACAGCCCAAACAGAGCCCTTACCTTCCAAGGAGGAGAAGCAGCCACTACAGCCCAGAGCCACACCCTGGCTAGAGGACAGCAGCCTGGCTCAGGAGGTGCTAGGAGCCAAGCCCCTCCAGGTGGAGCTGCCACAGGCATTCTGGGGGAGGAGATGGGTAGCCCCGCCCGACATCAATGAACAGGCAGCACAGAAGCTGGCCAGGGCAGCTCCTCGCAAGCAAGGCCAGGCAGGCTCAGCAGCACAGAAGCCGGCTGGGGCAGCTCCTCATGAGCAAGGCCAGGCAGGCTCAGCAGCACAGAAGCCGGCTGGGGCAGCTCCTCGTGAGCAAGGCCAAGGAGACCTCAGCTGGGGATGGCTCGCATTCGATCCCACCCTGCCAGCAAAGCAAGGAAGCCAAGAAGGGATTAGTGGTAGGAGGGAAACACCTGAGGGAAGGCACAGCTGGGCCAAGTCAGGAGAGGGCACAAGCCTGGAAGGAGGGCGGGGAGGAGAAAGGAAACCCTATAAAGGGTGGCTAGGAAGAGCTCTGAGGTGGTGGGTGTGAGTAAGGAGCGATGGTGTGGAGTGAGAGCAGTAGGATGCAAGTGTGGAGGCTTGGAGGAGAGTTCTGGAAGGAGGAGATGAAGGAGGACGCAGAGGGTAAGCAGGCCAGGTTGAGCAGGCCAGCGAGTGGACTGAGAGGGAGTCTGGGTGAGGTATACCGCCCCTCCTTCCACAGAGCAGGGTCCTGCAGAGTCCCTGGCCCCCCTGTGATGTCAGGAGCAGACCGCCCAGTGCCACGCCCAGCGGCAGCCGCGGCAAGCCCTGACAGTAACAATTATGTTGGTGATGACATTCTATTAATCTCTGAATTATTTACCATAATTTTGTGAAAAAGGAAGAACTTTCAAGACATAACAGGGCTCTCTACCTGCGAAATTGGAGGCTAGACAAGTAGTGTGTGGTGGACTCCCAGCCTGGGTGGCAAGGACTGTGAAAGGCTTGTGAGGGTCTCACCATCTCCATAGCCACGTTCAATTGCTTATGTTTTATTGCAGTGTTCTTTCAGCTCTGTATCAGATTTCTGCTTGTTTTTTCAAATTTCTGCAATCCTTACACTACTTTTGTATTGTTTATTGAATGTTTCATCTATTGATTGTATTGACTTACACCATGTAATCTGCCTTGAGTCTCAGAGCCAAGCTACAAGTGATAAATTACACTTGAATGGCAAGTGAACAGACTCATGTGTATTCCTCCCTGTTCACTTGCCATTCGCTTGCGCTCCACTTGATCGCTATGTGGTCAAGTGGAGCGCGAGTGAATGGCAAGTGAACAGGGAGGAATACACATGAGTCTGTTCACTTGCCATTCAAGTGTAATTCGTCACTTGTAGCTTGGCTCTCAGAGAGAAAGGTGGTCAATAAACAATTTAAATAAAGAAAAGAAAAAACAGATATAGATTTGTTGCTATCGCAATCTTCAGAATGAGAATCCAGCTGCAAAGACTAACTTTTAGCATCAAGAGTGGGCACTGAACAGAATGGATTGCTTCTGCATCCCCAAAAATCTATTCTAAACAATCTAGAGCAGTGGTTTAATCTTTAATCCCCAAGTATGCAACATTATTATCTAATGCCACACACTCCATACAAGAGAACTTTATATAGGTATATGTACAATGTGTACATACAGCACAGATGTTCGTGAGTTCTTTCTGCCTGATGGCCATCACCCAACTCCTTAATGTTAGGTTTGATGCCTGTTTGCTGTATGCCACTTCAGGGGCCCGGGGGAGAAATCTAGGGTCAGGATTTTATCCTCAGAGCAGGGTGAGCAGTATAAAACAACTCTCCTCGGGCTGTCAAAAGCCATTGCAAGTGAACAGAAGGGGGCATCATAAAATTCTGACTACCCCTCATTAGTCCACAGAAGTTCTGAATGTCCACACATTGTATAGATTATTCCTTTGTTGGGGGGGGGGAAGGAAGGAGAATGTATGTATTAAGAATCAATGTATTAAGAATCAGTGGTCTTTAAATTAAGAAAAAGAATCCTTTCACTTCAAAAGAAGAAGCCTGCAATATTGAGGGAAGTATTAGAGATTTGAAGAGGACAGAATTTTCCTGTGCATGTAGCTGACGACAAAGCAGGGCATTTTTGCTTCCCGCTCTCAGGATGAGAGCAGATGAGACAGCTTAGAGAGCAGTGAGATTTATGTTATGGGACTCAGTAAGTGCTCAGAAGGAGGTCATGGCTTCCCAGAAAGTCAGAAGATATTTGTGGTCTATGCTCTACCTTGCCAAATATAATTACTGCATTGTTTTGATAATGGGAAACTTTTGATCTCTTTAGCTAACAGCTATAAGATACTCAGACAGAGCAGTAAAAATATTTGGAACTGCTGGTTTGAGAGGAACCTAGAAAAAATATCCATACCTCTTTGCTCTGTAGAAAGTACTTCATTGCATAGACACATGATACATCCATGTTTATTGACATGGGATTGGGATGCCTTGTTTTTGAGATCTTGAGATTTTTCCTTGTGTAGAAGCAGAAAATCTATCTGTATTTAGTTTATTTTTTAATTTTATTTATAGGCTGCCTTTCTACCCAGTGAGGACCCAAAGCAGCTTTCATCACTCTCCTCTTCTCCATTTTCCCCCTCACAACAATGCTGTGAGGTAGATTAGGCTGAGATTGTGTAACTGGCCCGTGATCACCCAGCAAGCTTCCATGACAGAGCAGAGAATCAAACCTGGGTCACCCAGATCCTACTCCATCACTCTAGCCACCACACCATACTGGCTGTCCTGTATAGAAACTGCAAATCAAATTTAGATACAGTAAAAAGTATTACCTTATTGTGTGTGTTATGTGCCATCAAGTTGTCTCCAACCTATGGTGACCCTATGAAGGAAAGACCTCCAAAACGTCCTATCATTAACAGACTCGCTCAGATCCTGCAAACTGCAGGACGTTGCTTCTTTTATTGAGTCAAGACATCTCATATTAGGTCTTCCTCTTTTCCTACTGCCTTCTGCTTTTCCTAGCATTATTGACCTTTCCAGAGAATCTTGTCTTCTCATGATATGACCAAAGTACGAAAGCCTTCGTTTTGTCATTTTAGCTTCTAGGGAGGATTCAGGTTTGATTTGATCTAGTACCCCTTTATTTGTCTTTTTGGCCATCCATGGTATCTACAAAACTCTTCTCCAGCACCACATTTCAAATGAATCAATTTTCTTCCTGTCAGCTTTCTTCACTGTCCAACTTTCACATCCATGCATAGTAATGGCGAATACCATAGTTTGGATTATCTTGATCTTGGTTCCCAGAGAGACATCTTTATCTTTAAGGATCTTATCTAGCTCCCTCACAGCTGCTCTTCCAAGTCTCAATCTTCTTCTGATTTCTTCATTGCAGTCTCCCTTTTGGTTGATGATTGAGCCAAGGAATAGAAAATCTTGAACAAGTCCAGTTTCCTCATTGTCAACTTTAAAAATGACAAGGAGGAAAGTTTTCTCCTTTAACCTTCATCAGTAATCATTTCAAGTCTTCACTATTTTCTGCCACTAACATGGTCTCATCTGCATATCTCAAATTGTTAATGTTCCTTCCACCAATTTTAACTCCACCTTCTTCTAAATCTAATCCAGTTTTCCTTATGGTATGCTCTGCATAGAGGTTGAACTGGTAGGGAGATAATATGCATCCTTGTCTGACACCTTTGTCAACTGGAAACCATTCTGTTTCCCCATATTCTGTTTTAAGAGTTGCCTCTTGTCCAGAGTAAAGGTTGCACATCAAAGCAATCAGATGTTGTGGCACCCCCATTTCTTTTAAGACTCTCCATAGTTTTTCATGATCCACACAGTCAAAAGCTTTGCTGTAATCTATAAAACACAGGTTGATTTTCTTCTGAAATTCCCTAGTTATTTCCATTAGCCATAGTAAATTTGCCATGTGATCTCTGCTGCCTCTTCCTTTTCTGAATCCAGCTTGAACCTTATTACCTTATTAATTTTATATATTTAAGTGAGCTCTTTCATTGTGTTTATCCAACCTGGAATTTATGGTAGGATACAGGGCTGTTATCTTGGGATGATTGCCAGTCGGTTTGCACTCCTCCCAAATGAGCAGGTACTGCAACAGAAGAAGTAATTAGATATAATCTCTAAAATCTCACCTGTGGATGTCATCAATGCACCATACATCAAGTACATTGCACCTCTCTCTTCCCCATACTTCCTGCTATGCAAATTAGCCACTTTGGTAGCTCTAATTTGGCAGAAAATAAGCAACAATGTTGCTAATATCAAAATAAACAATAAAGATATTTGTATTCAAAATATACATTCATACCATCCCTTATGAAATCCCTATATTATTAATACTAAACTTACCCCAAACCTTTATATATTATTTCTTGACATAATTTTTCTCTCTATAGAATAAATTTCTCCAACAATACAGGCAACCGTCTGCTTTCTAATGTAATGGCCAAAAGATTCTTAGATTGAGTAATTTTTAAAGCAACATACTGTTCTAATAAAAAAACATCTGTGCTTCAAACTCTATTATGTTTAAAGAGATACATCTGATTGTTTTGAAGCACAACCTGAACTTTGGTCAAGCGACTGCTGTTAAGACAGAATATGGAGAAACAGAATGGTTTCCAGTTGGTAGTCTGGTATAGTGGTTAGGAGCAGCAGGACTCTAATCTGGAGAACCGGGTTTGATTCCTCACTCCTTCACTTGAACCCAGCTGGGTGACTTTGGGTCAGTCACAGCTCTCTCAGAGCTCTTTCAGCTCATCACCTCACAGAATGATTGTTGTGAAGATAATAATAACATACTTTGTAAACCTCTCTGAATGGGCATTAAGTTGCCCTGAAGGGCGGTATATAAATCAAATGTTGTTGTTGTTGTTGTTATTGTTATTAAGGTGTCAGATAAGGATGCATATTATCTTCCCATCTGTTCAACCTCTATGCGGAGCATATCATAAGAAAAGCTGGATTAGAAGAAGATGGAATGAAAATTGGTGGAAGGAACATTAACAATCTGAGACATGCAGATGACAGCATGTTACTGGCAGAAAATAGTGAAGACTTGAAATGACTACTAATGAAGGTTAAAGAAGAAAATGCCAAAGTAGGATTTCAGCTGAACGTCAAGAACACAAAAGGAATTAGACAATTTTACAGAGGAATTCTACAGAGGAATTAGACAATTTTAAAGTTAACAATGAAACAAATAAGTGGGTTCTAGATTACATCAAGTCCAAATTCCTCCTAGAAGTAAAATGACAAAACTGAGGCTATTGTGCTTTGGTCACATTATAAGAACACAAAGAAAAAGTCAATAATGGTAGGAAAAACTGAAGGCAGTAGGAAAAGAGATAGACCCAAAGAAAGATGGCTGGACTCAATAAAAGAAGCCACATTCTCCAGTTTGCAAGATCTGAACAAGTCTGTTAATGATAGGACATTTAGGAGGTTATTCATTTATAAGGTTGCTATAGATCAGAGGGGACTTGATGGCACTTAACACACACAGGCACATTCTGCAAATTGCAGAGAGTCATGTTCACAATAGGCATTAAACAAAAAACAATGTTTACTTCCATTCCTAGCAAGAGGCCTGCACATCAGAGAGGCTTGCAGCTTTTCTGTTCCTCCAGCCTCAGCCATTTCAAGGTGGGAACCAGCTGCTAACCAACCACAGTCCTCACTGGGCAATGAGCCTTGACAACTTTCCTAAAAGATAATGTGGGTGTCACTGTGATCAGAAGAGCCACAGGTGGCATGTCAAAGAGCCAGATACAGCTCCCAAAGTCACTGACATAGAGCAAAAGCAATTCATGGAAATATGTAATAGACATTTCCCCTGAGTTGAGTAGTCGTGAAATACTTCATATTCATATTAGATATTCGGAGTGTTCAAAGTACTTTATATTGGATATGATCACACAATTTGCATATGCAATGATTCTGGATTTTATTCTCTTTTCCCCATCAGCCATTTCTGACTGCAGGAAAAATTATTCCTGGATTGCAGGACCCATATGGGCAATAGCCGTGTGGGTTGAGATGGGAGGCTGTAGTGGGGAGGTGGATGAAATAACTCTCTTCTCTTTCTTCCATCAATGGAACTGCACTGATGGAAGAGGAGGGCAGTTTTGCCCCCTACCCATCCCCACTGCAACCTTCTGACTGGCACATGGGCTACCATGTTGCTCCTGCAACCCCAGAAACAAACTGCTTGGGAGGAGGGAAATGTGTGATGCACTGATGGATCATGGGATCTATCCTGTTGTCTCAGTCTTCTAACAATCCTGTAAGCTGTTTTATTCCATTGATACAGATGGGGATGTTATTGAATTCTGTGAGCTTGTTTCTTTTTTTTCTTCTCAGCTTTCCCCATTCCCTCATGCCAATTTTCCTCATAAAATGTAACAATTATTCGCACCTCACTATTACACATTATATGTGCATTGTACTGTTGATATGAAAAATAGGCAGACTGAAGCCATTCACAATGGCAGCGTTGCCCATTCTTACTTGCAGATAGTTGTGGCAGCAAAAGGCCAAAAGAACAGACACCTCATAAATTCATGATAGAGGTAACATTTAAAAACATCCTAATTCACACAGATCATACAGGTCTCTGTTAATCAGCCATTGCACTAGGAAGAAAGAAGCAAGTGAGTCAGCAAAAAATAATGCAAATGGCCCAGAAGCGAACTTGTAAATGTAGAAAATGAAAAGTTAATGGGAAGCAAAGTCTGATGTCACTAGCTCAGTTTTAAAATTTAGGTGCGCTGTAAACACTAGGGGTGTGCGATTCGGGTTTCCGATTCAGGATAAATACCCAAATTGGATTTGATTTGTAAAGATTTGGTATTTCCTAATTGGGCCCAGCATGCTGGCCTTGATTTGAAAATGCCAAATCAAAGCTTCCCAAAGTGATTCGGATCACTTCAGGAAGCTTCAGAACACTTTCAAACCCCACGGCTGACTCCAACTGACTGGTGGAAGAGGATTCCCCCACTGGCCAGCTGAAGTTTAAAAGGCCTGTTCCATGCCTTTAAACTTCAGCTGGCCATTGGGGGAGATCCTCCTCCGCCAGTCAGGTGCAGCCAGCCCCCTGCCAGCCAGCTCAAGTTTAAAGGGCCCTTTCCGGCTGGCTGAAGTTTAAAGGGCCCATGCTTCAGCTGGCTTGTGGGGGGGATCCCCCTGCCAGCCGTCTGAAGTGCAGGAAGCCCTAACACTGCTTATTTCATCCAATGGGGGGGGGAAGGGGTTCCCTCCTCCTCTCCCATTGGATGAAATAAGCGGTGGGGCAGGAAGTGGTGGTGTGGGAGGCAGCAGAGCAGTGAAGCCCCCCCCAGCGAGGCTTCACAGAAGAGTGGCTCCAAGAGAAGTTGTGTCAAGAAGCAGCTGGACCTCTGAGCAGGGGAGGAGCATTGGGGTGGGAGAGAGAGAGGAAGGAAGGGCCAGGGAGGCTGGTGGCCTCTAAGGTGCCTCCGGGCAGGGAAGAACAGGATTCACTCACTTTCACTTTCCTCCCCACATCTGGCAGTGGAGGAGATGCTTACAAGGGGCTCTGCTGGAGGACCGCGGCCACATCCTCCTGCATCTCGGGCCCTGTTCCATCACCTCAGTTTGAACTGAAGCAGACTAGCTTGAAGCCACTTGCACACGTGAACCCCTTTCCTGCAGCGGTTTCAAGTTTCTGCAAACAGCTGCCTGGGGTCACTTGTAGATGGAGGGTAGCAGAAAGAAAGTTGGGGAGGGAGGAAACAGCCTTTCCCATATCTCCCTGGATTGGAGGGTGCTTTTTATTCTCCCCCTCCTTCTCATCCCCCCAAGGGGAGAAGCCAGCACACTGAAAGACAGCCCTTGTAAGGGGAAGCATAGCCCGAGCAGGGCTCAGACAGAGGCACCTCAGACAGCGGCTTGCAAGCGGCAGGGAAAGGGATCCCCCCACCGGCCAGCTGAAGCATGCGGAGGGCTCTTTCTGTGCCTCTTGCAAGCAGCACAGAAAGGGCCCTTTAAGCTTCAGCTGGCCGGGGGGGGGATCCCACCCCCTTCAGCCAGCTGAAGTGCTGGAAGTCCCGCCACTGCTTATTTCACCCAATGGGAGGGGGAGGAGGGAACCCCTCCTCCTCCTCCCATCTTGTGAAATAAGCAGTGGGGCGGGAAGTTTCGGTGTGCTCTGAATCTTCATGGAGTATTCCAAAGCAGGGCAATAAGTGGTTTCCGAAGTGGCTTGCTGCTTTGGAAATTGCTTATTTCCAATTCTTTTTCCTGCTTCGGAAATTCCGAAGTGAGAAAAACAGATCTTTCTTGTCCCTGCACACCACTAGTAAACACAGCTTATGATGAACCTTGAGAACAGCAGGAAACAAAACCAAGGTCACATAGTTGCTCACTAGCAAATGCTAATGCAACTTAATCCAGGACCAAGTGGCAAGTATTTTATAGATAAAAATGATGGACAAACATTGTACTGATCTTTACTGTGAAAAATGCAAAATTCTCTGTTCAGTTACAGCAGCTATTTAAAATGCCTTTTCAAAATCATTTCTTAGAGAGACCTACATTGTCTGCCTATGTACTTTCATTCTCTCTTAAGCCACTGCTGTCATACAGTCTTGGTTATAGCTCATCTCTGTTTCTAAGCCAGGAGGGTTCTTAGCAAACATTGTGTATGCGAGTAGTCCTTCGATTTAAGAATTTTTGACAACTGGCAAAGTTAAAGAAGGAAGGAAGGAGAGGAGGCTATACAGAGGGCCCCAGGCAAAGTTCCACAACCATAATAGAAGCATTTCAAGTTAGAAGGGCTGGCAGTCTCAAGGACTTCGGGGGAATAGCTGATTTTCAGAAACTGGGTGACCTCATTTTATTTCTGGCCTCCTCTAATGAATAGGGATGATAGGTGGCTGGTTACTACTAAAATGGATTTGAATGAAATATCCTAAAGGCAAAAAGGCCAGCATATAAGAGCAACAACAATCTTCTATAGGACAAAATTTGCTAATAATGGCTAATCCCTTCTGGATATTTTCTCCTCCTTTTTATGTTGGTTTTCGTCCACTTCTGTTTAATGTACAAAATGATACGCTTCAATTAACTTGGTCAGGAACAGTTTATTAGGCACAATAAATGCTGTATTTTTCTCATATAAATTCTACCTTCTCTCTCTTTTCTGTCTTTGAAATGTCACACCAAATCTTTCCTGCCAACACACTGAACTGGGTGAGAGTGTCACAGAGATTTAGAATTTCTCGGCATTTTGAAGCCACTGGAGGAAAAGTTTAAATGTCTTCATTTTCTATAAGAAAATTGTAAGTCTGCCTGTTGGACTCCCCTTTCTCTGGGCTGGAGACTGGGGCTGTGCCACCCCCATGGCTTGATCCAGGCAGGAAAGGTGGCAAGCAGCCGCAGAATGGGGAGAGGCGGAAGGTTCGATGTACACCCTCTTCCCTCTCTTTCCCACCTGACCAGGTCTCCCATGCAGCTCAGGACCATGGTGGAAGCTCTTCCTCCCTGGACTTGCCTCCACTTCCTGCTTATAAGCCCCCTGGGGGAGTTCCACCCCATGGCTTCTTCAACTGTCCATCCCTGGGGGTGACCCTGTGAAGAAAGGTATGCTTAGGGGCCTCTGAGGCCTGGCATCCAGCAGCCCTGTCTCCCTCCCTCTCTTTCTGCAGACTCTCAGGGTCTGACGAGCAGCCCTGGGGCCATATTGTCTGGGCAGGACTCCTACTGGCATCTATCAGCCTTGTGGCTCCCCCTTCAACCATATCCTGGCCTGCTCTCAGCATCAGGGCCACAATCTGCCTGCCATGGGCCCAGCTGAGCTTTGCTAGAGCTTCTCTTTCAGGGCCCTCCTGAGCTACAAGGAGGTTTGAGTTAGGAAGCTGCCTTTCGTGCTTTCCATCAATGGCTTCCCAGGCTCCTCCATCTCCTGCAACAAGCTGTTGTTCCAGACCTTGTTTGGACTGCCTGATGCTGGGCTGTCACTGCGCCCCCCAACGCCTCTTGGGACTCAGCAGGCAAGATGTTGGGGTGTGTGGGGTGTGGGTTGCACTAGCCCTGGACGCTACTGGAGAAAGAGTTGCAAACTGCTGCACCCTATGCTACGATAGCACATGTATCTTAATTTTTGCTACTTAACAGTTGGGAAAAAATTTGAAGTTGAAGGCAGAAAATAAATTGCATAGTAAACAAAAGAAAGTATACTATTTGAACAAGTGTTTCCATACAGTCACAAAAGATAGGGCTACCACTGGGTTTGGATATTAAGTGAAACTTTATAACGTTGAAAATACTGAACTCTTTAATAATATATTATCATTAAACACATTATACCATATTAATTGTTGTCAAAATTATTTACATTTAAACAAAATAGAATTCTTAAAAATGTGTATATGTCTACAAGATACACTGGAATTATAGTAGACAGTTTTGCGTAAAATTTTTCATATATTTTGAGTAAAAGTTTGTCTTTCATTTGATTCATTCCAAAATGGGGGGAAATCATAGAGGTTTTTCCTAGTTCTCCCTCAAACGTGCTTTCTTTTTACAACTTGCTTTCACGTTCAGGAAACTGACACGCGTCCTCCACGTGTCAGGCATCTCGTCTGTTTTGGCTCTCAGAATGAGATTGCTGTAACGCCTAATTCTTTTACCCCAGGAAAAAACATTCCATCTTCATACATTAATTTTCTGTCTTCCCCCCTCCCTAAATTCATCTCTGAGATAGCTTTGAGAACCAGAACCGGCATGGTTAGGATCTGGGAGTACCAGATTTGAATCTCCATTCTGCCATGGAAACTTGCCATGGAAACTTGGGACCTTGGGCTAGTCCCACACTCAGCCTAACCTACCTCACAGTATTGTTGTGAAAATGAAATGGAGGGAGGGGGGAGAATTATGTAAGTCACCTTGGTTCCCCACTGGGGAGAAGGGTGGGATATGATTGAAGTAAATAGCATTGTTCCTAACAACATCTCTTTCAAGCATAATCCATACAAAGTCATGGGCATAATTATAAAGTGGTGTGGGGAGATTTAATTGCCACCTTAGATGTGTTCCAAACTACGGTACAACTGATCTGTCATTTTCAGATAACTGACATTTAGTATCTTTATGGAACACATTGAAATTACAAAATCTAATTCAAATTGCATAGCTTCCATTCTCGTATTAATAAAGCAGTATGTGTTTCCATTGACATTCTCTTTTTTTTAAAATAAATTTTTATTTTTAATTGCTAATATGAAAGAAAAAACTACATACAGAAAAAGGAAACAGGGGGAGAGGGAAAAAACAACATAAAAAACACAAACTACAGCTACAAGTATTGCATTCCCTTCATAATACAATTATTTAAAGTTAAACTTTCTAATATGCTATTAGATTGGTAGATCTTATAAGATACAGACTACAGTCAGGATCAGGTCTTCTTCCCCCCCTTGCGTCTCGGTCTCAGTTCTCTCTGAACAGCTACAATAGCTGCGCTCACTCCCTCCTCCCCACTCCCCCCTTCAGATTCTGAATCTTCTTCTTGCTGGAACTCTTGATGATTAAGCACAAAGTCCCTCAGCTGTACTTCCAATATTATCTTGTAGGCTTGGTCTTTATATCTGAACCAGATGCCTTCTGGAAATAACCATTTGTATTTTATATCACGCTTCCTCAGAAGAGCTGCAAACCTTTTGTACTTGAATCTTCTTTTCCGAGCTAAAAATGGAACGTCCTTCAATATCTTAACCTTGTTGCCAAGAAAGTCCAAGTCCACATTGTTCAAATTATATAAAATGGTGTCCCGAGTCTTCTTAGATGAAAAATCAATAATAATCTCGCGAGGCAGCTGACGCTTCATTGCATATTTTGAAGATGTCTGACGGACTTCCAGAATATTGCTTTTTAACTCTTCTTTAGTTGCCTTTGCGGATGACGCCAAAAGTTCCGACACCAAATCTTTTAAGTTTTCACTTTCCTCCACCTTCACATTCTGTAGACGCAATACCGTCTGAGCACAATCCACTTGTAGTCCTATCAATTGATTCTCCAAAAGCTTTACTTCTTTGTTTGTTGCTTTCATGAGTACTGCGTTTTCCCGAGCAGACTGCTCTGCCCCAGACGCTACGTCTTTAATGGTTTTCACTTCGTTCTCAACTGAGCCAACCCTTTGACCGATTTCATTTAGCTTATCAACAAAGGGCTTCATAGCTTCAGCAACCGACCGTTTAACCACCTCTTTAAGAGACTCTCCTTTCCCCTGCAAAGCAGCTGAAACAGATTTGCCCACAGCAAGGCTCTGCTTTTTCGTCGCTATCTTAGGGGGAGGGGGGGATTCCGCCAACTAAGTTCCAAAACTCAATGAAGGGGAAGATATCTGAACCTTCTTAGCTTCAACTCCCACCAATCCTTCGCATACACTTGGGATGACAGAAGGGATTAGCTACTTACAGGTTTTCACCTTAAATCTGCTTGTTGTCATTCTCCATGGCCCGGCAGCACGTGATGTGCTACGCAAGTCTGCCGGCCTCCGTAGGAGCAAACAGGCAATTTACCCCCTGGATCGACTTCAGGGGGCTCTTCTCGCAGCGCTCCAGACCCTGACCCCCTCACTGGGAATCCTGGGGGTTAACCCTCGCAGGTCAACCACCTGGTCAGGCTGCTCGGGCGCTTCCTCCCGGACCTGCGGAGAGGAGCGTCCAACATGGCCGGGAAAACGAAACCGAATCTCTTTCCCTTTCTAATTTCAGTAAACATTCTGCTTGGCAAAGAGACAAAAGTCCAGCAGCTGAATTTCCCAGCTCAGCACTATCCTGAAAACCTCATTTCACGCATTCTAGCGTGTTAATTAAGATGCCTCTCTAGCATATATCAGGCAATTTCCTACCTGCAGTGCTGGCAGTGTAAAGTATAATTTTGTGTGCTTTCATTTCTTTTATTACATTAGTCAACAAAGGGCTGATTGACATTGTGGGCAAAACAGCTCCCTCAGACAACTCTTGCTTCTTCAGAGGATGTAGAATTTACTCATCAGGGCCAGGTGTCAAGCTGCTGGATCTCACTAAGGAATTCATTTCTCCAGCTTTATTCCACCACCTTCAGTAAACATAGGATTCATAGCAGTCCCAAGGGCAAGGATGGGGGAGGCAAGAGGTGATGGAGAACAAAATCACTACCACACAAGGCACTACCAAACATGGCCACAACTTTATTAATTTATGGGAGACTTCATCTTCTCTGATGTGTGTTGGGAGACCAACACTGCTATGTGCCCCTGACCTGCCTGGCTGACAACTTCCTTTCTCAAAACGTGGAGGAAGTGAAAAGGGGCTCAGCCCTACTGGACTTGATATTATCCAACATGAAAGAGTTGGTTTATAAGGTAAAGGTGGTGGGAACCTTAGGGAGAAGTGATCATGTCCTCCTAGAATTCCTTTTGCTGTGAGGTACCAAGGGAGTTCATATCTAAATGCATACCTTTTAGCAGGGCAAACTTTAATAAATGTAGATATGAGAGTTATTCTATGGACAAGAATTCTGGAAGGGAAATGAATGATGAAGGGTGGGCTCTCCTAAAAGAAGAGCTCTTGCAGCTCAAGCTATCACCATTCCAGCAAGATAGAAATATGGTAGATGATCTAAGAAGCCAATATGGATGAACAGAGAGCTCTGTGATATGGAGGAAAAAGGAGATGTTCAAGAAATGGAGGGAAGGAAATGCCCCTAAAGAAGAATATCAAGGGGTAGCTAGGCACTATATGACAGCTGTCAGAGAGACTAAAGCTCAGAATAATAAATAATAATAATAATAATCTTCAATTTATATACCACCCTTCAGGATGACTTAACCCCCACTCAGAGCAGTTTACAAAGTATGTTATTATCCCCACAACAAAACACCCTGTGAGGTGGGTGGGGCTGAGAGAGCTAGAAGCTGTGACTGACCCAAGGTCACCCAGCTGGCTTCAAGTGGAGGAGTGAGGAATCAAACCTGGTTCTCCAGTTTAGAGTCCCCTGCTCTTAACCACTACACCAGACTCAGCTCTCAGAATGATCTGAGACTGGCTAGAGAGCTTGCCCCAACAAAAATCCATATTTCAGATTCATGAGGAGCAAACAGAAGGTGAAGGGGCAATACCCCATTGCTGGATGAAAATGGAGAAACTCTGAAACATCTTTTGTAGGAGCCATATCTCAATGATACAGCACATGCTTTGCATGTACAGCATCTCAGGTTCCATTCACAGCATCTCCATCAAATGGTTCCAGCTACTAGGGAAAACCTTTCTCCTTGATCTTGGAGAAATGCTACTCAACAAGGAAATAATCCACCGGAAGCAATCACCAAAGGTGCAAATTTATCTACTTAAACTGCCAGTGCTCAATAATTATATAGGTGGTAATTATTAAAAGTCAATTCAAAAATATCCAGTACAGTTATAAATACAACAACAATGTAATGTCAACATTCCATAACCTGATAGGCTAATAAATTTTTCTTTTTGTCTTTAACAGGGTTAGGTTGCCAGATGACAACGGGCATGCATCCAGGTAAGTCTATTGAAAAGATTTGTCCAATCCATTAAATGAATGTTTTTTTTCTATTGCAGGTATGTACATGGACAGGTTATCCTTTGGGAGATGTTGGTATGACACCCCGAAGAATCCTCTGTGGCCCACGAGGTTGCTAGCTTGGAACTCAGAGCTCGTTTCGGATGTTCTTCTTCCTGGGCCATTTATAGTACAATAAATACTGTCCAACTCTAAAAACGAATAAATACATTGATGTGTTCCATACAACGATAAAAGTTAAAAAATAATCAACGAATAGTCAATAAATAATGGTAAATCCCCCCACCCCACCCCACCCCACCCCACCCCAATGCTCTCTTCTCACTGTCTATATTATCCTGGATGTTCATGCTTTGCAAGCTAACAGTCCAAGGCTGTGACTGCCGTAGCTTGATCTTATCATTTAAAGGGAACCTGCATTACTTCTCATTAGCTTTTAAAGGGGTCTTACAAAAAACAAGTAAAATCAAGTAAACAAGTAAAAAAAATAGTTATTCAAACATTTCGGGACAAGGCTATCTAGTTTGAAAATCCATTGTGCTTCCATTCTTAATAAATCCTTTTGTAAACAAAAATCCTTTGTAAAGTCAGACCGCGTCTCATACTTGCAGCACTGAGAACCAAAGTTCTCATTCATTCTCATGATGTTGTGTAAAGTGCTGAGTTAAAGATGCCTCCATATATTTTCCTCCTAATCTTTGATAAGTGTTCTTGTATTCTAATTCATATTGCCCTAGTAGTGCTGTCCACATAAAGATGCGGGCATGAACACTCTATAGCATACATGACACCAGATGTGTTGCATGTGGAAAGGGAACATATAAATAAAGGGGATTCTGTTATGGGGTTCTTAAAGGTGGTGATGTCTGCAGAAAGGGGGCATATA
This sequence comes from Eublepharis macularius, assembly GCF_028583425.1. NCBI lineage: Eukaryota > Metazoa > Chordata > Lepidosauria > Squamata > Eublepharidae > Eublepharis > Eublepharis macularius. Next base: position 102,289,541 of record NC_072797.1, on the reverse strand, counting down.
TTACAATGTCCACGTGGGAAATACCCTGTTGGACATTGTTCTGGTTTGGGTTCAAAAAAGTCAGAATAGACTAAGATATCTCTCAGGCTTTTGGTTCTCCTAAAACCTAGTGGTGTTTCACATCCTGCTATTCCGCTGACTATATGCCGATTCCACAGTACTATTTTGGCTATTTCCAGTGAAAATGGAATATAACCCATAATGAATATTGCCAGCTGAACCGCAGGAAGTCCCGCTGATGTTTATTTCACCTGATGGGAGGGGGAGAAGGGAACCCCCTCCTCCCTCTCCCTTCGGGTGAAATAAGTGGTGGAGTGGGAAGTTTCGGTGTGCTCCAGATCTTCCCGGAGTATACCGAAGCAAGACAATAAGCTGTTTCTGATGCGGCTTGCTGCTTCAGAAATCGCTTATTTCCGATTCTTTTTCCCGCTTCAGAAATTCCAAAGCGGGAAAACCAAATCTTTCTGTCCCTGCACGCCCTTAATTAATACCCAGTGCTTCATTGTTTGTTCATATTAATGTTACAGAAAAGGAGCCCGTTTGTCTTCTTTCCAGTGATTTTAGTCTAACATTTGCCTGCCCTGTAGGAAAGAACACCAAAAACAACTCGGAGATACCTGCAGCTGAATTCACAGAGTAGGATTTCCTGGCGGGGGGGGGGGGGGACAGGACAACAGCATTAAGTACTCTGTTCTTAAAATCTATGTAATCTATGTAAATAGTACAGAAGTAGTAGGTGTAGGGCCGGCGCGCCCATAGAGGCCAGGTAGGTGGTGGCCTCAGGCGTGAAGGCACTGGAGAGGCACCGGAGGGGGTGTTGGGGGCAGAGGCGTGCGCCACGGAGCTGGCATGGCTGGCCCGCAGCTGCTGCAGCCAGCCAGCCCCGTGCCGCAGCCGGGGTGGTGTGCGGAGCGCGGAGCAGCCTCCGCCCGCCACCCCAGCCATCCGCCGGCGAATGCCCCCAGCTTGCGCTGTGCGATGACATCATCGCACAATGATGTCATCGCGCAGTCCGTGGCGCATGCTTGCTGTGCGTGGGGGGGGGGACCGCAGGCGCCAGAAACCCTGGCGCCAGCAGTGAGTAGGTGTGCCTTCTTAATTAATCCCTACAAATCTACCTAACTGTTTGCTTATGTTCCAGTGAATGAGGAACTAATTTACTAACCAGGAAGATTAATGAGAGCTGACCTTTTGATAGGAATTATTTTGTAGCCAACATTTGATTAAAAAATGGGGCAGTTCAGCAATATCTGAGTAACATCTGAGAACCATTGAAGGGAAGGGGGATCAGTGTCTATAGAGGTAGGCGCTCCAGGGAATCAGTGTCTATAGAGGTAGGCACACAGAGAGGCTTTCTGTCTTGCTATTTTATGTCTTGACAGTTGCAGCAATGTTCTCTTCACTTGCTGCAGATTCTCCTTTCTGTTCACTGCTTGTATCTATTCTTTCCCCCCTACTGTCACAATCTTACTTAAATTTTTCATATTAATGGTAAGCTTTCTATTCTCTTTTTAAAGTCTCTTCATTCTCTTGCTTCTTCCTATATCTTTTCTGTCTCTGTGCATTCCTTTGTCTTTTTCTGTTCCATTCTTCTTGTTGAACTCCATGTCCCCTCGAGGGCCTATTTACACATTACAGAGTCCTTGTATTTGTTGGGCAATGACATGGGGATTTTAAATCAATGAGAGTTTGTGCCTCCCAGAGTCATATACCCACTGCCACCACTTGGCCTTTGTATGAATTGCCCATGGGGAGGACGAAGACTCTCCACTCCCCTGTGCATGCTTGCCACTCTGAGTTCTGCCTTGTGCCCAGTCTCCTGCACTTGGTTACCACAGGCACTGCTTACTGCACTTGTGCACCACTGGGGGATCCACCAACTGCCAACAGACCACCCCCTTTCCATGGCAACTGTTTTAAATAGCTTGGTTGCACAGTGGAAGTCTATGTGGTACAGAGAACAGTCACCAGCATTTAAGAATTTTAAAAAGCATTTATTAAAAAAAGAGAGAAAATGTCCGCATTAATACTTTTAAGCACAGCATCAAAGCAAGCAAACAAAGGAACTCAAAATAAATGGGTTCAAACGCAATTGCTCTGTCCCTCCCTTTGCCTCACTTAGAACCAAACTACAAGTGACGCCTGACACTAGTTGGACACTTGTCAGCTTCCCTCAAGTTTTGATGGGAAATGTAGGCAGCTTGGTGGAATGTTGGACAAGTGACAGTAGAAAAGTCCATTGGACAGCAGTCAGAGAGCCAAGCTGCAAGACCAGGATGCCTACATTTCCCATCAAAACTTGAGGGAAGCTGACAAGTGTCAGGCGTCACTTGTAGTTTGGCTCTTAGACCTTCCGTTTAGGCCATCTTAGAAAGTTCCAGCCTATTGAGACATCATACCTTTCATGGTTCAGGCCTCCAGCCTCCACAGGGTCAATGGCCACTGCCGGCAAAGGGCCAGCTCTCAGCTACTTCTGTTTCCAGCTCAAATCAGCCAACAGACAATCATTCCTATGCCAGGAGATTTTATTCTCTTTCTTTCCCCACTCCCTGGACAGGTCAAAGGGGCAGGACAGAGAGACTTTTCCTGAGAGCTCCAGGAAGAAACCTTTCCCGCATTTTAGCCCTCCTTCTCCCCACCCCCCCGCCCCACATACCTGGTAGGGTAAGCTTCTAGCAGAAAGCCTTCTGGTCACATTTGCATGACTAAGACCAAAGCTGAGTGTGGCTTAAAAAGCAACTGGCTTTCCCTCTCCCTTCCTACCTGTTCTCAGCCAAGAAAAACCTTTTCTTGGAGGTGAAGGTTTTGATTCAGTGAGAAGGCAGCACCACTTTTGAGCATTCACATCAGTCATGAAGAGAGAAAGGCTCATGTGAGTTTTGGCTGCACAAAACTCCCATTGAATGTCTGTGTGGCTTCTTACCTGACTCAGGTGGACTAGCCAGGTCTTGGCAGTATTGCTGTGGCTCCAAGGACCTTTCCAGAAGAAAGTTTGGTCCAAAGGTTTTTTCCTCATGCAAAAACAGTGAGGAAGGGAGACTTTTCCCCATTTCTGCTGCTTCACGTGAAGGTATTATGTGCATGTGCGGCAGCAGAAAGGAGAAAACTCTTCCACACAGACTGTTTTTGCATGGGGGAAAAAGTGTGGATGAAGGCAAGAGCTCTCCCTCTTCAGCTGGCAGCTTTCCAAGCCCATTTGCACTCTCATTTTTTTTATAGACGCAAATCCTCAGAGTGGATATGTGTCTGCGCAGAGCATAGATTGGCTCTGTGGAGAACTCATAAAAGAAGTAACAAGTACAGTGACTAATGGTCTGGCATATAGTTAATATAGGATATTATATGGGCTCCATTGGAAATTCCTACCAAACACTGAGAGGGTAACTTTTAGTTACTTTTAGTGGGAGTGTTGAACTCTGCAAACTCCAGAGAGTTCTTCTTCAAACAATATTTCATATCAAAGCTACAGAGCTTGTCAGCGGTTTAAATGCCTGTTTCCAAGGTGTCATATATCAGACATCATGAAAATCCTTTGTTCAGTAAGTGGGAAGCTGTCCCACTTTGTCTAAAATTAATTTTAATTTCTCCAGTTTCTGTGCTTTGATCCAAAGAAGAGTATCTAGGGCTAAATAGGCAGTGTAGGGCAGCCATCAGAGAGACCAAAGGTTAAAAGGAGGGCTTGCTACAACAAAAAGAGGTTCTTCAGTTATATGAGGAGCAAACGGAAGGAGAAGGGGTGATACCCCATTGCTGAGTGAAAATGGAGAAACTCTGACAGAGGACAGAAAGAAGGCAGAAAGGTTCAATGCCTATTTTGCCTCATTTTTCAATCTGAAGGAGAGAACAAGCCCACCTAGACATGGTAGTAGGTGAAGCATGGCTTCAGGGCTATTGGTTGACATAGGCAGAGAGGTTGTGGTGAAGGACCTTGCTGCACTGCATGCGTATAAGTCCCCTGGGGCCAGATGAGGTGCACCTGAGAGTGCTTAAAGAACTTTCAAAAGAGCTTGCAGACCCGGTTTTGATCAGCTTCCAGGCTTCTTGGAGGATAGGTAATGTGCCAGAAACCTGGAGGAGAGCAAATGTCATTCCAGTCTTCAAGAAAGTGAAAAAAGATGATGCTGGGATCTATAGGTCAGTCAACCTGACCTCTGTCCCGAAAAAGATTTGGAACAGATATTAAAGGCCTTAACCTGCAGGCATCTGATGGACAACATGGTGATTGGGAAAGTCAGCATGGATTTGTCCCCAACAGGTTCTGCCAGACCAACCTCTTCTCGTTTTATGATTGCATGACAAGTTTACTGGATCACGGGAATGCTGTCAATGTAGTTTAATTGGATTTCAGTAAAGCTTTTGACAAGGTTCCTCATGATGTTCTGATGCATAAACTGGTGGACTGTTGACTGGACTCTAGGATGGTTAGATGGATAGGGAACTGGCTGGATAACTGCACCCAAAGAATAGTTGTCAATGGCATCATGTCTGATAGGAGGGAGGTGTCCAGTAGAGTGCTACAGGGCTCCGTCTTGGGTCCAGTGCTTTCCAAAAATTTTATAAATGATCTGGAAAAGGGTGTGAAGGCATTACTCATTAAATTTGCAGATGACACCAAACTGGGAGTAGTAGTAAACACCTTTGAAGGCAGGAATAGGATTCAATGAGATCTGAACACACTAGAAAAGTGGGCAGACTTGAATAAGGTGCAATTTAACCTGGATAAGTGCCAGGTTCTCCACCTGGCTAACAAAAATGCAAAGTGTGCATACTGGATAAAGGATACACTTCTAGGTAGTAGTGTGTGTGAACAAGATCTTGGGATACAGGCAGATTCAGAAGCTATATATAAGCAGACAGTGTTATGCAGGAACAAAAAAGATGAATGCAATCTTGGGGTGTATCAACAAAGGCATAACATCCAAATCACAAGATGTCATTGTCTCACTATATAGCACGTTGGTCAGGCCTCACCTTGAGTACTGTATGCAGTTCTGGAGGCCTCAATTCAAAAAGAATGTAGAGGAGAGCAACTAAGATGATCGGGGACCTGGAGACCAAGCCCCACAAGGAAAGACTGATGGACCTGGGAATGTTCAGTTTGGAGAAGAGAAGGTTGAGGGAAGATATGATTGCTCTCTTTAAGTATTTAAAAGTAAACATGGGCACAAATGGAAAAAAACCTGAACAAGCTGTTCGTTGTTTGTTGCCATCCATGAACAACGAACAGTAACGAACATGACCCTCTTCACAAACATTTTCATTGTTCGTTGTTCATGGCCCTTTAAAGATCCATTTAAACTATCAGCTGGCAGGTGGCAGGGGAATTCCCCGCTGCCACCTGCCAGTTGATAGTTTAAAGGGACCTTTCTTGCCACATGCAAGGGGCATGGCCCTTTAAACACCCCACAAACTAAGCTTCCCAATGTCCAATACCCACCAAATTTGTAGGTGACATAGTCCTCACTGTCGTCCCTTTGTTGTCATTTTCTCTTCACAGTGGCAAAAACAGGACTCTCTGCTGGAAGCTATTTTGAGGGGTTACAAACTGACCTTCCCAATGTCCAATACCCACCAAATTTGCAGGGGACATAGTCCTCACTGTCGTCCGAAGACCCTCCAAGTTTCAGAGAGATTGCACCCCAGGAAAGGCATGATGCATGGGTCTCCCCCTTTGTTGTCATTTTCTCTTTACAATGGCAAAAACGGGACTCTCTGCTGGAAGAACTTTGAAGGGTTAAAGCCAGAAGGAAAGCCAGAAGGAGTTCAGACAGAGTTCAGTCTCTGCCTCCCTTGCCAGGGGAATTGTTTGAAAGGTGCCAGACTGTCTGGCTTGACGAGGAAGGCAACAAACGAGGCTTGCAATGACCACTTGTTCGTTTAGCATGGGGCCTCATGAATGGCTTGTTCGTGAACAGACGAACGGGCTGTTCGTGGGTTTTTTCTGTTTATAATGCTGTTCGTGCCCATGTCTATTTAAAAGGCTGTCGCTTAGAGGAGGGAAAGGAGCTTTTCCTGTTGGCAACAGAGGATAGGATTCGAAACAATGGTTTTAAACTACAGGAGGGAAGGTACTGGCTGGACATTAGGAAAAACTTCACATTGAGAGCAGTTCAGCAATGGAATCAGCTGCCTAGGTATGTGGTGTGTTCCCCCTCATTGGTAGTCTTCTAGGAGTGGCTAGACGAATACTTGCTGGGGATGCTTTAGGTTGTTCCTGCTCTGGGCAGGGGTTAGACTAGATGATCTGTAAGAACCTTTTCAGCTCTATGATTCTATGATTACTGTCAAATGTTAACATCAGTTCTTTTCTTTTCACTAATTGACACTGTGTCAATTGATCTGAACTGCTGATTTGAAGTCCCTTCAAGCAGCCGGAGATTCAAAATTCAGCAGCAGCTAAACAAGTATTTTGTAAATAATTTTTGATCTTGAAAAGTCACTGAACTGGATATAGTCAAAATATTCCGAAACACCATGTGGACAGCTAATTTGTTTCTGGTAGGACTGAGTACAGAAAATTATATGGGACAACTTGTAGTTACGAAATCTCCATTTTTGTTTTTCTAAACTCAGACAAGGCTTTTCATCAAACAATTCAGCATTTAAGTATAATTTCAAATTTTTGCCAGTTGAGGTGCTTTCTTGGGTGGCAACTGTCTTCTCACTAGGCAGGAACAGGCACATGTTGCTCCCATCCACTGAACAAGCTCACAGATGCAATTGCTCAGTTGACATGATCTTTCCTCCTTTTTGTGAGATCACACAAATCCATGAGAATGAGGTCTTGTATAGAATGCCCTCATCAAATAAGACATGGTCTTTTTAGTAGAATAGATAGGAACCTGCCTTTTCCTCTATCACATAAAGATAATTGCCTGGTAAATGTCTAAACTAAGTCCAAGAAAGAATGAAACCAAATGTCCTGTAGAATGCATCAATTCCTTCTGAACGGGCACAGAAATGCATCATCTTCCCAAATTGTCTTTCCTTTTTTTCAGTGCAATCCTAAGCAGCAGGGTGGAAACTGCATAGGGAGAGAACTAAGCCTTGCATGGGCATAAACGGCACTTACGCCAACGTAAACCCCTCTCCGCCGGCAGAGGTGCAGTACCACAGACAGGTCGCAGGCAGCAGGCACTTTGGTGGCTGGGAGTAGGTGCAAGTCTGGTGCAAGTCCCCACACCGGCGCGGGAGGGTGCAGGGGGTGGGTTAGTCCTCTTCCAAAGCCACTCCAGCCCTGGAAACACCCCCTCCAGTGGCGGAAAGTTACGCCAGGAAAAAGGAGGTACAGCCCTTAGGCGCCCATTGAACAGGAAAACACGAGCCCCTCTCTCGCTGCTCAGCCCAGCCCCCCAGCCTGAAGGAGCATAGGATGGGAACTACCATGGGGGTCAATCTGCATCCACTTCTGGGGTGGGTGAGCCCCCCTCCCCGCACCCAATCACCTGCTCACTCACCCTACAAAATGTCTGGCTGCGCTGCACAGGACCAGGTAAATGAGCACACGGCCGAAAGCTCTGCCCGTTAGCCTTCTGCCGTAGGTACTTTGAGCACGAGGCGGGAGAAAGGGTACTCATGGTGGCAGGCACTGAGTGCACTGGGGGGACTTAGTGAGAAAACTAGGAGAACTTTGCACTCGCTCAAGGGAAGAAGGGCAAAGTCTAGACTGTCTGGCTAACTAACAATAACCACTCAAGTTTCGATGGTTGTTGGGGGTTTTCCGGGCTGTATTGCCGTGGACCACGGCAATACAGCCCGGAAAACCCCCAACAACCATCGTTCTCCGGCCGTGAAAGCCTTCGACAATACACTCAAGTTTCCTTGCAGATTATCTGACTCTGAAGTTCCATCTCAGTAAAGAGCGAGGTAGCACTTACAGGTAAGAAGGAAATGGGGCGGTGCAGCTCACTGATTTGTGCTGGCTGCCCCATCAACTGAACTCGCTTGACTGCTAGCCTTTTCAGGTGAGGCTTGGCGGGGGAGAGGACGGGTGGCGGCAGTCCCTGCCTGCCCCAGAGGCAGTTGCCCAGAAAACTACTCTTGACCAGGTGTTTGTAACTACCTGTTAACTTCCTCCCTTAAAGATAAAATCACCCCAAAGCAGAGCACTTCCTCGCCAGAGGGTTTTGCATCAGCTGGTCCCTAGCTGCACCTGTGGGGCTGCCGCGGCCGCTCTCTGCTATGTGCATCTTCTCAGATGTTGGGTGTGGGCTTTGCCTTGGCCATGGACTAGGCTGGGTTACTTGCAGCATGTGTGTCTTTCTCTTGCAGGTACATCGTGACTTGTCCGGGAGACGAGCATGTCTGCTTCCACCCCCACCCCCCGTAATCCTCTGCGAGTGTCATTCAGATCCAGCCCAGGAAGCAATATCTCAAGGCAGTCTGCATCTCAGCCTCACCCCTGGGAGCGCAGAATGAGGGCTACACAAAATGCCTTGGCTCCCTTTCCAGATGAGAGACAATGACACTTTTTCCAGTTTAATAAAACAAATTGAAAAACAACAAACTTCTGTGTTTGCATGTCTGACTGACATTGCCTGCAGTCACCCTCACAACTCCCTGTCACACATGTCCTCTTACACATTCCCGCAAATGTATCAAGTCGCGCCCCATCCAGCCTCCCTGCCCCCTTCCTCCCCTCAATGTAACTTCAGGCAGTGGGGTGGGAATTGAACTGTGGCCCATGAATGTCTGCGGGGGTGGGGGGCACTGAGGACTTTCATTCTCTGCTAGTCTGAGCTGCTGGCATCTGATAAGCCAGGAAGATGGTCGCTACACATGGGAAGTTGCTGCCAGGGGGTGGGGGATGTGTTTGCGGAAGCAGGGATGGACTTGGGCAATCTGGCGTGGGGAGGGCCTGTCAGTCCACGCTGGGGAAGGGCATCTCCCCAGTACTGGGGCATTGTAGAGATGTAGTGATGTGTTCAAGCGGCGCCGCAGCAAGTTTGTGGGTGCTTTTCATTCCTCTCACTTCCAAACAGCCTCCTGGCCTCCCACATGCTTCCCAATGGGCGTTCCTGTCACTCATTGAAGACCTCGCCTCCCCACACCTGCTTCTCTGGAACCTGAGGACTACCTAGGGTTGCCAGTCTCCAGGGAGTAGCTGGAGATCTCCCAAAATTAAAACTGATCTCCAGGCAACAAAGATCAGTTCCCTACTATCTGACCCTACATTTTAGGGAGGGGGAACCTGTTTCTCGTGGTGGTGGTGGCGGTGGCATGGATTTGCAGGTGCACCAAGCTGCAGCCACCAGCCTTGCCCTCATTGGAAATGGGGGCTGGACAGGCGAAAGGGTGGGTGTTCGATCTGGACCTTCACTGTCACCTCTGCCCCCCTCCCTGGCAGGGATGCCTGATCTTTGAAGGGGGGCCTATTGGCGGCAGCGGGAATCAAAGCCTCCCCATTGGCTATGCTGCTGCTTGCCTCTTGCCTAGATGTCAGGGGAGGGGAGTGGCCATTGGCTGATGTGAGCGGGGTTGTCAGGGGAATGGCGGGCACTCCTGGCCGCGGCCGCACCTTGCCTTGTCATGCTCACCTCACCTTGTTGCGCTGGTGGGACTCTCCTGCAGAAGTCCATAGGGAGCTGTGGAAGGGCGCCCCATTTAAGTAGGCACATGAGCGACAATGCTGCCTCGGGGCATAGGATTGTGCTGCCCGTATATCAGCAATTCAAATAAGAGTGCCATTTTGATCATTAGATGAAAATCTTTAAGCAGGAATATTGTAATATCATCATTAAAACATCACTAAGTAGTTCTTCAGAACTCTTCTTGCTGAATTTCAGTACAAAAACAGAATTTGAGAAAAAGATTTCAGAGCATGATAGAAAAGTTCACCTGTAGACTCAGGGCTACTTTAGCATGCATTGAAAATCCTGCCCCCACGCCTCACTTTTGTACTGAATGTCTTGGCAGAAGAAGAGTTCCAAGGAACTATTCTGTGAGGCTTTAACTGGGTTTTTATTGGGTATTATAATATTTCTCCTTTTGGAAAGCCAGAAAGTCAAGAGTAATCTCTTGCTTACTAAGCTCTCAAATGTCAAAACAGAATTGATACTTCTTAGGACACAAGACACAGGAATGCTTCCTCTCAATGAACAGCCATCGATATGCATGGGGAAATAGTGAGGTGTTCAATTTTCTTTCACATAGAAAACTGCAGAAACCGTTAAACATTCATAAAGGTACATCCTAGTCTCAGAAAACCAGAGTTGGGGCTTGAGCAGGCCAGCATATATCTCTGCACAGCCTCCTATCCTTCAGACACCTTCATTTTAAAGGTGAATAAAACAGTGCATGTTGATTATATGACCCTAAAGAAAGGATCACAATGAGGGTGGGAAATCACCAGTACAGAGGGAATAATGAAAAAAAGCTTAACTGAACAGCAGAATAAAGTCAGAAATAGGAGGCTGGAGATAAGAAATAGTGAAAATGATATTGCAGATGTCCAAGCTGAAGTAAGAAGAGAGAAGTCCCGAATAGAAGCAGGACTGGTGGACAGAAAGGACTGGACATTAGAAATAATCAGTAATCACTAGACAGAAAACGGAAACCTGTCAATTTATAAACAATGTATTTTTATCCTACTCATCTTTGATATTTGCCCCTAATTTTAAATACGTGCCAGAATAATGATTGTGTACCAATTTCAAAGCCCACTTAAGTGACAAGAAACTCTCCAAGGTTGATCTGAACAAGTTTGGAGCTGAAACTTTGGAGCTTTGCTGTCTCATCATGTTTTATCTTCCAGGACAGATTGTGAAACATATGTACACATCTCTCCTGACAAGAGACATATTTAAAATTCTCTCCTTACCCGCAAGGTTTGGAGAAGGCTATGCTTAGCAAAGACAGAGAGAATTTAACTTGCTAATAATGTATCTGATGGCTCTATTTGGTACCAAGCTAATGTTGCAAAAACATTTGTACAACTATGCATGTTCTTTTATAAATGTGATGTGTTTTGCAATCTTCTTTGCGTATGCCTCCAACATTATTCTGGTGAATATTGGCAGGAGTGCTTACTGAAGCACAAAGACTGAAGCAAAAAGTGCAAACTATTCTAATAAAGACAGAGAGAGATTCCAAACGGAAACTGAAATCCATCCAAGCAGAGATGTTGCACAGCAAAACAGTTAAGTGGATACTATAACACAAAGAGTATGGCCTTTGTTTTGTTGTGCAAGCAGTGCTTCTTTATGGATGTGTATCCTACTGTGCAAAAGCATCTCCTTAAATCAACCAAACTAAAGTAACATAAATAAAATAAAACAGTTAACCTTTACAAGGAAAAGAGAAGCCCCAAGCATTTTGAGAAGCCAGAAAACTTCGATTGCACTCTTTATTTCTTGAATTCTTGAGTTATAAAAAAAAACAGTAAGAGTAGAAACCTTAGGACAGGAATGAGAAACTCTGAAGGCCCTGAGAAAAGATTTTATCTTTTTTATTGTTAATAAAAACTCACATTACCTCTGATGTCAAAGGAAGAGGAGTGGGCTAATCATGCCTAGAACTATGTGCATGCAGGAAAATAGGGCTACTGCAAACAATTCAAAGTGAAAGGTGGCCTGAGTGAAACAGGATTATAGGAGATGCAGAAATAACTAGTGCAACATCCGCCCAGTGTGTTCATCCACCTCTAAAAGGCTGCTGCTGCATCCCTTTCATGTTTCCATTTTTCACTGTATATTTTTGGCTCTGCTATTCTCAGCTGCCATATTTCACAATCCTCTGTGGTGTTTAAAAAAGGGTCTTTTGATACTTTGACCATTTCTGGGGTTAGAGACCAGTGTGGATCTGAGAGTAAAGGTGACGTGGATTTCAGTGTTTTCTGACACAGCCAGTAGTAAAGTCCAATATTTTTGTATGACTGGGAATGAAGCCTAAGCTTTGGGGGGGGGGTGCAATAGGGATGAGGCCTGGAGTTCTCCAAGAATTACACCTAGGCCGTTTCCACATGGCTTACCTCAACCCGGAATGCTGCGCAACATGCCGAAAAAAAACGTGGAAAACTCGCATTTTCTCACATGAGTTTTGCATGATGTTGCGCAAAACTTGCGTGGGAAAATGTAATCTTCTGGGTTGAGGTAAGCCGTTCTGAGTTGAGGTAAGCCGTGCGGAAACAGCCCAGATCTCTACACTACAGAGATCAGTTCCCCTGAAGAAAATGACAGTGTTGAAGGATGGACTGTCTGGTATCACGTCCCTGCTGAGCTTCCACCTTCTCAGGCATCACACCCAAATCTCCAGGAATTTCCCAACTGGAGTTAGCAACCCTAGCTGAGCATCTATTTATTTTATTTACTTCATTTATAGCTTGCATTTCTCAATGAGACTTAAGGCAGAGTACCGAAAAAAATAAGCAAACATCTTACATTAGTCTAAGAAGTCTAAGATGCATTCAGGCCTGTTTAGAAAAAAATAAAAGGAACAATCCAGCAAAAGTTAAGCAATTTTAAGGCCCATTATTTCAGTAGCCAAGATTTAAGCATGAACTTAACTTTCATTACTTCTCTGAAATCAATTCCAACTTGGGCTGGTTCATGTTCATTTTTTAAACTCTACAGATGTTCATTTCACTGTCTGCTGAGACATTCAGCAGACAGTGAAACTGCTGAGATGTTGCTGAGATAGCAACATCTGCTGAGATGTTGCTATCTATGCTCCTGGACAGAGTTTTTTGGTTTTATTTCCCTGAAGCCTAACAAGAACCCTTGCCAGTGGATTCTGATTGGCAGAGCCTAACTTGAAAGCTATCTATTCACCTAAGATACATACTGGCCAATTTCTGTGTTCCTGTGAGTCATTATATTCTTCATATAGTGGTCTAGGAGTTAAATGTGAATTTTGCAATCTTCTCAAGGGTGGTCAAGCTTCATGAGAAAGTTTTAGATCCCTCTAGTAGAAAGGGCCTCATGGTTAGAGAGCACAGGCAATTGGCATAGCCAAGATATTACAAAAAGATGTAAGGCTGAGAGCGGGACCACAAGTGATGCCTGACACAGGTTGGACACTAGTCAGCTTCCCTCAAGTTTTGATGGGAAATGTAGGCATCCTGGTCTTGCAGCTTGACTCTCTGACTGCTGTCCAATGGACTTTTCAACTGTCACTTGTCCAACATTCCGCCAAGCTGCCTACATTTCCCATCAAAACTTGAGGGAAGCTGGCAAGTGTCCAACCTGTGTCAGGCGTCACTTGTAGTCACATTTTTTTTGCTATGATAAAATGTAGTAAAGCCAAAAGGAGTTAACTGAAATTCCCTTGGGGTTCAGATCCTAGGTCATCCCTGACCCAGGAAGTCCAGCTGAAAAGTAAGAAATGCGGTTTGTTCCTTATTTTTCTTTCTACTGGTCCAAAAGCAGGGGGAACCCCATGAAATTTCTTCCTGGTCATTTGGCAAGCCTAATGTGAAACGGATATCTGTATTACATTTGAAAGGATCTCAAATTGATATATAGTGATCACAAACTACCTAGTTAATTTCATCCACATCAGGAGTGTCTTGAATTACCAGTTTTCCCAGCAGTGCTAAAGATGCTCAAAGCTAACAGCTGTTGCGATGTTTAACTATCACACATTACTTGTTTTTTATTTTTCCCAAGAGATCTTCAGGTGTAAATATAATGAGCCATCCTTGGATTAGGAAATTCATTCCAGATGAAGGGCTGAATTAGAAAGAAATCCAAAGTATTGGTCATCTAAATGAATCGTTATATGCAATGTCCAGCCATACAGAATATATTGTTTGCTACAGATTTGCTTTTTAAAAAAATATACAGCATATAAAGAGGTCGTATTAAATCCTGAACACAATTATAATTGTGTTATGATTAATTACCTAGTAGTTCAGTGAAAGGATAATCTCATCTCAGTGAGAAGCTAGGAAGTGTTAAATGACTTCCCTGTACCAAAAGAGGTAAGTACACAGTCACAGGATCAGTTTCTAAAATAAAATGTCTTGTATGAAAAGACTATGTTGCCTATCATTTGCTCAATATTATATAACCTGGGGATCATCAATTTCTCCTCTCTTTATCTCACAGAATACTAAATTCAACTGCCCCTCACTCTATCCAGCCATTCATTTATTCAGCTTTTTAAAAAAGAGGTGCCAGTATTTATAAATAAGGTTGCACTAATTTCCACCAATTGCTCGCTCAGGACTTGGGAGATCCTCCCAAAAGATGCGAGTACTCAGTTCTGGTGAGTACCAACAAAAATTTATCAAAATGTATGCCTCACCTTTCTGCCTTCACAAGCGCCACCAAACCAGCTAACGAATTAAAATGTACATCCGAAAATCACATTATAAAACCATTAAAATTAACCAAATTACATCATTAAAACAATTAAAACCAGATTTTAAAAAACAAACACATAAGAACTTTAAAAAATAGACACAAAGGTGGCATCGCTGAGGGTATACCAAACAAAATGAAAAAGTAACTCTCTCTCAAACAAAGGGGAGGAAAGTGAATTATTCAAAAAGGCCTTTTTTCTCATCTAAGGGTGGTATTGTAGGAAAGGGATTCCAGATGTTTCGCTAATGAGTTAGAAACCATAGATTTCACCGTTATGTTGCCTTACATATTATCTGTTGCTTTAAATATGTACTCCTATATCCTACCTGTGTTTTATGTTGTTCAGTGTAAGTCCTAGAATTGATTATGTTCTGTTTCAGCAATTCCTCAACCCCATACTGGATCCTTGCTAATACTATATCTTTGTAAAATTATATTCTTTTACCCCATGACATTGTTTATGGAAATGTTCTTGACGCTGTATGGAAATGCGTGCCCTTGTCCTTGCCACTAACCTCACACTTTGTAATCCGCCTTGAGTCTCAGTGAGAAAGGTGGAATATAAATAACATAAAATAAATAAATAAATATAATAAAGGAAATATCTATGTACGCTATTTCATTAAAATATAAGAAACTTTATTAAAACAGTAAAATAGCTATGAGATATTGTTCTTTATGATGATAATAACATGTTAATAATATATTTCTGCATTTTAAATGCCGAATCAAATAAATAAAATCTGAATTGGTGAATTAGAAAGATGTTTGGTTTGGTTTTCAAACCAAACATCTGATGGACTGTGATAACATCTCATAATAATACTATGCTGGTATAAATTGTGACAATTCCAGGTGACAGTCAAATGAAGAAAAAGAGATTGAAAAGACAACAAAATATCCAGATCTAAAATCTGGATTTCATCATTTCTGGGCGAAACATACAATGGTCATTCCAGAAGTGATAGGAACATGAGGGGCAATTCTAAACAACTAAACGTTTAGGTGATATAAACATAAAGAGGATAACAATTGGTCAATTGAAAACAGGCGCATTACTTGGAACGTGCCACATACTATGCAGCACTCTTCAGCCGCGGCAACTGCCGCTTTGCTGGGGGCCAGGATTGGGCTTTCACGTGCATCCGGAAATGCTGGGGGGCAGAGACAGCTGCTTTATTAGGCCACTCCAATCCCCCCCAGCAGCCTCTTGTACCTCATGATTGGCCCACCCACCTCACCCAATTGCAGTGTAGATTAGCCGGTTGCTGTTTATCGGGGCCAGGTAGGAATTTTCTCCCTTCCCATGATTGGCCCTTTAAGAGGGAGTTTTTTTGCCTACATTGGACTTTTGATGGGGGTGTTGAGTGGCTTCAAGTGGATTGTTTGGTCCCTCCCCAGGCAAGTTAGAAGTTGGGGGGAAAGCAGCAGGTCAGTTAGCAGCACCCTTGGCATATCCCCATTGGTGGGGAATTGGAGTCTGTCAGGAGCGGCTGGCTGCTTTGTGGCTCAATGGCAAGGACAGAGGTCCTGGTGGGAACCCCCTGGACAAGTCTGTCCACCCCCAGCTTTGCGGCAGAGGGGTGGAGCTTTAAGGGGGGACCATGTCACCTGGCCAGGCTGGGGCACAGCCATACAATGGATGGCTTGCACCCAAGGCAAAAGGTGGCTCGCCCAGACAGGTCAGGGTCGAGGTACAAGAATGACCCCAGGGCCTGACTTGTACCACTAGTTAGGTCCTTGCTGAGTTTACAAGTTATGTTGTTGTTCTTCAATAAAGCAGCCCTTTAGTTCCCAACCCTAGTGTCTGCCTCTTAATTGGCAAAGAGTTGGCAAAGGCAATACCTCACTGACTCCAAGATTCTTGGATAAAATCTAAGTTGGCGAAGGACCAAAAAATTCCAACCCAAACATCTGGTGGATTGTGATAACATTTCATAATACTGTGCTAGTATCAATGACACCGCATGTTACATACAAAAATCTCTGTCTTCGCAAAGGTCATTTTTTCTTTGCAGGTAGATTTCTGCCACTGCTAGTATCATCTCCCATTTACTTAAATTCTGGACTAAAATGTTCACTCGGCAATGGAACTAGAATATTGCAAATTGAAGGGGAGGGAAAGAAACAGTGTGTGTTTCTTAAAATGTTATAAACCATACTGGAATATAAATAATTTAATGATGCCTGTATTTGTTAAAAAAACAAGCATTAGGAATCTGATATTTCTCAGAATCTTATCTGTAGACTGAAGACATAGTCCAAAGCCAAATTTCCAGGATGACTGAGATGGGGAAAATGTAGCCTCAGCAAACACACATTCCAAAACTGTGTTTGTAAGAATGACCCCCTCCTCCGCAAAATCAGCTAGCAGCACAGCATTAAGATACTAGAAATAAAAGCAGCCTTAAAACAGCAATTGAATATAGCAATACCTGTGATAAAGCGTGTGCTCCCTTGGTAATGCAGTTACAGGAATGGAAAACTTATTATCTGAGCTGTGGAAGCTGAGTAAGTTAGAAATATTATACAATTCTACAAATACACAAAATTGAGCAATACCAGTGATGGTAAAACAGTTCTAAAAGAGTAAAATGTCAGCAGAGGCATACATTTTTTAAAAAGGTCAACAGCAGCAATAAAAGATGTAAAATGGTCTTTGTAAAAATCTGACTCATTTGTCAACAAAAACCACACACGTTTAACCAAACACTTGGGTTAAAAGAAATGTCTTTGAATGGCTCCCCAATGTTATTTTTTTGCCCAACCACCTCTTACTTCTCAGACACTGGTAGAGTGGAATGGGAGGCAAGTAAAATTGCTCACTCTCTCTTTCTCTCTTTAACAGCAACCTGACACTGTGAGAGTGTCTCTAAACAAGACAAATTACACGAGGACACTCAAGTGAAGTGAGGCGCAATGTTAGTTGGGAGGCCAAGTTCTTAGAATCATAGAATCATAGAGTTGGAAGGGGCCATACAGACCATCTAGTCCAACCCCCTGCCTAGTGCAGGTTCAGCCTAAAGCATCTCTGACAAGTATTCATCCAGCCTCTTCTTGAAAACTGCCAGTGAAGGGGCGCTCACCACCTCCCTAGGCAGCTGGTTCCACTTTTGAACTACTCTGATTGTGAAAAAGTTTTTCCTAATATCCAGCTGGCACCTTTGTGCATGTAGTTTTAGCTCATTGTTTTGTGTCCTACCCTCTGCTGCCAACTGGAACAGCTCTTTGCCCTCCTCCAAATGACAGCCTTTCAAATATTTAAAGAGAGCAATCATGTCCCCCCTCAACCTCCTCTTCTCCAAACTAAACATTCCAAAGGCCCTCAGCCTTTCCTCGTAGGGCTCAGTCTCCAGACCCCTGATCATTCTCGTCACTCTCCTCTGCATCCTCTCGATTTTGTCCACATCCTTTTTGAAGTGAGGCCTCCAGAACTGCACACAATACTCCAGGTGTGGCCTGACCAAGGCAGTACAGAGAGGGGCTATGACCTGCGATTTCGATGCTATGGCCCCTTTGATACTACCCAGGATTGAATTAGCCTTTTTTGCCACCGCATCACACTGACTGCTCATATTCAGTTTACAGTCCACTCTTACCCCAAGATCCCTTTCACATATACTACTGCCCAGAAGTGGATCCCCCATCCAGTATTTGTGCTTCTCATTTTTGTGGCCCAGATGTAATACTGTGCACTTGTCTTTGTTGAATTGCATCCTATTCACAGCTGCCCACTTCTCCAGAGTATTCAGGTCTTGTTGAATTTTAATTCTATCTTCTTGGGTGTTTGCTACCGCTCCCAATTTGGTATCATCAGCAAATTTAATGAGCAGCCCTTCCACTCCTTCATCCAGATCACTGATAAAAATATTGAAAAGTACCGGGCCCAAAACCGAGCCCTGCGGCACCCCACTGGACACCTCCCTCCAATCCGATGAAACGCCGTTGACCATCTGTCTTAAAAGGACAGATCAGAAGGCGTTGTCAATTTCCCTCTCTACAGAGCCTGCAAATATCACTCCTCTGGAGGTTTGTTTATTTCCTCTTCTGCTCCCTGAAGTCTCTGTCAGTTTCACCTCCCCTTCTGGGAGCCAAAGAGCAGCCATCTTCTTTGCTGGCTCTGTAGAGAGGGAAATTGACAAAGCCTTCCGATCTGTCCTTTTAAGAACTCAACTTCCCAGCTATCATTGTGCCTCGTTTCACTTGGGCATCCTCATGTAATTCATCTCATTTAGAGAGTGAACAATTCAGCATGTGAAACTTTTCTTTTCATCAGGTGGCATTTGAAAGCAAGAAAGCAGAGTCTGTACAAAAAGATGGCAGTTGATCAGTAGTGATGGTAGAGCTCCTGATTTGTTTATAGAATGTTCATTCATTGCTTTCTCCAGTTTAAAAGATCAAGTAGAAAGATATGTGAAAGACTTTTATCTGAGACTTGAAGATTCTCTGCCAGTAGGCAATATGGACTTCATAGGCCAATGGCTTATTCAGTATAAGGCAGATTCATGTAGCAGATGGTTTTATACATTCTTTTAAAAAGTCGCTAAAAGTCTTTAAAATTATTATTAATTTTGTAGGTATCCTTGAAAACAATATATTGAAACTAGTATCCTTGAAAAATATAGAGTGTAAGCTTAAACTACCCTTATGGTATTTTTCATTTCCCCCATGACTCACCCAATTTTAACTTCATGCCTCCTTAATACTGACACATACATGAGCAGCAGGGAACCCGAGTAATTGTGCATGCATTAAAAACTGATTCTTTAGAAATAGCATTTGGAAAAAATGACCAGGCAACAATACCTTACACTTTCAGACTAGAGCTCCTTTCATCTACCAGAATTCCAATTTGCAAAGCCAGCTACAACTGTAATTTATTATACAGGGTTTGATTCATCCATGACCAAGTTGTAGGCACTGCTGGGAAATTTAAGCGGTAACTATTTAAGTACCCCCAGTTACAATACAGGACCATTTATTTAAGACAGAAGGAAAATTATGTAGCATTTACATAAGATGGAAAATATTCTTGCAATATAGCACCTAGAGTTCTGTTTGTGAAAAGGGTGAAATAAATAATTCTGGCTCCGATTCAGGTGAGTGCGCATAGACAGCAGTGTGCCTTTTTAAAAGCTGAAATTCCACCCGTCTCTGATATAGCGAGGAAAGTAGGTGCACTTAATCCAGTCCCTCATTTCCTTCTGAAACAGCTGGTCATGAGAATTTTGGCATACTATAAACAATTTTATTTGACATTTGTATTTTGCTTTTCAACCCACTAGAGCCTTCAAGGTAGCCCAAATCCTCGCGCAAGAGAGGGCTGCCACAAAGTACTGCAGCACTCTTGTGAATCTATGGACCAGTTAGTAGCAGTCTTTTAAAAATTAATTGCTGGATCCTGTAATCATCATCAACTTCAAAGCTTGGCCTCATTTTGAATCATCTCTCCACCACTAGCTATGGTCCTGGTCCCAAGGGTAATTCATTGGAAGCTGCTTTATGCAACATGATCAGATGTGGTATGGTCATTTATTAGTAGAAGAAATTATATATCTGAGCCAGACCATTGGTCAACCTATATTAGTACTGTATTCTCTTGCAGCAATTCCTCAGGTCACCACTGAGATTGGATTTTTGTAAAAAATGACTAAACATGCCAGAGATTGAACTTGGGGTCCTATGCCCAGAAAGTGTGGATTATCCCCCCACCCCGCCATCCAAAATCATGCTTATCCCTGTAGTATTAAACCCTAGTCTCCCAGGCAAGGGGGGCTATACTAATCATATTAACACAACGAGCACAGTGGAAACAAAACAGTTTCTTCTGTGTCCCCTTGTTCTATCACAAGAAACGCACAACACCAGTCAACAGGTCTCCTTCCGAGTTTGAGAGAAGCTATCAAAAACAGGATCCCTGAGAAATGAGAGGCTCTTGACAGTGGAAGGTCATGACCTGAGATTTGGATGGCATGCTTACTGGTGGAATGATAAAGTAAAGGTCAATGCAGATTTTAAAAAACCATTATATTAGGAGAGCCATCCTGAGAATTTGGAATAAATACAAACCAAGATTATCATGTTTTATTATTTGTATATTGATTTTAGTTTTGTTTTTATCGATTTTAACTGTTCACAACCCAGAGCCCCTGGGGATGGGCGGTATATAAATTGAATAAATAAATAAATAATAAATAAAGATTATCACAGGAGACACCGCTTTGGATTTCAACACAGGAAGTGTTTTATAGAAGGGAGATGACTACCAAACAGGGATGGTTGACTTATGGAGACTTACTAGAATTCTCACAAGGAGATTGTAAATTGAAGACAAGGGAGGATTTAATAGCTAATGATTATAAACGTCAATGGTTCTTCTATGCTCAACTTCTAGAAAGGTTCAAATCGGATAAAAAAGCTATGGGGTTTTGATTATGAAAATGTTTGAAAAAGAGCTTTGTACAAATGATGAACATGTTATTTCCAAAATGTATAAACTGTTATTGAAATTTAAAATGGAAGAAGACTCTGTGAAAGATTGTATGGTGAAATGGGCTAAAAATTTTACGTATAATATATTGATAGACCAGTGGGAAAATATGTGAGTAAAGGTGCTCAAATTTACTTTGAGTTCCACACTTAAAGAAAATTTTTATAAAATGATGTACTGGTGGTATGTCTCCTGACAAATTAGCAAAAATGAGTAAAGGTATATCAAATAAATGCTGGAAATGTGAGCAACATGATGGAACATTTTATCATCTTTGGTGGAGTTGCCGTACAGCTAAAAATTTTGGTCACAGTTATTCATATGATAATACAAAAAATGTTGAAGATTACTATACAATTTAAACCAGAAGCCTTTTTGTTGCGATTAATGGACAAACTGTTGGAAAATCAACATGGTATTTTATTTCTATATATGACCATGGCAGCTAGGCTTTTATATGCGCAAAAATGGAAAAGTACAGTATTGCCTTCAATCGAGGACTGGATTATGAAAATGATGGAGTTAGCAGAGATGACTAAATTTACAGCTCTGATCAAAGATAAAACATTGTCTATTTTTATGGTTAACTGGAAACTGTCAGGCAGGCAAGCCAGCCAGCCTGCCATAACTGTGAATGTATGTCTACTGGGCGTGGGGGGTGGGCTTTCTTTCTGTAGTGTAGCTTTCTTCCTTCACTGTTGTTTGGCTGAGAGGTGTTATCAAGACAGCTGGGAACATCTGGCTTGGGAATTGACTGTGAAATTCAGCTTTTCATCTTTTTCAAGACTCTCGCTGACTTCAACTGACTTGCTTGGACTGGGGGGAGGGGACTGGAGGTATAACCTCTCAGGAAAGACTTTGCTTCAGCATTCCAGGCAATTTCTATGTACACATGCCCTTCTAGGGAGTAGTCTATGCAACGGTGGTTGGTGAAGTGAAGAGTATGAGATAATCCCCTAGCCAGGCCTGACAGAAACCCCTGATTGACTTTCTGCGTGAGACAAGGAAAAATGAACTGGGTTGGATTCCTCACTCCTCTACTTGAAGCCAGCTGGGTGACCTCGGGTCAGTCACAGCTCTTCCAGAGCTCTCTCAGCACTATCAGTTACCCAGATGGGGGATCCTTTTAAAAGTAGGGGGAAATTAGCAAAGCAAGAAGCAAGCTTTGGTAACTAGTAATCATCTGTCCACTTTTATGGGGTCCCTCTCATGAGGATGCCAACGAGATGGATGCTTTTTCCAAAAACAAAAGTAGCTTTTATTAAAGAGGGAAAATATCACACACAGAGATAGAGAAAACAATTGCATACAAGAGCCTAGGAATAAAGATAGAAAAGGGAGGGAATAGTATCAGGTATGCTTAGTTACCTATCAGAGGTCCAGGGAAGAAGGAGTCAGCAGTCAGCTTTCTTGGGGAGGGGCTCAGATCAGGATCTGAGGGTGACACACCTGGATCCAGATAAATGTGCACACCTGACTGGATCAGAGTCCAGATATTTACAGGATGGAAAGGCCTTGGAGCTGAATGGTCCAAGGCACTAAAGACTTTGAGGTATTTTGATCAACATTCTGTCCGGAGACAAAGGATGCAATTGTTTGTTTTAGTTCCTGCCAATAAAACAATAATTCAACATTCCATCCTGGGAACAAGAGAGGCAGTTGCTTATTCAGGTGTCCAATAAAACTATAATTCATCAAATATCTCTAAAGATTGGTGACGTGTTACAGAGCTTTAATTAAATCTTCTTCCAGGAAGAAGTAAAAACTCTCCAGAGGTGACAAATGACTGCTGATATCTGGATAGGGTTGCACAGGGGTTTCTCACCAAAGGGGATGAAAGGGGAAGGGGTATCAGGAGAGAATCTTCTCAGGACCTTTCTTGCCAAGAAGCTGCAATTTAGCATACTTTGTAAACTGCTCTGGGTGGGTGTTGTCCTGAAGGGCGGTATATAAATCTAATGTTATTATTATTGTTGTCATTATTACATTCAGTAGAGAGGGGAAAAAACCAGATTCCTACAAATAATGGTGGGAGAAGGAGGTGCAGTTAAAGTGAACCAATGCTTCCAAGTTTTTTGAATCTCTTGCAACGTTCTGTCCTTTTCTTACTTCCACACTGTTGTCTTCATAGAGCTGTATGTCTCTTCTGACAGTTTGCTCTTGAAACCAAACCCTCAACAGGTGCGATTTCTAACTAGCAAAAGCTACTGGGAGAGGAGGTGACTTGAGGCAGGGAACCAGTGGGGAAGGGAAAGGTGGATTGCCTCCCTCTGCTCCTTCTCCATACTTGATCACCACTGAGGAAGCCATTTCTGCTTAGAGGCAGTGTTTGTCGGTGGCTTGTCTGATAAGACCATTTGGACTAGTCTTGTGGCTTGGAATCTGGTTTCTTTGGTTTTGGATTCTACTAACTTTATTATCCCAAAATAAACAATAACTCTAGTCATCTTGTCAGTAATCTATATTGGTCTTGCTTTATGACAAACTGCATTATGTGGTCCCCAGAGTAAAGTCACGTTCCATCAAGGTTCAATGGACATTGGGGTGAACTGATATTCCTTTGTTCCGTTTTCAGTTCAAGAAGCTCAGCAAAGATTTGAAAGAAACTGACAAGCTGTTTTAAAATACTGAACAAGATGCTTTCAAATCCTGGCAGCAATGATTTAAGGAAAATAGGTCCTGATTTTGTGTACGTGTATACACACATTGGTATTCTCATGACGTTAGTAACTGGGAGAGTTAATGGTTATTCTAGACCATTCTAGCTATGTTCCCTCACAGCAACCATCACCCTGAAACTCAGCTTACTACTGAATGCATTTTGCCGTCATTCAAACACATACATACACATCTAAATGCCACCAATGAAAAAGGAATAGATGTTCTGTCCTATGAACTTAGCCTAAGCAGCATGTGTGGGAGAAAGTATAGTCCCTGGGGAAAGGATACAAGTTTCTTAATGCCTGCAGATACTACCTCAGTGGGTTTAATTGTCAGGAAACGGCTGAGTTTAATTGTCAAGAAATTATCAGGAAATGTCCATCAGGGCTTGGAAGAGAGAACAACCCCTCCTCTTCAGCTGAAGGAAGGGGACAGATGTGTGTCTGTGTGGAAAAAAAAACAGCAGCTGAGAGTCCAGAAAGGACACAGAGAGAAGCAGCAAGAGTTGGCTGAGGCACTCAGCCCTGGAACCAGGGGATGTTTGTTAAATTTGCAGATCAGCCTCAATTGGGAAGGGTAGCAAATACTGTAGAAGACAGTCAGGAAAGGATACCGGATGATCTTGACAGGCTGGGAAACTGGGCTAAAATGAACAAAATGAATTTCAACAGAGATAAATGTAAAGTTCTGCATTTAGGTAGGAAAAATCAAAGGCATAATTATAGGATGGGGGATACCAGTCTTGACAGTAGCATATGTGAAAAGGTTCTAGGGATCTTAGTAGATCATACACTGAACATTAGTAAGCAGTGTAATGTGGTAGCTTAAAAGGCAAATACAATTTTGGGCTGCATCAACAGGAGTATAGTGTTCAGATCATGCAAAGGGGTGGTATGGTATCTCTTTGCTCTGGTTAGACTTCGCCTGGAGTACTGTGTTCAGTTTTGGGCACCACAGTTTAAGAAGGATGTTGACAAGCTTGAGTATGTCCAAAGAAGAGCAAAAAAGATGGCAAGGGGTCTGGAATCTGGAGTCCTATGAAAAAAACATTGAAGAAGTTGGAAATGTTTAGTCTGGAGAAGAGACAACTGAGAGTTGATATGATAACCCTATTCAAGTACTTGAAGGGCTGTCACATAGAGGATGGAGTGCAGTTGTTTTCTGTAAGACAGAGATGGTCCGCCAAGCATACGGTTGAGGCTGAGCCAGGCCTCTGCCGGCCTGGTAGGAAGGGAAGAGAATGATCTGAACTTTCTCAATTAGGTTGTCCATCATCCTGTTTCCACATTGGTTAATATTGCCATCTGTTGCCATCTGCTTTAACTGTCTGTGATGTTGATTGAACTTAAATGTTCCAAATTGTTTTTATGGAAATGTGATATTTATTGTGGCTTTTAAATGATGTGATCTGCCCTGAGCCCGCTTGTGGGGAGGGCAGAATAAAAATCTAAAATAATAAATAAACAATAAAAGGAACAGAAACCAGTTATGTTTCCTTACTATTGCTTGCTCATTTTGTAGGATGGACCAAAAAAAGGAGGCCTGACAGTGGGATAGTTTAATTTCACAAGAAATCACATTGCTACTTCTCACTGCTTTCATTAGGCTTTGCCCCAGGATCTACTTGGGTTGTTCTTACGCATGACGGTTAATGCCCCTGCAATTCATTCAATCCTTGAAGTAAAGCTCAGTGATGGTCAAGGAGTTATTGTCTGGGAGACAGGAGTTTTATAATGTTGAGCAGGGCTTTTTTTCAGCTTGAATGTGGTGGAACGGAGTTCCGGAACCTCTTGAAAATGGTCACATGGCTGGTGGCCCCGCCCCCTGATCTCCAGACAGAGGGGAGTTTAGATTGCCCTCCGCGCCGCATCAAAACTCCCCTCTGTCTGGAGATCAGGGGGCGGGGCCACCAGCCATGTGACCATTTTCCCCGAGGGCAACCCACTGAGTTCCACCACCTCATTCCCCAGAAAAAAAGCCCTGATGTTGAGCCTCTTTTTCTCCTTTAAGTTAACTGCTTTGTTGCCTTGTAGTTGAATACACACATAGTGTGGGAAGATAATGCCTGATCACACCCTGGTTCTCTACAGCTAATCATATTATTGTTATGGTGCTTGAACTCAAACATTCCTAACAGAAATGAATACACAGCTTGTATACCAACAGTGCTATATTTGCTGCCCAAAATAGTGTGCATATTTGAGGTTTATGGAGCTGATAGATTCAAAAAGTTATTGTGAGGAAATAAGCCTAGCTACCTACGTGGCTGAGAGAGGCAGGGCCAAACCAGATGTGATGGTAGGGGCTAGAGGCCTGGATCTACAAAGTGTTTTATTTTATTTTCAGAACAGTGGTCAGAGGTGGGGATTCCATTATGGTTGCACTTTTTTGAGGGGGCAGAATGTACACACAATTGAGTATATATTTTTTGAGGAGGCAGAATCACTTACAATTGAGAGAGCCAGTTTGGTGTAGTGGTTAAGAGCGCAGGACTCTAATCTGGAGAGCCGGGTTTGATTCCCCCTTCCTCCACTTGTAGCCAGCTGGGTGACCTTGGGTCAGTCATAGCTTCTAGGAGATTTCTCAGCCCCACCCACCTCACAGGGTGTTTTGTTGTGGGGATAATAATGACATACTTTGTAAACCGCTCTGAGTGAATGTTAAGTCATCCTGAAGGGCGGTATATAAATCGAATGTTATTATTATTATATAACCGTACTTTTAAGAAACTGTCGTAAAAATATCTCCAATTTTATTTCTATAAACAAAAGCCACCTGCAGCACAAAACAATCCAAGAAATTCACTTTTTCTTTTGCTATTAGCAATGCTTTTTTGTCCCAGACAATTTAATTAATTTGGGTTTTTTTTCTTAAAGACCAATTTTTTTTGCAAAAGATGCATGAAGTGAAGTAAGAAAACCAGTGTGGGTAGTAGTTAGAATGCTGGATTAGGATCTGGGAGACACATGTGAATCCACTTTCCGCCATGGAAGCTTGCTGGGTGACCTTGGGCCAGTCACACTCTTCAATCTTACCTCATAGGATTGTTGTGAAGATAAAATGGAAGAGAGGAGAATGATGTCAGCCGCTTTCAGTTCCCATTGGGTAAAAAGGCATACTATATAACAACAACATTTGATTTATACTACCCTTCAGGACAACTTAATGCCCACTCAGAGTGGTTTACAAAGTGTGTTATTATTATCCTCACGACAATCGCCCTGTGAGGTGGATGGGGCTGAGAGAGCTCCAAGAAGCTGTGACTGACCCAAGGTCACCCAGCTGGCTTCAAGCGGAGGAGGTGGAATCAAACCCGGTTCTCCAGATTAGAGTCCTGCCGCTCTTAACCACGACACTAAACTGGCTCTCTTATGAACAAATATATCTGAATAAAATATATGAATACATCTATATGAATAAGAGTGTTGTAGTTGTCAGTATGTTGGCAAAACAATGGTCAATCATTGGAGAACATTGTCATCACCAGAGACATATATTCATATTTGGGTAGAAAAATAACCTGAATGCCAACAATATTAGTAATTTAAAAAGAGTGGGGAGGAGGAAGAGCAGAGCTGGGATTCATGCCAGTGTAACCCCTGTGAGGTTATTGGTTTAGCCCAATAGGGTAGATTCAGTAGCTAGAGCCAGGCAGCTGGGGAAGATGCTGGTTGCTGGGCTGCAGAATAATAATTAATATGTCAGCCATGACTGGAGACGCCTGTAGCAACTTGGTGGTTTCGGGAGCATTGGGCCATATACACTGGGATGAGTTGTGCTGGCTGGGCCGCTCATCCCTTCCCCTTTTGGGGTCCCCTAAAAGATCTGGTGGAAGCTGAAGGGTGTGTGCCAAGTTGGCCATTAAAAGCTTCCCCCTGGGTGGCAGAGACCACTGGGTGACGCCTGGATGGATGATACACCTCTTGCCATCCCACAGTGCCCAGCTGGTGGGCTAGGGAAGGTGGGCCATCAAATAGTAGGCAAGTTGTTCAATGCCATGAATCTATGTTCTACACTGTGTCAATGCTCCAATGGCTATAATCAGTAATGTTGTTTTCATCCAAAATCCACATGCAAACGTCCTGCTTCTGAAGCCTGGGGGAAATCATCCCACATTGCATCCATATTCTGACATTTCCAACAATTTCCACTGTAACCCTTACTAATCCTCACAATATATTTGGGAGTAATGAAAATGTTGAAATATTTCTTTACTCAACAAGTAACCAAAGTGTGAAATTCACTGCCGGTGGACGTAATGATGACCGTGAGCATAGATGACTTTAAAGGGAGTTAAGTTAGACAGATTCATGGAGGAAGAGAGGAAGAGAGATCTCAGTGACTACTGGCTCTCAGGTACAGGCGATGCTCTTCTTTTGCTATCTAATGCAAGAAGGGGGGTTGATTGGGCTGAAATTTCCTGATTGGGTATTAATAACGCACAGGCACTAGTTATTTTCTTTGTTTTAGGGTAAATCCATGAGTCACAAGACTTGTTCTCTGGCAAAGGATTTTCACAACGTCCTCCTCTCCTTACAGTGCTGGGTTATTTTTTTATTTCTATCAAGGATCAATCAAAGTTTTCTTGGCCCTGCCAAGATGGATGCCTTCCCAGTGTCATTTAGGACTCAGGGCCAAGCTACACATGACGAATGACACTTGAACGGCAAGTGTATTTCTCCCTGTTCACTTGCCCTCCACTCAATCTACTTGCCATTCAAGTGTCATTCGTCATGTGTAGCTTGGCCCACAGGCTGCTTATCACATTACTCCCTCCCATTTCAATAAAAGGGATACAGTTTTCAGACCAGGACCGTATATGTTAGGGGATGGGTGGAGTTAACTGTTCTATCTGTACCATTTCTTTGACTAGAAATGCCCCTCTTGGCAGCTTTTAGACCTTGTTTGCTGAGAAGACTGACTCCATATAAGTGTCACAGCCTCTTGAACCCTCAAAGGGGTGTGGAGTGGGAATAGGAACCAAACACACAACTGGGTCTGTGTGTGTGGATCCTAACCTCCCAGGGTAAGAGGAGCCACACCAGTTCCTCTTAACTAACCCTAGGCTGGGAGACTGGGGAACCAAGTCTCCAGCTCTGCTGTGTGTTAATCAAGAAGTCATCCCTTCAAGGTAGGATCCCTGCAGGTAAAGATCCACAAAAACAATTATTTGGTGACTGTAGCTACATAGGCAAAGAACTAGATTTAGAATGAAACCCCAAAACACAAATAACACTAGAGAAGTATAATTAGTAAAGTTTATTAAGAAGTGTACAAATATTACAAATACAGAAATTGTGCAAAACAGGAAAGAAAATAATGAAATTAAATACTGTAAAATGCTGTACAGGCTTTCAGCCTCTGACATAGAGGTCACCGTGTCTGACTTAGGGTTGCCGGGTCTCCTTACCCTCCTGATAAGGGGGGGGGACCTGGCAGTTACCTTGCATTTCGCCTTGCACATCCGCACATGCACGTGCTTCCAGGACTAAGTGATGACATCACTTTTGCGAAGTGATATCGTTACGCAGGTGCGCCCGCTCCCCAGGAGTGTTCCCACGATTTGGGTCGCTCTTCTCCTCACCTGTTACTAACCTCGACAGCTGCTGCAGGAACCGGAGGGCCAACCTAGTGCCCAGTGAGCTGGCCGCCCCAGGTGACCAGGGCGGCATGGGCAGATTCCCAGCCCTCCTCTGCATATAGCCGCCCTCATTACTGCCACCAGCTCTGCATGCTCCCAGCCAGCAGCCATGCCCACTGTCCTCTCTTTGGTGGTGTCTGGAGCAAGTGACACCCCTGCCTCCCCCAAATACAGCCCTGCCTAACCTGGTAGTCAAGTCCAGAGCACAGAATACCATAAAAGTGGCAGGTATGCCACCAGCCTTAACAAACTCGCCTAACCACAGCACTAACTGATCCTGCTTGACCAATGTTGCTAGAATATATGACCCTGTTCCTCTGCAGATGGAGTGTATTCACAATCAGAGCAACTTACCATCACCCAGGGTTCCTTGCGCTATTGAGGTGGAATGCCAGTGCAAAATTCGCTCCTGATCTCTGGCCTTGAAGCTCTCTGATTCCATGATTTCATCTGCACCTGTGTGCCTCAGTTCCATCTCATGCCTTATTTCTCTGGGAAGTGCAAAGTCATAGTGACTGTAATTGTCTAAAGATGGACCTTCTGTGGCCTAACCTGGCACAAAAACCTGAACCAAAGATTTGAAAAGAGGTCAATTTATTGACAATGAGTCCTTGTGTATCTCCCCCCCCCACACACAATTGGAGCTTAAAGCTGCCCAAAGTGAGACATTTACAATCAGGGGAATAGTGTGTGTGTGGGTCAACTCCTCAACATTATAGCCCCATTCAGATATGCCCCTCCCCAGCTACTCTTTAAGGCCAAATTACCTGTTTGGCATTCTTGTCATGGAACTCCAGTGTCACATGTAGTTTGGCCCTTGGCGACCTTTTTTGAATAGGAGTAGGCTCGACATCAGTAACATTCACGAGATTAATATGCAAACTATGTTAATTAAGTGCAATTAAAATATGCACATTATTTATGCCTTACTAATCTGTAGTATAGCTTGAAAGAGCAATATTGCTTTGGGGTTTCTTTTTTTATTAGGATCCAACAATCATCTTATTGTTTCCCTAAGGAAAACCGATAAGGCAGAGAACAGAGAAATATCTACCACCTCTGTGGCTGCCTCACTCATTCCATCTGCTGCTGAGCCACTGCCTGTCATCGAGGTGGTTTTTCAAGGGATTCATGTGGATAATTTGGCACTGATAAGCAGAAAGACCGGCATCTCTCCCAACAGGCAAGATATTTTAAAGCCTCACTTCCCCCCGCTTCCAATATTGATTGCCACTTAGAGCCTCTCATTTTCAGTCAAGGTCATTATAATAAATTATTATTATTTTATAATTTTTATAAAATTTCATAATTTATAGTTTTAAACTGTATGAATCATCCGATGTAATTTTAAATTTGTGTGCAAATTGTGATCCGCCCTGTGCCTGCTGGTGTGGGGAGGATGGAATATAAATCTAATAAATTAAACTAAATTAAATTAAATTACAGCCTGTATTTAATCTCACTTAAACTTTTCAACTGGAATTCAGCAGGACTCGGTCCCACAACCTGCTTTCAGTGCTAGGAACTTGCTTTTAAATGTAAGCCTGGTATTCCTTTGTTTGCACAGACACCTTCAACTAACAGATGACAGGGTTTACTTTTGACTATAAATGGCCTTCTTGAATGCCCTGGTTTCTTTGCATTTTTTGTCCACCTGGAGGGCTAGAAAAAAATACTGATATTCTCAGAATTCCACAGAATAGACCTGATGCAACTTTAACAGCATTTTCACATTTTGCTGTGTGATTAATCACATTATTATATTATTAGTATATTATTATTACTATTAATCATATTATTTTATTATTAATCACATTATTTTACTATTAATTGCATTAGTATATTAACCTAATAGCCTGCTATGCTAGCCTATTAATCATATTAGTTATACTAGCCTTTCTCCCAAGAAGTGCAAGGTGCTATACATTTGTTTTCATCCATTTTGTCATCACTCTGAGGTAAATTGGCCTGAGAGATGGTGACTGGCTCAAGATCACTCAGTGAGTTCATGGCTGGAAAAAAACTGAATACATATCTCAGCAGTATGTCAGATTATGGAAATCCAGTTACTTTGATTTCACCTCCCACCCCTTGATTACAAGAACGTCAAGGTTTCTTGGCTCAAAGGTTTTATTGAAAGAATATATTCAGAGTACAGGTGTCCATAAGTATTCCAGAAGCAGGGTAGCTTCTGGCTGAACAAAGGCTTTGTTGAGAATGATGTGTTAGTTAGAAGTAACAATACACCAAACATCCCTTCCTTGCCTCCCCCTTTGCGGCTTGTCTGTGGAGGCCTGGGAAGGAGCGAGAGTCTCAAGGTTGCTGTCTAGTCCGGGTAGATAATAACAGTCTGGGAAAGCAGCTGAACCTGCAGGAGAGAAACACTGGAAATTTTCAGAAAGGTCAAACACTGGGAAATAACAACTCCAAGATGGTGTTATCCTGGCTAGCTAAACTGGCATCCTGACACAGTATAAGTTCAACATTTTCTCCACTCATTGATTGTTGGCTGATCTGCCTTATGAAAATTGTTGGTTGATGGGTGATTGGAATGGTGCTGTTTCTCCACAAATAGATAGGTGCTCTGATAAAAACTCATAAGGTCAAAGTTTCAATAACCAGTTCTGTTCCAACCTTTGCCCAACAAAAAATTAGGTACTGTGTTTAATTCAAGGTAGCAGAGTTGGCCCTGGTGGTTAGTATTTGGATAGGGTGCCACCAAGAAAGTCCAAGGTTGCTATGCAGGCAATGACGAACCACCTGTATTAATTCCTTGCCTTGAAATCCCAGCAAGGGGAGGAGGGGGTCACCATTAAGTCGGCTGTGCCTTGACAGCACTTTACTTACACACCCCAGTTATCATCTACAAAGCCTTTCAGGCCCAAATTTCTTGAGGACCTTCTCTTCATTGAGACAGTTTCACTCACCTAAGGAAAGCCTTCTGAAGGTGCTAACATGCAAATGCCCTTATAGGTGCATCCTCTGTTGTCCCGCCCCTCCTGGAATGGCTTGCTTGAGAAGGCCAGGAAGGCTCCCAACACTTTGCCCCTCACACTCCCATCATTCTGCACATTGTGTAAAACAGAAATGTCCAGGGGGACATTTATAAAGTGAACAGGGCTATAGGATAAGGGAATGGTTCAAGAGGATGCTGTTTATAAAAGGAACAGGGTTATTTACTGGATGTTTTATCCTGCTCTTACTGCATTTGCTGCTCTCTCACACTTTTGCATCATCTATGATATATCACGTCTGCTACTTTTTTCATTTTGCATTGTTTCCCCTAACTTTTGCAATTCTTGTTCTATTACATTGTTTATCGGATATCTCATGCTCTCTGATTGTGTGTGTTCAGTACCATCAAGTTGCTTCTGACTTGTGCCGACCCTTAGTGAAGACTTGAAACGATTACTGATCAGTGATGGAGGTTAAAGAAGAAAGTGCTGCCTGATTTCATTGTTTTATATTGTGTGATGATCTGCCTTGACTCTCACTGAAGAAGGTGGGCTACACATCAATAAGCAGAAGCCCAGTTCAGGCATCACATTCAGACACACTCGAGGAGCTACAGCTATATACCCTAACGCTGTCTGTAAAATCTAAATCAAATTATGCAACATTTTGAGCTACATTCCTGCATTTTAAATGTGTCAAAAACGTGGAGGAGAGGCAGCACTAATCATGATGTCTAGAGGGTGTCAGACTGGTCTCTCAGATGCTAGAGATACTGTAACAGAAGATGAGGGAGTGATTTGCCCATCCTTTCTATACTTGCACATTGGTGAACTTGCACTTCTCCCCTGTGAGTTTATAGGGCCAAATGAAAGGTGATACAAAATCCATATATATTTGTATACTTGTATGTATCTGTATATCTATTCACATCCAAAATGTCTGTATATGAAGAATCACAAACTATGCCCTTCCACCTTCTTTCCTTGTTACATTCCTAAATATTCAGCACTTCTCTTCCAGGCCAGATCACTTTTAGTTCAAAACTAGGCAAGGAGAATATCACTCCTGGTCACATCTAAATTAACTTTTGCACATTTACATACTGTGCTTTATAGGTGGTAGTTGCTGGGTGAGGCAAATTCCAGGATCACATGAGCAAGATAAGAAAGTCCAGAATTCCCCACTTAGGAAAAAAAATATTGGATTCATATCCTTTCCACTGATTGGCAGATAGCAGAAATAGTAGTTGCTCAGATTTGATGTTTTGTCTAACAACAATATATAGTGCCCTTTGTACTGTAATTTGTCAATGTTGTCTTCTGTTTAGGAATGAAAGCCTTTAAGATATTAGCCAGAATAATTTAGGGTTTTATTTATAGGACTTCGAGCAAAGAGATTTGTCTGCTTTTGTCTTCATTAAAAAGCCAAAGCAGGAAAGCGTACAATAACCAATGGCAACTATTATATCTTGCTAGGCAAGTATATGAAAATGGCCCTGGAGGAAGCCAAGCTGAGTGGGACTTGCAGCACTACAAGCCAGCACTGCAGGGGCTGCTGAATTGAGTGGTGCCAGCAAGGGATGCCAGCTCACCCTCTGCTGCTTCTACTGCTGCAAACTGGGGCAGGGCAGAAGGATGCAATCGGTGATGGTGACCCAGTTATCAGTTATCATCAATATTAAAGTGGTCCTTGAAGAGATCATGGTTTGACCTGCTTGCTTCTGGCCACCTGTAGCTCTCTAGAGCAGCAGCCCACCAGGAAATTTCCCTGTCAGTTAAATGGGCAGTCCATCCTTGACTGATGTCTCTGTTATCATGTGTGTGATCACACAGTGATCCCATTCACTCAGTCTCTTGAGGGAGAAGAATCACACAAACTAGGCTTCTACGGAATCATTCACATGCAGGGGTTAGTTGTGTTTGTGGTATAAAGATTTAATAGTAGTAATTAGATGTAAATTCACTCCAGGTTTGTCTCCAATTTCCTCTTTTTTTCTTTTGCTTTGTCAGGTTTTTAAAAAATGTACTTTCAGAAAGCTCTCTTACTGCTGTGGAGGAAGAGTAACTTCTGGGGCTGCTCCTGTTGACAGCTTTCTAATAGGACAAGAGCTAAAAACACAGATTGGTCTTTCTATGTATCAAAATGCGTAATCCTGACATCTTTAGAAAGTGTGGAGAGATTTGTTTACATGCAAAGAGGAAAAGCTCTTAAATTATGTCAAAGTACCACCTCCGCTGTTTACTGTTGCTGAGTCTTAACTTGGGTGTGTGTCACAAAACACGTCTCATCTGTGTCCCACAAGTGAACTTGCACAGATTGGAAACTATATAGAAACAAACAAAATATCATATGCTTGTCTGTGGTTAAACTGTTCCAGGAGACTACTATAGATGGGCTCAGCCCTCTAGACTCACATTTGTCACCACAGCCAGAAGGAGAGCTGGCATGGTTAGAATGTGACACTGTGGGATATGGGAGACCCAGGTTCAAATCTTCACTCTGTAATGGAAGCTTGCCGAGTGACTAGAGGACAGACGCTCTCTCTCAGCATAGTCCAGCTCATAGGTTTGTTGTGAGGAAAAAGTAGAGAAGGAATGATATTGTTAGCTACTTCGGGGAGAAAAATGGCATATAAATATCTGTATAAATAAAATAAATAAAGGGCCCCAATTGCTACCGCATGGTAGAACATTTCATGTGTCCAGTAGTTACTTTTAATTAAGGGTGCAATCCCTTGGATGCCAACTAAGTCGCCGTGTAGCATGTCACTGTACTGGTGTAAAAATAGTGCTCGCATGACTATACTAGCACAGAGAGCTGAAATGGATCATTCTGGAGACATGTTAGGAAAGGAGTGGGACCTAGTCCGCATCGAAGCTCTTTCAGCCCAGGTTCTCACCCCAGATGTCTGTAATGTTACAACTAGACATGGGCACAGCCGTGTTTCACGGACCATGGACCACAAATTTTTCACGGACCTGCCCCTGTTTATGGACCAGTTCATCAGTTCATGGTTCATCATTTACGGGGGGCCCTATGACTTCCCCCCTTTGCACTCAGAGATGCCAAACTTGCAGTGAGTCTTCAGCAGGCTCTCCTCTAGCCACCCTCCAAGTTTGGGCAAGAGAGGTGGCAACTCTATTCAATTGAAGTTTTCAGAATGCCATTTCTAATGTTATTCTATAAACATTTGAATTATTTCATAACACTACCTCAGTATTAATGAATTTTGGTAGATAGGAATGCATCCCACTTCTTGATTGGTACTAATCTCAGCTAGTGTTAGCATGGGACTTAAGCTGGAATGGGACCTACAGTTGTGCTCTAGTAAGGGAAAAGGGAAGATTCCTGGGACACATAATCTGTCTGATCTTTGCTAGGTGATAAATTTTAAAGGCTAGATGAAGGGGGGCAGGTGAGATCAAGAACAAGCATTGCTGGGATATTAGTAGATGTGCCCTAAGAGTAAAAAGTATTTGAACAGGGCCAGAATATATATTCATATATACTTAAATATTCATATTTTTCAAGCCAATTTGAGCTGGAAAACATGAGGCACCAACTTTGTATCTCTTATAATGTTTAAACCAGATCAGATAATGTTCTTAGGGTATATTTTCCTCGATGACTGCATTCTTGATTAATGTTTTCTGGTTTAAGATACAGAATTTGGCTATAGGAGTCTGGAAGCTTCACCTCACAGCTGTCCTTGAAGTAACACAACTATAAGAAGCTTAGCACAATATACCTTTCGGCAGGAGTTGTCAGGGATTTCCCCCCTCCTCTGATATGAGCTTGGCTTATCTCCCCTTTGACAGTGTATTGGACCGACATACCATCAGTTAAACACTCATCTCTTATGCAGGCAATCTGAGTTTTTAAAAAAAGGTATTTAGAATGCAACTTGAACACTTCTTTGTTGGAAACTTCCTTTTAAAAAGATCAGGTCCAAAAGAGTTGCAAATGACTTTGGTGAGCAGAACTCACAATGGTACAGGTGCCAGCCAATCTGTTGTACACAGCTGGTTTATGCTATAAACTGGCAAAAGCTGAGTTTCCCAAGTTTGCAGCCTAAGAAAGAATCGGTTTCTCCTTAGCATTTCAGAATACCTCCTTATAAAGAACTACCCTGGGGTTTGCAGAGAGAACCTACTCCAGTCTTGAACAGTGGAGACGTGCAGTATCTTTGTAAAAATCTCATCTGTTCAACAGAGCAGTGTTGAAAGAATTGGTTTGTTAGGAAGGAAGGAGCCTGAATCCAAACTTGCTTGCACAAAAGGAAAGGATGAAAGAAACCAATAAAAGGTCCAAATTCAGGTTCCTTCTCCCACAACAAGTGATGATATCAATATCAATATTTATATGTCTGAGAAAGGATACATAATGCAGATTTGCAACAAAAGAAGATCTCTTGGTCACAAAACAAGAGAATTCTGGCAAAAGAGGAATGCTGTAGAACAAATAGGAGCTAGATATGATAATGAATTAGGATTTCTGGGCATACAGGAACATAAGAAGCTGCTTTGTGCAAAGACAGTACCAATGATACAGATATGGTCTACTTTAATTGTAGAAGGTCTCCAAGGTCTCAGGCAGTGGCCTTTCCTAGCCTAGCTACTTGAATGCCTTTTATTTGGAGCTTACAGGTATGGTACCTGTGTCTGACTACAAAGCACCTACCTTATCAGGTAAGCTATAGCAGCCTATAACTGTTTCTGAAGTATACATTCTCAGGTAGGAGGGCTGTGACACATGAATCTACAACCGTAAGCCAGTGAGATCCACCAAGGTCTTTTTGGATAAGGCTGTATAATACCGCTAAATGGTATATTGATCTTATGTAAGAATCTAGATGCAGACGAACATATATGTGAGGCTCCTCCCCAGGTGGAGCTGCTTCCCGGAGACCCACCATGGTGACATCCATGCATGAGAGCTCCCTCAGCTTCAGACATGGGAGAGGGAGAAAGACATGGTTGCTTCACCCACAAGCCCCTCCACTCCGCCTTGGAGGCTGCTTTCTTGCTTCAGAGTCAGCCCTCCACTCTCCTCCTCAGCTACATGTCAGAGTCCTCTTTTATCCTCCTTCCCCATCCCTCACGTGATGCTCACCCCTACTGCCAATGATGAGGCAGAACACCTGGGCTAGAGGCTCCGGGATTGCCTTGCCCCAGCCCTGCCTCCAACCTCTCAGGACTGGCCCCACCAGGCCTGTCTCCACCTCCTTTGTTGGGGAGGTGCAGCCCTTACTGTTGACTGCGGGATGCGGTCTGGTGCAGAGCCTGGTCGCCACCTCATTGGACACCCAGGGAAGCCCTGGCCTCTCCAAGGCCATTGATGTTGGCTGCCTTGGGGCACTGGTTGCCAATGCCAATGTCATCACCTGGCATCCTGGGCCTGGCCTTTGGAGTAGGCTAGAACTTGTTGTGTGCCACCTCCCATGCCAGCTTGCTGCTTCTGCTGCACCTAGAGGCATTGGGGCCTGCAGCTTGTTGCTACATCGAGTAGGTGAGGCTCCTTGGTCTCAATGCTATCATTGTTCCTTAGTATCTCCAACATTCAGTATCTTCAGTACTTGTTATTTGAATGAAAAACATTCAAAAAACAAATACTAGCAGCAGATTTTTGCACTGTATATTGATGGAAAA
This sequence comes from Eublepharis macularius, assembly GCF_028583425.1. Taxonomy (NCBI): domain Eukaryota; kingdom Metazoa; phylum Chordata; class Lepidosauria; order Squamata; family Eublepharidae; genus Eublepharis; species Eublepharis macularius. The sequence continues at coordinate 102,251,843 of NC_072797.1, read as the reverse complement.
TCTCAGCAGTTCCTGCAGTAAAAATGGCTTTTTAAACCTTGGGGCTTTACCATTATGTATGAAATGACAAAGTTCAAAAAGTGAGAGGACTTTATAAATAAATTAATTTATCAACATTTGGGGGGCTTCGTTTTTGCATGAAGTTAATTATAATATCAATGATATAGGTCCAGTAGCACCTATAAGACTGACAAAATTAGTGGTAGGGTATGAGCTATGAGCTTTCATATGCTTAGGGCAATCTTCCTGTACATCACACTTCCACTTGTGAATTATTATTCTTCTCCTGACATGCTTATACCAAATGCAATTAAATCAAGGATTAAAGCAAGTAAGCTCAGGTGACTAGAGACTTGCAAAATGCAAAACAAATTGTGACAATTTGACATCAAAATAATTTCAGGCGCTCTCGAACCAGGCTTGCATCTTGTAACTGATCATTCTGTGTTGAGAAGCCAAGCTTCAGGAGGTGAGATGGAATTCTTTCCCTTAAAGTTATATGACAGCTTGTTCCAAAAAAGAACTGATGGTGGAAGTAGAAATTTATCTTGTATTGCTTGTTATAAGATGTGAAGTTGTTCATCCTTCATAGCAGCATCACAGGTGGCCACCTGAAAACCCTGTAGCATCTCCAGGTTGGGGAATTCCTGGAGATTTGGGGGTGGAGCCTAGAAAAGGATGGGATTTGGAGGAGGGGGGGGACTTAAGCAGGGTATAATGCCATAGAGTCCACTCCCAAAGCAGCCATTTTCTCCAGGGGAACTGATCTCTGTAGCCTGGAGATCAGTTGAAATCCTGGGAAATCTCCAACTGCCATCTGGAGGTTGACAATCCTAACTAACCGTCAGAGGCTGGTTAGGAATTGAGAGAGGGATAAGACTACTCCTGGCTGACACCCTTCTAGAGATTTTCTTTTTTAACACTGGAGTGGATTTTCCTTTTTTAACAGTAAGAAAAACCTTAAGAGGATTTTGAGAGGTGCTTTATTTTGAGTGGAACTTAAGTGGATAGCAGCCAGTTACACCAGCACAAATAATCAAAGGGTTAGTATGATACAGAACACATGCATACAGAAGTTTACACATGATGTCATGTGTGGGGGAAAAAGCAGACGGAAGTTATATGAAGTGAGAAATTTAAATTTTAAATGTGAATTTTGGTGTGAGTAACAACAACATTCGATTTATATACCACCTTTCAGGATGACTTCACGCTCTGCCTAGGTAGAACATGTATAGAAATAAGTACAGAACATGTGAGGTAAGTTGTCCTCACTTTGACCATGTGATGCCACCTTCTTTAATCTTGTGATACACATTCAACCACATCCAACAATTTGCTCTAAATCCTGGCAGGTTTTCTTTCCTAAACAGATTAGGCATCAAGCAACTCACTTTTGCAAATCCTTTCTCCTGCCCCCCTAGGATGAGCAGCACCCAGTTCCACGGCGTCCTCTCCGCAGCTGATTGCTCATTCTGGTCGCTCTTTGTCCCTATCAAGGGCCTTCAGTTCGGATCACTCCTTTGCTGTCCTGGCAGCAACATGAATATTTCATGACTAGCAATAAAGCAGAACTGCATGCTGGCTTCTCTAAAAAAGATTAGGGCATAGGAAAAGTATTAAATTAAACCCATCTGATATGTAAAGGGAAACTGATAAACACGCCGCTGTTTCTCTCACTGCCATGAGCTTGTTGTGCATGTGGGATGGATTTATTGCACTACAGATTTTTTTTTATCTTCTATTGTTCCCCCCCTAGCAAGTAGAAGGTCTTTCAGAAAGTTAAACAGTTTTTTTTATCTATGCACTAATTCACTGGTGTATTCTGTGGGTGGCTGCTTGCCAATTGTTACGACATTTTTAGATTTGAAACAGCTTAATCCAAAATCATTGCAGTAATTAATAAGCCTTGAAGGGTTTGAGAAGATGTTGTCTTAGGGGGCTTCCTTTGGGCTTACAATGCTATAAATAAAGTCAAGTCAGTTGAGGAGTAGAAGGACTCCTGAGTCATGAATGTGAACAGTATACACAGAGGACACTGCTGTCTCACACACACACACACACACACACACACACACACACACACACACACAGACACGTACACTCCCCTCTCCCCATTCTCATTCCAATATTTGAATCATTCTTAAAGGAGAATTCAAACAAAGGACCAGGCTCAAAACACTTGAACAAGTATTTGCCACATGAATCCAATACAATGCATTGTGTTGCCCATTTCTGTTGTGCACTTCAGGATAACTTAAGGGTAAACTGTGTGATAAGTACTATAAGATAAAGGTAGTCCCGTGTGCAAGCACCGAGTCATTACTGACCCATGGGGGGATGTCGCATCATGACATTTTCTTGGCAGACTTTTTATGGGGTGGTTTGCCATTGCCTTCCCCAGTCATCTACACTTTACCCCCAGGAAACTAGGTACTCATTTTATCGACCTCAGAAGGATGGAAGGCGGAGTCAACCTTGAGGCGGCTACCTGAACCCAGCTTCCGCCAGGATCGAACTCGGTCGTGAACAGAGCTTGAACTGCAGTACTGCAGCTTGCTGCTCTGCGCCACAGGGCTCTGATAAGTATTATTCTGGGACAGAAAACAGGAATAGCAACACTTTTCAGTCAACCAGCTTCTGATAACAGCATTAATGTTTGCTCCAAATCATAGAATGCATCAATAAAATTGGAATCTAAAACATGTAAACAATTATCTTTCCCCACAATGCATATGTGTACCTACTCTATAGTTCAAAATCAGTACCTAATAGGAAAATGTGAGAACAAAGTGGCATTGCATTTTATAAATGTTTGATACCTTCACCAGCATATTGCAGATTTTAACCTTGTTGACACAGAAATTATACATATTGCTAGTAGGAGCTTCTTGTTACAGACTGAAAGAACCTCATGAAATAATGTATGACCCTGGTATGTGCTTTTTCTCCAGAAGTGACTGAGAGTCTAATATTTATCAAGAGTGTCAAGGATTTCAGTTTACAGCCCTCTGCTGGCATCTCTTGAGATTTGTTTCCTGCCATTAGCTTTCAGATGATTTTGCTTTTATTGTTGTCTACAAAATGGCCCAGCACTAGAAATCTTCTTTTGAGTATTTATATGGCAATTGCGCAAATGAGATGCATCATGCATGTGGTTAGTTACATTTAAAAAATGGATTCTGATGCACACCTGCCAGTTCATCTAAAACCAAAACATGCTGAAAATACTGACTCTGCAGTCATGGCAAATAGTGCTTAGAAGTTAGGCTGAGAGCAGATGTCAAGAAAGCTAATGCAACAGGAATCCCCAGATGTTTTCATACTCAGCCTTCTTTGTGCAGTCTATGCTGAACTTTTGAAAAAGAGGATGGAGTAGAAGGTAAGATGTTCATCTCAATAACATTTGCATTAAAATGTTCCCGTGCATTTACTAACTGAACTTTTTCCAAAGCCCAGAGATATGTCCAGAAAAGGTCCGAGTGAAAAAGATGAACTACAAATGATACAATAGAATAAGTAACAAAACACTATGAAATAACACTTAAAATAAATTGTTTGATGCTCATTTAAAAAAAAAAAGATTTGGATGCTTTTAACCAAAACAGAAACTTTCCATGAACAAGTAGAGGGCAGAATATAAAGCTAAGGCATGAAGCGTGGGCTTCTGGGGACACAGAGAGTGTATTCTGTTTAAACTGCTGCTCTTCTTGCCAGTAACAATCTCCTGACTGCAGCCAGTATTGTCTATTGGATGCTTTTTGCTGTCTAATTTAATTGTAATTTGCCTTGAGTCTCAGCAAGAAAAGGTGGACTATGAATGAAGTAAAAAATGTACAATTTAAAAAATTAACTGCCACCACCTAAGCGCAATCCCGGGGGAGGGGGTGAAAGTGCTCTGGAAGCTGACTAGGTGTATTTTGCACTTATGCTGTTGTATCCCCCTCCTATAATGGCTCAGCAGCCCGGCACCATTCCACCTGGGTTCCCCACCAGCACTTGGCTGTGGCAGCTGGGCGTGGGGCATAACTGAGGGGTAACTATTTGTGTCAGCAGGTCGGGGACAGGGCATGAGTTAGTCCACTCCCTAAGCCGTTTCAGGCACAGGAATGCCCCTGCAGCAGTGGAAAGTTATGCCTTGAAAAAAGGACATAGGTGCCCATTGTAAGGGAAAAGTCATCTCCCTCCTGTGCCTGGCCCCACCCAAGTGGCTCAGCAGAGCATAGGATTCTGACTGCTGTGGCGATAAATCCACTTGCACCCCCACAGCTGCTGAGCCCCTCCCTGATGCCCAATCACTCCCTTCCCCACCTTATATAACCTCCGGCCAGGGGGCCCATGAACCTAGGTAAATAGGAACATGGTCAGAGGCTCTGGTCAAGAGCCCTCTGCCTCAGGAACATAGAGTGTGAGGTGGGAGAGAGAGCACATGGTGGTGGGGCAAGAGTGCCCAGGGAGAACATTGTGAAAATTGGGTAGTTTCTTGCACTCACTCACAGAAGGAGAACTTCCCTGGCAAGTAACCCATCCAGAGTCCTGGCTTGGGAAAGGGCAAGGGTCCACCAACAGGTAAGAATGAGCTGTGGAGCCAGCTGCCCCGGCTTGCCCAATCATACTGGTCTTCCCTCCCCTCTCACCGGTGCCACCTGCCAACTGCTGGTCTCTGTGGTTGATGCTGGCTGTTGGTGGGGGTGGGGGTTTGCTGTGACCACTGCCTTGGTTCCTGCATTGTTTCCAGTGGATCATCATGCCCTCAGACCTGCCAGTGGCTGACCCTCAGACTCCCTGACCTTGCTATTCGAACTGCTCCTCGGACTAGACCACTGACAGCTCTTGACTCTGTGCCCTCACCTGGGAACAGACCTTGACCATGCTGCTTGGACTGGCACCCTGGAGTACTTCATTCCACTCCAGGGTGGGGGGGATGTCTGCTATGGGGCAGAGCTTTGACATCCTGCCTGGCCCTGGCAGGGAATGAAGGGCCTTCTCCCAGCACCTGGGCTCCACTCCATGGAGGGCTTTCCCCAAGCTTTGGTACGGGCACTGTGATTGAGGGAAACTTGTGGTCCCTGGCCACCTGCTCTCTGAGGGGTGGAGGAGTTGACAGGCAGTGGAGATTGCAGTCCACGCCTTGGCTGTGCCTTTGCTTGCCACTCACAGGCCTCTCAAGAGGGGCACTGAGGTCATTGGGAGATGTTGGCAAGGTTGACAGGGTGCACTCCCTGCTGTGGCCCTGCCATACCTTGTCAGGCTTGGCTGTTGATGTAGTTCTCCCACAAAAGTCCTTAGGGAGGGGATGAGTGATGCCACAGATCTGTGGATGTGCGGGGAGGTGAGACTTAGGATTGCACTGTAAATTGTTCACCAAGGTGATGAGGACACACATTAATTCTCTTCTACAAAGAGAAGAGAATTAAGCAGAGTCAAAGAACTCCAATATTATCTAGTACTTCTGAACTTGTGAGCTGAGGTTAGTAGAAAATATTATGAAAAAAATTAGTCACAGAATTGTAAAGGAAAACTGGGGGGGGGAACCCTCTGATTAAAAAGGAAAACAAAATCTGCAAGACATTAATAGGTTAAAAGAAGCAAAATTTCTTAAAATCTCAATAGATATTAAAACATTATAAGCATTCACTTCCGCTTCTACCATATGGCTAGAATGTTAGGCCAAGTAGAGTCTAATGCAAATTGATTTGTATTCGTTTACGACCTTGTTTAGACCTTTTTAAAAATGGCGTCAGAACAAAGGGATTTATCAGAACCATAGAATCAAGTGAATGGACCAGTTCTTGTTACGAGGAAATCTAGATTGCCTCAATCTGTCTTTGGGCAGCAGCTTCCTTTGTAGTGATCAGAGCCTCTGCCACAATCCAGAGCAAAGAAAAGAAGAATAGGGCTTAGAGCCCTCAAGATGCTTGTTGAAATCTTGAGTGGTATTCTATGAGTGGTGCTAAGCCACTTTCTACAAAAGGCCATTTGAAGATTCTTATAACTATGGATGAGCCCTCAGAAGCTCTCATATCATACTATAATGAACATGCTCCCACTCTTCATCGGGAGTGAGCTTACTACTTTCTAGCCTTCCATTTGTGGTCACTGGCCAAGCCTACAGATAATTATGTGGGAGAGCTGAAAAATAAATGTACTTCCCAATGGGGCAAGTAATGGCCCCCACACCATTTCAGCTCAGGAAAACAGTGCAGGCGAAAGAGTTTCGTGTCCCGCTGCTGTGTGGTCCCAATCAGAACTGAATCCCTGCAGTGCTTCTAAATAGAGGCCGTTTCCACATGGTTTACCTTGTTCCGGAAAACAGTGAAATCTCGCACAAACTCACGCAAGAAGACGCGATAACAGTGTCTTCTCGTGCAATTTTGCGCGAGATTTCACTGTTTTCCAGAACAAGGTAAGCCATGTGGAAATGGCCGGAGTTGCCACTGTGAGCTCACAGCTGCAGTGTGGCAGCTGTTAGTAGCCATTGTGAACTTGTGTAAATTGTAATGTGTAGTCTGGCCCTTACAAGTTCACACTGCCCTGGTGGTTCAGATATTCTTGCCCCATAGTAGAATGCCTGTAGTTTTTAATAAATGCCAGGTTGTTAAACTATCTTTAAACTTCTGCAGCAGTCACTGGTGTGTTGTGCTATGTGCCATCAAGTTGTTTCTAACCTATGGCAACCCTATGAATGAAAGACCTCCAAAATGTCCTATCATTAACAGACTTGCTCAGATCTTGCAAACTGGAGGCCGTGGCTTCCTTTATCGAGTCAAGCCATCTCATTTTGGATCTTTTTCTTTTCCTGCTGCTTTCCCTAGCATTATTGATTTTTCCAGTGAATCTTGTCTTCTCATGACCTGACCCAAGTACGATATTCACAGTTTTGTCATTTTAGCTTCTAGGGAGAATTCAGAATTGATTTGATCCAGAACCCACTAATTTGTCTTTTTGGCCATCCATGCTACCTGCAACACTCTCCTTCAGCATCACATATCAAATGAATCAATTTTCTTCCTGTCAGCTTTCTTTATTGTTCAGCTTTCACATAAATACATAGTAATGGGGAATACCATAATCTGGATTGTCATTGGTAGTGTGCAAAAAAAAAAATCTGTAAAATGATATATACTTCATTTAAAACTAGCTGCACAAATGAAAAGTCTGGGTTGTAATGCACAAACACACCCGTCTTTAGAAGGTCCTGGGCTGACCACTATGGCAGGGGATATGGCGAGCATGGCTGTTTCTCATTGGCTCCAGCAAAACTCACCCAATCTAGGCACTCTAAATATTTATGTCATTTATATTCCGCCTTTCTCACTGAGACTCAAGGCGGATTACATAGTGTGGGATTAGTAGAATCAGTGGCAAGGACAAGGGCAGGCATTTCCATACAGTGTCAAGAACATTTTCATAAACAATGTCATAGGGTAAATGAATGCAAGTTTACAAAGACATAGTATTAGCAGGGAAACAGAACAGAATCAGTTCTAGAACTTACATTAAACAGTATGAAGCACAGGTAGTATAGGAGTACATATTTAAAGCAACAGATAATATGTAAGGCAACATAATGGTGAAATCTATGGTTCCGAACTCATTAGCAAAATATCTGGGACCCCTTTCCTACAATACCACCCTCTTAGCTGAGAAAAGGGCCTTTTTTGAATAATTCAGTTTTGCATTGTTTGCAGAAAGCCAGGAGTGTGGGGGCTCTCCTGACTTCCTCAGGCAGGCCATTCCATAGAGTAGGGGCCACCACAAAGAAAGCCCGTGTACGGGCTGCTGTTGATTTCACCCATGTACACACTGGCACCTGCAAGCGACCCTGTTCAGATGAGCAAAGCTGCCATGGAGGGACTTAGGGTTGCCAGCCTCCAGGTAGTGGCTGGAGAACTCCCGGAATTACAACTGGTCTCCAGGCCACAGAGATCTGTTTCCCTGGAGAAAATGGCTACTTTTGGGGTGGGCTCTATGGAATTATGCCATGCCAAGGTCCTTTCCCTCCCCAAACCCCACTTTCTCCAGGTTTCTCCAGGTTTCACCCCCAAGATCTCCAGGAATTTCTCAACTTGGAGCTGGCAACCCTAGAGGGACTTAGGGAAGGAGGCGGTCCCATAGGTATGCTGGACCAAGGCCACAAAGAGCTTATAAACCAATAAATAATCATAGATAAAGGAAAGTAATTCTGGAGTATACTCATGGAAACTCATATATAATTTAGCTTCAATGTTTTTCCTCATGCTAATGTGGTTGTTGTTAAGGTTGTTAAGCCCTGCCCCCATTTCCTGCTGCCACCTGGAGTGGTGGCAGGAGAAAATAATACCAAAAAAAAAAAAGGCTGCTGGGTCTACAGCATGACATCACTTCTGGGAAAACCTGAAAGTAATGTCAGTTCTCTCTAGGAATTGCAAAAAGCTCTAGAGAGGTGTGACATCACTTCTGGGGTTCCTCCCAAAAGTGATATCATGCTGTTGCTGATGGTGTCCCCCATGCCCCTTCCCCAATCTCCTGCTGGTTGCCAGGCCATGCCCAGTCACCCTAGGTTGCAGCCTGGACCCGTAAGGCCCCCAGGATTTCTGGGCCTTGAAAAAGTACACCCTTCCTTCCTTTCCAGTACTTGGACTCTGAGAAATATATAATTAAAAACTGACTACATTTCCAAAGTTGCTTTTCAAAAACAGATTCACAAACATTCAAAGTTAATGTACCCCCAAAACCTGCTACTGCACACAGTTTTCTATAACTCTGGTATTGTCCTCCATTTTTTAATAGAGCTTCTTAACAAGAATATTGTCATAGGCAAACAAAGGATGTTTCAGTTGTGACAACAATGAAAATCTGACAAGCTTTACTTTCACAAATAGCATTATTGACTTTTCCAGAGAATCTTGTCTTCTCATGATCTGACCCAAGTACTAGGGATCCTGATGGAGTTTTGCCATCTTCTGGACATGGAGCAAAGATCACTGTGTGTGTGTGTGTGGTGGGGGGGAGGTATTTGGGAATTTCCTGCATTTTGCAGGGGGTTGGACTAGATGACCCTAGAGATCCCTTCCAACTCTGTGATTCTATGATTCTATGAAACTTGATTTAATTGTCTAATATAATAAATTAAATTTTGTATAAAATCTGCCAGCAGGGGATATGTGAGGGGAAACTTCTGAGGTGCACTAATTTCAAATGTTTGTTGAAAGACAAACCAGCCAACCTCTACGCAAAAGAATAAATGGACACAAATCTGACATTAGAAATGGAAACGTCCAAAAACCAGTGGGAGAACACTTCAATCTACCGCGACATTCCACCAAAGACTTAAAGGTCGCTGTGGTTCAACAGAAACCTTTCAAAAACAAAATCCAACGGGAGGCTGCTGAATTGGAATTCATATGCAAATTTGACTCTGTCAAGCTGGGACTGAATAGAGACTATAAATGGTTATCACATTATCACAGGTAACAGATTCTCTTTACAGAGGCGTGATCTGGGGGAGCCCAGTGACGCCTGGTGTGGGCTTTCGGGGACCACAGTTCTCTTTGTCAGATGCAGCTGGCAGGGAGAGCTGTGGTTACCGAAGGCTTATACTACATAGGAATTGGATACCTTCACTGCTACAAACTAATACAGCAAACTGACTGCACACCGATGTTTACATTTCCAAGCAAAGGAATGTTTTGATAGCCTCCATGCTAATTGCATTCTGTCCTCTTGTGATTTATGCCCCCTTCTTTCCTCTCTTTCTCTCTCTTTCCCCCTCCTCTTCTGTATCTGCCCAGTTTTGATCAGGCATCTGATGAAGAGAACTTGATTCTCGAAAGCTTATGCTATAATAAAATTGGTTAGTCTTAAAGGTGCTACTGGACTCTTTTTGATTTTCCAAAAAGTGACTTAGTGATGGATTGACTAAATGACTGTGACTGTATTTTTGCAAATAAAATTTAGAATAGTTTTTTAGTAATTGTAATTGTTGATCTGCAACAGTATTTCACAGACTATTCTCCATTATTTTATGTAATTTTGTTCTGACATAATATACATTTGGCTGTTGTCAAGTAATCATCAATGAATTTTGGGTCAGGAATCCAAACTAAAATTTGCTTTGATTTTGTCTTCCTCCTGGGGAAATTTATATATATATACTTTAATATGCAGCTGTTTGCAGAATGAGTTGACAGGAAGAAACTACATGTTTTCTGAACATTTTAAAATTATTTCTATCATCCTTTGAAACTTAATTGATGCTATATTTACATATCACTTTCAAGTCACCATTAAAAAGAGTTCATGATAAAAATCATTTGAAAACATAAAGAACAGCATATAAAATATATTCTAATAATATCAAACAAAATTTTGCTTTGCCATCACCACTACGTATTTGACCCCAATGAAAGCTGAATTTTCCAGTATTATAACAAAAGCCTAGACTGAGTCCAAGTGTGTAGGCTGTGGGCTGCCAGTGGATTCTGAGCATAAGTTGCTCTATTTGCTGCAAGCTAAGTTCAGGGCTTTTTTTCAGCGGGAATGAGGTGGAACGGAGTTCCAGAACCTCTTGGAAATGGTCACATGGCTGGTGGCCCCGCCCCCTGATCTCCAGTCAGAGGGGAGTTTAGATTGCCCTCCGCGCTGAACTACCCTCTGTCTGGAGATCAGGGGGCGGGGCCACCAGCCATGTGACCATTTTCGCCGAGGGCAACCCACTGAGTTCCACCACCTCTTTTCCCAGAAAAAAAGCCCTGGCTAAGTTAATGAATATATGGTACAAGTCTAAGCAGCCCCCAAAGAAAAACAAATCAGGAAAAATAATAGTAAATAAGTGATAATTTTTGGTTTATACTGAGAAGGGAGATTAACATAATTAACCATGCTTTGTGTGGTCTAATTGGATTCCTGCTGGCTAGAGAGATGGGTTTTGGCAACTGAACTAAATAACCCAACACTGTTCTCTGGGACTGACGTAAATCTGTACCATAGACCCCTGCCCCCCCCATCCTATACATACACTCTTAAGAAAAAAATTATTTGTGAAGTGTCATAAGTAAATCTTATCATGGTAACAGACATGCAGCCTGGGACATTCCCTCCTGGACCCACCAAGCTTGCGAAAAGTGTCCCAATTATCCTCCACCCCCATAGTTGGGCCCTGCAAAACCCTAAAATTAATCAGCTAGGATGGCATTTGCCACAAAACAATGGAATTCTTGCCAGTTACTGTCATTATCTCAACATTTCCCATCCTGAGGGCTTATGCAGATGTAGCAATACTGTGTCCTCCTGATATGATTGGGATGTACTACTGAGAGGATTCATTAATATAAATATTGCTTAGTCTAAGATGTTATTAGGATTCCAAAAAGATGAGACTGTGGAGAGCCAGGGTGGTGTAGTGGTCAGAGCATTGGACTAGGATCTGGGAAATCCAGGTTCAAATCCTTATTCTGCCTTGGGTCAGTCACACACTTTCAGCCAAACCTACTTCACAGGGTTGTTGTGCGAATAAAATGAAAGATAAGGGTATGATGTAAGCTACTTTGGGTCCCCACTGGGGAGAAAGGCAGGAGTATAAATGAAGTAAATAAAGAGAACAATAGCTGCAGTCATGCTCCCCTTCAGCTTGATGGGGTTGTGTGAGTACACACACACACACACAAAAGTGTCCTGGTGAGTTGAGCCTTGAGACTGACTGATATTGTTTATGTCATTGCAAGCCACTTTGAGAGCCTAATGCTGCTGCTTAAAATATAGATTGTGAAAGAGCCCGGGATTTAAAGATGCCAAATAATAAGACTAGAAGGGGAAAGTACTCTTCTATGTTCTGGAACACTCAACTCATGACAAATGCCAAGGGTGAGTCTCGGATCATTAAAAGAGCATTCAAGTGCTAGAATATGGAAGTCACTTCATATAATGGAACAGCATGGCCTACATTTTTATTTCATTTACAGTCATGAAAGCCAATTCCTTCTTTAAGAACCATGACAATTTCAACAGGGAACTTCAATATACTTTATTAGAGGACCAGTTGAGCTGAAGTGTTGCCATTTTTTTCTCAGTAAGGTTAACAGTATGCCAGCTACGAGAGTACAGATTGCATTTAAAAAGCCTGTGATTGGGAGATACAGGTTGACCTTACTGGATGCACTAGAGTTACCATGTGGTTTCTATGGGCAAGGGAGCTCCTACCCTCAACTTTCCATGCCTATCTGCACCGCAGTGAGGGGCCATAACAGCATCCATAACAGCATTTCTGACTGCATAACTGGAAGTGGTGTCACTGTTTCACGGGACACTCAAGGATTCACCAAAATTCTACGCTTTTTACCTAGAGCATCCTATGATGCAGGAAAATCTTAGACAATCCCACATTGCAGTGACATCACTTCCAGTTAAGCAGCCAGAAATGATGGTATGGGGTGTTATTTTGGCGAGTGTCAGTCTGCCCAAGTCTCCTGGGGATTGCCAGCCAAGGGCAACACTAGGATCCTATGACTCTACAAAGGGTGAAACCAAGGAGTAACTCTTGATATTATTGTTCAAAAAACTCCCGGTACTGGATTTCCTAACCATACAATAAATACAATTTTTGTATTTTTAATAGGTACAATCAATACATATAAATGCAAATATATAAGCCGAAATATCTGATGGTATAGCTGATGGAATAGCCTCTGGGTGTTTCTCAAGGACAACAGTCTCTTAGGTCCACAACTCCTCCTTAAAATAGATGAGGTAGATGATGCCAAAATAAAGTGCAAGGTGCAGGAAAGATCTTCACATAACCATTCCAGGCATGCTGTTTTCCTTCTTCAAACAGATGCCCATGCCCTACAGATTATTGACCACATCTGTTTCGCACATGTGTGCTTTTTCAAGGGCAAACAATTAATCCGTAAACTCACACTTCTCTAACCTGTTCCCATCTCACCCAGAAAAAGCCAACAATCTTTCCCTGTTCACTCGCCCACTGCAGTCACACTGCACTCGATCCCCATACACAGACTGGCACGGCTTTCTCCCCCGTGATGCACCTTCTCTTTGTGCATGCTCAAGCCTTCCTCTGTAGCTTTCCTGAGAGGGAGACTTGTTTACTTAATTGGATGTATCAAGGGGGAAAACCCTGCCAGGTTTCCTCTGCTGGTTTCCACACCTCTGCTGATATCTTGCAACTCAGCCCACCAGGAAGGGGGGCATCTATGCAAAGGGGGGTGGGGGGTGAATCCCCACTTTGGGAGCCACAGCAGCATTTCTTGCTGTCAGCGAGAATCAACTCTTTCTTGCCTGTTTGTCCCCACCACCTCCAATCACCGTTATTCCCTATGGGAAAAATTATGGGGGCTATACAGGGGGATGGGGGTGGCATTTTGCAAAATAAATCTATACAGTTTTCAGGGGACCTGCTGATAACTTTCCTCTAAAGACTCCCCAAGTTTCAAGACAATTGGACCTTGGGAAGCCATTTTATGGCCTCCCAAAGAAGGTGACCCAGCCATTCCATTTGTTCCTATTGTGGGGAAAAACTGACAGCAACTGCAGAAACACACATAGATCTTGCCTTCCCCAGGGTACAATCTTCTGGAAACTTCGAGGGTCTTTAGAGAACAGTTAGAAGTAGATCCCCAGCAAATTTGGTAAAATTCAGTTCTAAAATGCCCCCTCAGATCCCCAGAAAGCCCCGAATCGCATTTCCCATTGGAAACAATGGCCAAATTTGCTCTGTGTTGCTGAGCCAAACTGGAGAATGAGTATCCCCCCCACCCCGTCCTTTTCAGGTTCATGTATAAGGCATGTTTCTGAACTTTTGCTCAAATACTTAATTGTATTGCCACGATCTTTCTTCCCACCTCCTCCTTATCCCAACTGAACAACCACAACAACAATTTATATACCGCCCTTCAGGACAACTTAATGCCCACTCAGAGCACTTTACAAAGTATGTTATTATTATCCCCACAGCAACAGCTGGCTTCAAGTGGAGGAGTGGGGAATCAAACCCGGCTCTCCAGATTAGAGTCCTGCACTCTTAACCACCACAACCACCAAACTGGCTCTCAAGACACTGCATGGAGAGGAGGAGAAGTTAAGGGGGAAGGAGGGTGCAGGAAGGAGGAGTAGGGCAGTGATGGTGTCAACTAGAAACGGAAGAATTTAAAACATGCTAGATTAAAAGCAAAACAATTTGCGTGTAAGCTGGATCTAAGGGCAAAAAGAGGGGAAAGGGAAGCAGAAGCCCCCTATAAACGACGCTCTGCAATGGCAGCTTGCTGATTATTATGACCATGGACATGTGCAACTGCAACTACACCAGTTACTTGACACGTGCATGGTCTAGGGCTACAGGACACATATTCACCCAAGGTAAAATGGATACGGGCAGGTAGGAACAGACATGGTTTTAATCAATCGATTAATTCGATTAATTGATGTCATTTAAGGTCTGCCTTTCTCGCTGACACTCAAGGCGGATTACATAGTGTGAGATTAGTACAATCAATATCAAGGACATTTCCATACAGTATCATGGACATTTCCATAAACAATGTTATAGGATTTTACAAAGACAGCATTAGCAAGGATCCAGTACAGAGTTGAAGAACTGCTGAAACAGAACATAATCAGTTTTAGGACTGACATTAGATAACATGAAACACAGGCAAGGCAGTATATAGGAATACATATTCAAAACAACAGACAATATGCAAGGCATCATAGTGGTGAAGTTTATGGTTCCTACAATACTTCACTCCTATCTGAGTAAAAAGCCTTTTTGAGTAATTCAGTTTTGCATTGTTTGCAGAAAGCCAGGAGTGTGGGGGCTCTCCTGACCTCCCCAGGCAGGCTGTTCCACAGGGTAGGGGCCACCAGAGAGAAATCCCCTGTGCAGGCTGCTGTTGATTTCGCCCATGTGCAGGATGGCACCTGCAAGAGACCCTGTTCAGATGAGCGAAGCTGCTGTAAAGGGACATAGGGAGGGAGGCGGCCCCGTAGGTATGCCAGACCAAGATCATGAAGAGCTTTCTTTGATAGGTAGCCAATGGAGTGACTGTAGGAAGGGAGTGATGTTCATGCTCCTGCTAACAGTCGATTCTAGATTCTAGACACTCACATAGCCTCGTGTAATTCATCTGAGTCCTGGAACTGAAGTGTGACGGAATGCTGCTCGTTCCTTTCCAGCATCTCTCAAGGGGTTCCAGGACCACTGAGATACTCATCTGCTGCTACAATTTGAATTCTGTTATGCTGTGACATCCGCTGCTTCATCCTTTATTCACCTACTGGTCTTCCTGGACAACAGAAGCTCATAAACCACACTGTGACAATTCTGCATCAAGGACTCATTGCTGCTGTGACTGCAGAAGCCTTCACAGTGGTAACAGAGTGTTCACACAAGGCAATTCTTTGATTTTTTTCTCTCCATCCCCCTATGCCATCTTTACTTACCCCTACCAGCTTGTTGCTGCAGGTGGTGGGGGCGGGAATGGCAGGTGCAAGGAAACAGGGAGGAAAAATGCACTAGAAGTGGGTGGGGAGGTTCAGCAATCCGTACCTTCCAGTCCACACTGTGGGGAAATGCACTTTGATGCTGATGTTTCCCTAACAATTTGATCAAAGCAGGCTCCAGAAACAGAGAAAACCAGGTTATGGAAGAAGCATGGATGGAAGGAGACATCATGTGGATACTCTGAAAACCCTTTTCTGTTTTCAGAGCAGCGCTGACAGAGAAAGCCTGTTGTCATCTGCCCAAGAAGTGGACATATTCCCCATATGAACCACTTTCCTAAGCATGCTACTGAACGCTGTGACATGAGTAAAATAGATTATGTTCCCCTCAAAATATGTGCAGAAATCCCCAGAAGTTGGCAAAGCGACTTGGGACAGCTCAGACACCTACAAAATTAATTGGGATGATATGATTTGTATTTCTTATTGAGCATTTTGTTACGGCAGCAGCAGTTGAACCTCATTCCTTGCATTGTTGAAGAAGATTGGAAGAGCACATTGAGAAGGGTGAGGATATCACTGTGCAGACAGCAATAGTCAAGGAAACTCAGGAAATGACCTTGGAGTTATTGCCTCTTGGAAACCATGGCAACTGGCAGTGGCGCCTGTAAAATAATTTCTGGTTTCAGGGTTAGCCGTTATACATCTGAGACATATTCTTCAAACTCTGCAGTAGATTCTCTCTCTCTCTCTCTCTCTCTCTCTCTCTCTCTCTCTCTCTCTCACAGGAACATCACAGGAAGCTGAAAATTAGACCCCCAAAGACAGCTTCTCTTGGCTATTGCTATAAAGTCCAAGGGGAAAAGGACAGGAAAGGGTGGGAGAAATGGTTTAGGAAATTACTGTTTACCATGTTAATTAAAATCTGCTTACTGGCTTTATAAGCTTTTGGTGCTGCTGCCTATTTAGCAAGTAACCCAGGTTTCCCAAACACTTCAAAAGATTAAATTTCCACCCTCTTACTTCTTTAGTTAAGCTGTCTGTTTTAATTAATTTTGTTGTGTATTTTTTTAAAAAAATCTTCCATTCCATCTCTTTTGCCTGCCCTGTGACTATATTTTATAGGTCAGCTATAAAATATAAATCCACATGAATTGCTTTCAGTTTTATCTGTGTAAACAGTACAAGGAAATAAGGGTATGTGCTGCAAGAGACAGGGATTGGGACCTTTTGGTGATATGCAGAAGAAGGAATTTTAATTAAACACAGTTTGTTATGTGGGGTGAGACGTGCTACATAATTCTGGCATAACAAAAAAAATATTATGAGTTACATCAGTGATAAGGAAATGACAAAACCACTTCATCTTCTAGAAACTACCAGAATACAATGGGTGCATTCATATACCACATAATTCTTCAGTTTGTTGATGATGTCAATGAGGCAGATGGTTCTCCTGCTGAAAAAATTAAATGTCTTTTTTCTTTAAATATATTAAAGACCAATTTGTAGCTATTAATGTCTGAACCACACTCTTCTATAAGGTAAATATTTCTCCTTCCTTCTAGTATTGTTCCAGTGTGTTTTGTATTTGCAGAATTCTATGATTTACTTACTCCATAACTCTTTAAGTTTTCCAATCCTGTATCTGCATTATTCAGTTCCAGCACTAACACACACTTATCACATTTTTATTTGATTTCATTTTTCCTCATCGTTGTCTCAGAAATATTTTTATGCATTTCTCACACACAAGCACTTTTTCCTCCTGAATCTGCACAATCAGGCTTGTTATTAAGTTCTGTATTTCTACAATTGGACCCATGCACACCTAGACAGTCCAATAAATCTGACACAGCAAGTTGAAAAGAGGTGATCAGGCAGAACAGAGAGGGACAAGACTGTGATAATAAAATACCTAGTTGGCTTCTTTAAACAAACAAAATTAAATTAAATTTGTATCTGGGTGAAAGATGATTACTACAGTGAACATAGCTGGATCTCTAGCTAGTCCTTAACTGGATCTCTAGTTAGTTTCTGGAAGATTATCATGCCTGCTGAATTAATTGTCATTCCTGTGAAAAAATGCTGAGCTAGGAGAACTTGATCTGATCCAGGAAGACAACTCTAATATTCCATAACCAAGATCACTTGACTCAATTAGTGTTCGCCTTAACAGTTAGGACTGCCAGTTAGGACTCTCATGAGCTGTAAATTTAGAACCAGGGCTGCAGCCAGCGTACGGCTAGTCAGGGAGGGAGGTGGAGTTGCCTCCGCCCATCGCACTGAGCATCACTTCATCTCCCCCCCTTGCCTGGCCCAGCCCCCACAGAGCGACACCGGGCTGCACCGGGAGAGCGGGAGGAAAGGCTCCCGGAGCATGCTGTATCTCCCCCTCACTCGACTGGCCCCCACCAGAAGCCGCGCAGCCCAGAACTGTGGGGACTGGGCCAGACGAGGGAGGGGGGGAGATGAAGTGACGCTCAGTGCGATGGGGGGAGGAGGCAGAGCACGTGCGGCTATGTAGCTCCGGGCCACGCAAGCAGGAGAAGGAGAAATGCAGCGATGCACCTGCAAGGACGCCTACACTTCCCATCAAACCTTGAGGCAAGGAAACCCAGGTTGAATTGAGGTAACTCATCACGTCTGTTTCGGGTCTAAGCCAAGGTCATCAAGCTGGCTTCAAGTGGAGGAATGGGGAATCAAACCCAGTTCTGCAGATTAGAGTCCCGTGCTCTTAACCGCTACACCAAACTTTACAGGAGTCTTGTTTGTGCCTCATTCATAAGGGTGACTTAGTACTGAAATTTACTAAATTATGACATAGATGCCTTCATTTGGCAAATGCATGGTTGAAATCTCTGAGCCTATGGTATACCACAGAGATTAGGAGAAACTGATTGAAAGTCACCTGTAAAGACACTAAAGGCTAGAAGCCTGTTGTGGATTGAGAGAGGGGTAGGACTTTTGTTAGCAAATGTCCTACTTAAGAATGAGAAAACCTGAAGACAATTTGGAGAGAGTTTTTTAGGTTGAGTGCACCATAGGAAGGGGAGGAGTTTGAGGAGCTAGCATTTGAACTGGATGTGACATCACAGGATGTAACATCTACTGCTTGGCATCCTGAGAGGATTTGGTGGGTGGAGGAAGTGCAACATCACATCCAGTGAAAAATTGGAAGTGATGTCATGACATTGGAAGAGATGCTCCTAGAGCATCCCCTCAATATCATCATGACCTCATATATTTTTTCTGGAAGTGATGTCACTTGCTAGTGCAAAACAAGCATTCCTGCTCTCTTTCCCCCATTTCCTTCTACAAGCCTTTAAGGCACTAGTAGGCAATGGGAGGGATTGCCAGGAAGCCTCCCACCATAGCTGCGCTCCCAAACTCTGCGCTTCCTAAGCAGCACCCCAACATCTCCAAGAATTTCCCAATCCAGAGTTGGCAGCCCTATCAATATAATCTGTATCAGGTAATCTTGAATAAAATCCCTCTGCTGCTGTTATGAATGTGGGCATGGCAGCGTACAGTACAAAGGGATAAGGGGTAACATAAGGTAGTCATCCATTTAAGGAAGGTATCCGTTAAAGGCTAACCATTCATAAGCATTAAAATATACAAAAACACGCTTGGGGTCAGAGTTATAGACATTGCTATGTTGCTAGAAAAATCTTTGAAATCTTTTATTTGAAGACCCCCATCTGGCAACATGGCAACCATACTGAGTGAGGAAGACTGGCTATGGTCCTCTTTTGAATACCTTGTTGGATTAGAGCATTCTGGGGTAAAATCTAGTCTGAAAAGAGCTTCAGCTTTTCCATTCTTAGGACCTTTATCAGTGTATGTAGAACTGAGTGGGTCAGGAAAACAGAGAGATGAAAAAATCCAGGGACACTTGGGAGACGGAGAATAGTTGCAGTAAGTGACTCAGCAGAGAAAGAGAGAGAATGTGTTTGGAAATTACAAGCAGGATTGTTTAATAACGACGTTTCCTTATTACTCCTATCTGACTCTCAATTCATTATTACCCCACTTGAAACAGGACTCATCTTTGGTTGGAGAGGCAACAGCATGTGAACAGTTTTAATGTAAATGCTAACACACAGGGCAAGTTTAGTCCATTTGAACTTTAGGGAGATCTATAATATAGTCTCTTTACTGTTTAGAGCCTGCTGTTTTTGTTTTTCTCCCGGTCTTTTCTTTAACTTCTTCTCTGCCCATAAGCCAGTCTTTATATCCTGAAGGTGACATATTTCTGTTCTCGGAAGGCCTAGAGTTAGTTAATGCTTTTTTCAAATCCTGTTGCTGCAGTAAACTTTTATTGAAAGCAGGATTATTTCCCTCTTTTTGCATGAGATCCACTGAACTGAAAGCATTTGGCAGGAAGTCATCACAGTCTTGTCACAGGAAGGGGATGAGTTGGAGTGTTAGAATCTGCCTGTGTTAAAAAGGAATAATTGCCACTATGGAGCGACCTTTCCTCACTGCCCTGCTGCTCCTCACAGT
The DNA here is from genome assembly GCF_028583425.1 of Eublepharis macularius. Lineage (NCBI taxonomy): Eukaryota > Metazoa > Chordata > Lepidosauria > Squamata > Eublepharidae > Eublepharis > Eublepharis macularius. Next base: position 102,231,899 of record NC_072797.1, on the reverse strand, counting down.
GTGTATACAAAGGGTACATGTGGCTGTTACTCTCTGTGTATGCAGAAGAGCAGCAGGCCTTCCATAATTGCTCACTTTAAGTTTTTAAAAGGCTGTCATTTAGGGGAGGGGAGGGAGCTGTTCCTGTTGGCAACAGAGGATAGGACTCGAAACAATGGGTTTAAACTATAGGAGGGAAGGTACTGGCTAGACATTAGGAAAAATCTCTTCACGTTAAGAGTAAACCAGCAGTGGAATTAGCTGCCTAAGGATGTGATGGGTTCCCCTTCGTTGGCAGTCTTCATTGAACAGCTGGATGAACACTTGTTGGGGATGCTTTAGGCTGTTCCTGCATTGGGAAGAGAGTTGGACCAGATGGTCTGAAAGACCCCTTCCAGATGTACAATGCTATTATTTTCTAAAGGCTTCTTTATAGGTATTCATCATGGCCCAGCAGATGTGGCTTCACAATCTACCTGAAAGTCCCAACTAGAGATGCCAACTCTAAACTGGGAAATTCCTGGAAACTTGGGGGTGGAGCCTGGGGAAGGTGGGGTTTGGAGTGGGGAGAGACCTCAGCGCGGTATAATGCCATAGAGTCTATTCTCCAAAGCAGCCACTTTCTCCAGGGGAGACTAATCTCTGTAGTCTGGAGATCAGTGGTCATTCCATGTCATTCATGACCACTTCCTAGATCATGCAAAAGTGAAGTAAACCAACTTTAGAATATATGCATCCTTTGCTAAGAAGTTGTCTAATATGTTGAAGCATTCAAAACTTTGAACCCAGACATTTTTCAGGAAGCCCACCGTTTTAACAGTCCCAGTTATTCAATGTATGGCTTTGAATTAAAGTTGAAAAAAGCAAAACATATGGGGGAGAACACCACAGTTAATCACATGTTTTTGGAAACCAAATACAAGGGAGCTTCATTCTCCAAAGTGTATCATTTGAAAACAACAGGAAAAGCTTTTCCCTGAACAGAACCTGCAAAACCTGCAATTATGGAGTGCATTCAACTGCTCTGTGTAGGCTCCATCCTTAGTCTATATTAAGTATTCATTTCAGGAATGGAGTTTTTCTTCAGCATACTGTTTAGAAGCCGTATCATTTCTATTCTGTATGATTTAAAATGAAAGCCCACATGATTGGTTCAGCAACCACTGTAAAACGCAAGAGGGTGAATTGAACATGTTGATGTTTGACATACAGAACAGGCATTTGGAAATATTTGTAACTAGATGGAAAAGGCCCTGTCTTCATAGACAGCTGGATTTGCAACTAATTAAAATGAGAATGCACGCCTTCTGAATTAGTTCTGTAATACTCATTCCGCTGCATTCATCTTACACTTAGAAAGAGAGAGATCAGTTCTGCCTCTAGTACCTTTGCTTCAGCGGCTATTATATTTCTTCCATGTCTGGATTTTAATTAAAAAGAAATGCTTAAATCCTATTGACGTTAATGAGTCTTAGAGAGAGGGAGAGGAAATGTTTAAACTTGACACACGATAAATAATATGGCTCCGTTTAGACTGACATATAAAATACAAAAATCTTACGGTTTTATTTCTACCATTGCACTGATACAAAGCCCTGTGTACCATCATGTATGGACATCAAACTTCCCAGTTTTTCAAGGGCACGCCCCATTCACTGCCATATATGAGATGCATGCACAGAGTTGCCCTTTATGTTAAAAAGAAGGGAGAACTTTTTTTGCACATGGGTGCATCAGAATAACAACAACATTCAATTTATATATCGCCCTTCATGACAACTTAATACTACACTTGGAGTGTAGTTCTCCAGATTAGAGTCCTGCCACTCTTAACCACACCAAACTGGCTCTCCTTCAGCCTTTACACACAGAAAATTGTTGAATTGGGATATTTATCTGAGCTCTACTGTTAGGTTTTCATGATGATTTTGTGGTTAAGATCACCGTGACAGGAATTTGTTTGTTGTAGTGTCCAGTCTTGGGATTTTTTAATAACCAAAATATTTTCCTAATGCTCAACCAAATAGGATCTTCCTCTAGTATATTACTTGCTGTCTTATAGGATGAACAAGGGCACTCACCCATCTTTTTGACACTCTGTTAACAGTGTAGATCCAAGTGTTTGGATTTGGGTACACTGCCCCAGAATCATTCTCCTGTGAAACCCTGAGAGTGGCTTCCTCTCAGCTTCAGCACAAATTTGTAATCCTCGAGAGTCCTTTTTAGCCTCACATCTTGTTATACCTACAGTCAGGGCTTTTTTTCTGGGAAAAGAGGTGGTGGAACTCAGTGGGTTGCCCTTGGGGCGGCATGGAGGGCAATCTAAACTCCCCTCTGTCTGGAGATCAGGGGGCAGGGCCACCAGCCATGTGATCATTTTCAAAAGGTTCCGGAACTTCATTCCACCATGTTCCAGCTGAAAAAAAGCCCTGCCTACAGTCACCTGAAGTTCTCCTGGTCTCTCAAATGACTCTACCCTTGCCCCTGTGCTGATACCAAACACCTGTGTAATGCCACTCCTCTCACTCCCTCTAATTTCTTCTGGGAGTACATCCTGGGAGTACTCTCCTGGGAGTACATCTCACTGAACAAAACGAAATTTACTTCCAAGTAGACAGCTTAGGATTTCTCACTAAGGCTTCAACCTTGTGGATGCTTACCCAGGGAGTATACACCAATGAACTTAGGGATTTACTGCTAAGTAAACAAGCACAGGATTGAACTTCATGGCTGCAAACCTTAATTTATTTACTAGAGAGTAAGTCCCACTGAACTCAAGTAAACATGCATAGGATTGTGCTGCACGATGCAAATTATATTAATATAAAATGCCTGGCTATAGTGCACATTGGTGTCCCTTTTAAGATTACCAATTACAAAGCCATAAAGGAGGCTAGAAGCTTTTGGTTTCCCTTGGGAGGAAATTAAGTCACACAGGAAACATAAAGCAGAGAAACTGCCTGAGGAGGCTGAATCTTTAAGTAGCAGCAGTTTGGGGTGAATCTGAGAGTACTTGTTATGTTTCCATTGTGCAATATGGTCTTGCGCTATTAACAATTTCCTCTTCTACTCATTTTAAATACAAAGTAGTCCTATTACATTGAATGCATGTAAAATCTGTGTAATGTGCACTTGGTTGTTCTTTACATGCTCATAATGCTCATGTTACATTCAACACATGTACAGCTGAACATCTTATTGAAACCACACATTCATCTAGATATTGGTACCCAGTTTCATTTTTAAAGTGAATGTGTGTCATGGCCCAGTCTGAGAGTGAGGTCTCCTCTGGAGGAGAGGAGCCTCGTGTAGCTAGCCAGCCAGGACTCCTCAGGAGAAGAGGAGTCCTGTGTAGCCAGCCCTAGCCCTGATTCAGCAGAAGCCAGCAATCAGGAGCAACAGCTGCTGGCTGATCAGAGCTTACAGCCAGCAGCTGAGGCACCAGCACCCTCTAGCTCCGATACTACAGAGGAAGCTCAGCCAGGGACTTCTACAGGTGCAGCGCAGCCAAGAGCCTCCACCCCCCCAGGTTCACCCACGCCCAAGGAACGCCGCAGGCAGCGCCAGAGACTGGAACTGCAGGAGAGACGGCGCAGTGCTCGCCTCTTGAGCCAATGCCAGCTGCTGGAGAGTGACAATGAGTAGTGGCAGGATAGAGCCCCAGCAGCTGGCTGAAAACCACGCCTGGCTATAAGAGCCAATCTGGAGGAACTGCTGGGCGTGGAAGCAACGTGTCTATTGCCTGCAACCACTCCATGTTCTGTGAACCTTGCCTGTGCCTGTGCCTGTGCCTGTGCCTGTGCCTGTGCCTGTGCCTGTGCCTGTGCCTGTGCCTGTGCCTGTGCCTGTGCCTGTGCCTGTGCCTGTGCCTGTGCCTGTGCCTGTGCCTGTGCCTGTGCCTGTGCCTGTGCCTGTGCCTGCTTTTGGACCTGACACTACCGGTAAATGACCTTGGATTGTACCTGACCTTGCTCTTGGACTCTGGACTCACTCCTGGCGTTATCTCGTGCTCTGACCACCGGTTTGACCTGGCTTTTGCTCTTGGAACTCCCCTCAGACTCTGGCATTAAGGTTTGGACTTGAACCACCCTGCTTGGGCTCGCCCAGCCCGTGACAGATTGCTTCCACCCAACCTTCCCGGCATGGATGCGGCAACGCCCACCCCGGGGAGCCTGGCACTGCTGCAGGACCAGGTACTGCAACTAACTCAAGCACTGTTGACTCTGCAGCAGCAGATTGCTGCACCTGCTGCACCTCTGCCTGTAAAGTGCCCAGTGAAGCCTCCTGACAGCTTTGAGGGTGATGTGGAGGAATTCCCAGCATTTCTCGCCCAATGCCAGCTATATATTGAACTCCGGGCCAGAGACTTCCCCACGGATAAAGTCTAAGTCTGCTTCATCCTCAGCCTGTTAAAGGGGCAGGCAGCAAGATGGGCCACACCCTTGTTACTGGCCAAATCCCCTCTGCTAGGGGATTTTCCAAGCTTTGTGGCTCACATCACTGCTGCCTTTGCTAAACCCCTGAAAGCCATCAAAGCTAACCAGAGGATCCGTGCCCTCACCCAGGGGGATGGGACTGTAGCCCAATATACCACCGAATTTCAGTTACTTGCACAGGACCTGGACTGGAATGAAGCGGCCCTGGTTGACCAGTACCTGGAAGGGCTGTCTGATGAAGTGTTGGACAAAGTGGCCCGATCCGAACGACCAGGAGGACTGCAAGCGCTCATTCTTCTATGTCTCCGCATAGATGGACGGCTGGAGAGCCGGAGACAAGCACGTGCTCTAAGGCATCCACCTCCATCCCGATCCTTGCCTGAAAAGCCAGCTGAGCCCACGCCAGTGGGGGTACCTTGTAAACGCTTGCCCCCAGAGGAAAAGGAGAGACGCCGAAACCACAACCTCTGCTGGTATTGTGGTGGGGTGGGCCATTATGCTGATGGCTGCCCTGCCAAAAGAAGGACCCTAGCCATAAGCCTGGAGTCGGCGCACCCTAAACCACTTGTGGGAACAGCCAATGCCTCCGGTGACCCACCAGAACCATTCCTTGTGCCAGTCAAGTTGTGCCTGCCTGATGGACGTTGGCTATTCGTGTATGCCATAATAGACTCAGGGGCCTCCCGCTGCTTCATGGACGCCAGGTTCGCTGCACAACACCAGATTCCCTTGCGGGCAAAGAAGAATCCCACTGTTGTTGAGGCCATCGATGGGCGGCCCCTGCGTTCTGGGCCAGTGGTTGAGGAAACCCAGGACCTCCTGTTGCAGATCCAGCGGCACCAGGAGCGGCTCTGTTTTGATGTGGTGGGCATTCCCCAGTTTCCCCTGGTCTTGGGACTTTCCTGACTCTGCCGCCATGATCCGAATGTTCGGTGGGGCCAGTTAGACCTTTGTTTCCGGGAACCATGCCCACATGAAAATCCATGCCCAAGGCCTATGGTGGCCGCTGCACAGGAGGTTTCGGCACTGCCAGAGGAATATGTGGATCTTGGAGATGTGTTCGAGGAAAAAAGGAGCAGACCAACTCCCCCCTCATCGGCCGTATGACTGCACCATTGACTTGATTTCCGGCACCCCTCTGCCGGTGGGACGCCTGTACTTGTTGTCTGAGCCAGAGTTGACAGCACTCCGGGACTTTCTCACCACCAACCTGCGGCGAGGGTTCATCCACCCGTCTACCTCACCTACCTCTTCCCCAGTCCTCTTCGTTAAAAAGAAAAATGGGGAACTCTGGCTGTGTAATGATTACCGGGCCCTGAACAAAATCTCCATCCGAGACCGGTATCCGCTGCCTCTGATCCCTGACCTCTTGTAGCAAGTCAAAGGAGCCCAGATCTACACCAAGCTGGATCTCAGGGGAGCCTACAACCTAGTGCGCATCCGGGAAGGTGATGAATGGAAAACCACCTTCAGTACCAGATATGGGCAATACGAGTATCTGGTAATGCCCTTTGGCCTGACTAATGCACCAGCTGTGTTCCAGAGACTGATGAACGACATCTTTCGAGATATCCTGGATCAGTTTGTCATCGTTTATCTGGATGACATATTAATTTATTCACGTGACGCGTCACAACATACTCGGCATGTGCGCACGGTGCTGCAAAGACTCCGGCAGTATGGCCTCTTTGCCAAATTGGAAAAGTGTGCATTCCACCGGCCTACTGTGAAATTCCTTGGCCATGTATTATCACCCCACGGAATCCAAATGGACCCAGCTAAAGTTGAGGCTGTACAGACTTGGCAAGCCCCCCGTTCTCGGAAGGATGTACAGCGATTTCTGGGGTTTGCCAATTACTACCAGCAATTCATCCCCCAGTTTGCATCCATAGCCATCCCTCTCACTCGACTTCTCCGGCCACGAGAACCTTTCCGTTGGACACCGGAAGCCAGTGAGGCATTCCTGACCCTAAAGACTCGCTTCACCACGCAACCAGTCCTGCGATAACCAGATCCCCAGCTACCCTTTCTAGTCGAAGCAGATGCCTCCAGCACCACCATCGGAGCAGTGCTCTCCCAACGGGCAACCCCCTCCAGCACTCCACAGCCTTGCGCTTACTACTCTCGCCAGCTGACCCCCGCCGAAAGGAACTATACCATCTGGGAGCGGGAGCTGCTGGCAATAAAGGCAGCCTTTGAGGTTTGGCGGCATCATCTGGAGGGGGCTCGGTACCCAGTCCAAGTGCTCACTGACCACCGGAAACTTGAACACCTCCAAACTGCCCGCCGTCTCAACCAGAGACAGATTCGCTGGTCGTTGTTCTTCTCCCATTTTGATTTCAGGATCACCTACGTTCCCAGCTCCCAGAATAAGAAGGCCGATGCTCTGTCCCGGAAGCTGGAGTACAACACATCCCCCAACCTGGAACCACCTCCAATGCCCATCCTGGCTCCAGAAACTTTCGCCGCCATGCAACCCCCTCCGGGGCTGGTGGAGGAGATACAGACTCAACAGTTACTGGACCCAGTTGCCCAGAAATACCTCCAGAACGTCCGGGGGTCTCCCCAGCCCCAGGCAGATGAATTTGCAGAGGAAGAGGGGCTACTGACCCACCGAGGCCGGATTTATGTACCCCCAGGCTCATTACGAACAAAGGTACTGCAGCTGGTCCACGATTCTAGACCTGCTGGGCACTTCGGCCGCCACAAGACAACCCACCTCTTAACCCGTGACTTCTGGTGGCCCCGGGTGCAATCGGATGTGGCCCGGTATGTGGCAGCCTGTGAAACATGTAGACGGGCCAAAGGCGTCCCCGGCAAACCTTCTGGTCTCTTGCATCCACTTCCCACACCCACTGGCCCATGGAGGACTATTTCCATGGATTACAAACCTGCCCTGCTCCAAAGGCCACACCTGCATCCTAGTGGTGGTGGACTTGTTCACAAAGATGGCTCATTTCATTCCCTGTTCTGGGCCCCCCACTGCTCAGGAAACAGCACACCTGTACCTTCAGCATGTCTTTCGACTCCACGGACGTCCAGATCATATAATTTCTGATCGGGGAGTTCAGTTCACCTCTCGGTTCTGGCGGGCCCTGCACGCCCTCCTTGGCACCCAAGTTCACCTATCCTCAGCACACCACCCCCAATCTGACGGGCAGACAGAGCGCACCAATGCGACCCTGGAGCAGTATCTGAGATGCTACACAAACCATCAACAGGATGACTGGCTAGCTCTACTGCCTTTGGCTGAGTTTGCATATAATAATGCAGTGCATTCCTCCACCCAGCAGACCCGCTTCATGGCAAACTATGGTCACCACCCTCGTTTCTTCCCTATCGCAGCACCCTTGTTGGGAATCCCAGCCGCTGATGATCGCCTCCAAGAACTCCAATCCATGCATGAGCTGTTACGGGAGCAACTCCAGCTTGCCAAGGAAATCTACAAGGAGGCTGCGGATCGGAAACGGCAACCTGGTGTTCCCTTGTCCGTGGGCGATCAGGTCTGGTTATCCACCCGCCATATCCGCAGCCAACGGCCCTCCAAAAAGCTGGATGCCCGGTTCCTCGGACCCTTCGTGATCACAGACCAGGTGAACCCCGTGGCCTACCGCCTGCAACTACCACGAACCCTCCCAATCCATCCTGTGTTTCACCGGTCCCTTCTAGTCCCGGCTTCACCCCCAGACCCACACCATCCCGGGCCACCGCCCCCTCCGCCTCCGATTACCATCGAGGGGCAAGAGGAATATGAGGTCGCCCAGATCCTAGACTCACGTCGCCGGCGGGGGCAAGTACAGTACTTGGTGGACTGGAAGGGGTATGAGCCGGAAGACCTCTCATGGGAGCCTGCCGTGAACATCCATGCCCCCCGCCTAGTCCGACAATTCCATCGGGCCTATCCTCAGAAACCGGGGCTGCCCAGGCCACAGAGGAGGGGGGGCCTTGGGAGGGGGGATGGTGTCATGGCCCAGTCTGAGAGTGAGGTCTCCTCTGGAGGAGAGGAGCCTCGTGTAGCCAGACAGGACTCCTCAGGAGAAGAGGAGTCCTGTGTAGCCAGCCCTAGCCCTGATTCAGCAGAAGCCAGCAATCAGGAGCAACAGCTGCTGGCTGATCAGAGCTTACAGCCAGCAGCTGAGGCACCAGCACCCTCTAGCTCCGATACTACAGAGGAAGCTCAGCCAGGGACTTCTACAGGTGCAGCGCAGCCAAGAGCCTCCACCCCCCCAGGTTCACCCACGCCCAAGGAACGCCGCAGGCAGCGCCAGAGACTGGAACTGCAGGAGAGACGGCGCAGTGCTCGCCTCTTGAGCCAATGCCAGCTGCTGGAGAGTGACAATGAGTAGTGGCAGGATAGAGCCCCAGCAGCTGGCTGAAAACCACGCCTGGCTATAAGAGCCAATCTGGAGGAACTGCTGGGCGTGGAAGCAACGTGTCTATTGCCTGCAACCACTCCGTGTTCTGTGAGCCTTGCCTGTGCCTGTGCCTGCTTTTGGACCTGACACTACCAGTAAATGACCTTGGATTGGACCTGACCTTGCTCTTGGACTCTGGACTCACTCCTGGCGTTATCTCGTGCTGACCACCGGTTTGACCTGGCTTTTGCTCTTGGAACTCCCCTCAGACTCTGGCATTAAGGTTTGGACTTGAACCACCTGCTTGGGCTCGCCCAGCCCGTGACAATGTGCCTTACAAACAGATGTATACATGTACAAGTAGGATGTACATACATTCACTGTAACGTGAAAAGAATTTACCAGATGAAAATAATAGTTGTATTGTCGAAGGCTTTCACGGCCGGAGAACGATGGTTGTTGGGGGTTTTCCGGGCTGTATTGCCGTGGTCTTGGCATTGTAGTTCCTGACGTTTCGCCAGCAGCTGTGGCTGGCATCTTCAGAGGTGTAGCACCAAAAGACAGAGATCTCTCAGTGTCACAGTGTGGAAAAGATGTAGGTCATTTGTATCTACTCAGGAGGGGTGGGGTTGAGCTGAGTCATTCTGTAAGAGTTTCCCAGGGTGTGGAATGCTAATGGCGGGAGGCTTCACTGTACCGCCTCAGGATACAGTGAAGCCTCCCGCCATTAGCATTCCACACCCTGGGAAACTCTTACAGAATGACTCAGCTCAACCCCACCCCTCCTGAGTAGATACAAATGACCTACATCTTTTCCACACTGTGACACTGAGAGATCTCTGTCTTTTGGTGCTACACCTCTGAAGATGCCAGCCACAGCTGCTGGCGAAACGTCAGGAACTACAATGCCAAGACCACGGCAATACAGCCCGGAAAACCCCCAACAACCATCAAAATAATAGTTCATTTCAAAGTCCTGTTTGGAGATATATGTACCATACTACTTGTTTTCCTGGGTTGCGTTGCCTAATGGCCCCCTCTCTCATAAAACAGGGACACTTTGTGGGATCCCTTGAATGAGAGGTACAATCCCAGAGAATTTAATTCCTATTTTATTGAGGCGGGTGGGGATTGGGAAATGATGGAAAGAAACATACTTTCCATTGACAACAACAAATTGAATACCTACAGCTGTGATCCCTTTCACACTTACCTGGAAAGAAGCACCAAACACAACAGAGTTTACTTCCAAGAAGGCAGGTGTTAGGATTTCACTGTGCACTTAATTTAAAAACAGCAATATGCAGACACCAGTGAAAGAATAATTTGATTTCCCAGGACATACTGTTGCTGATGTGTGTAAGTCACCATCTTCCAGCAAAAGAACTTCAAGGAAAAACTCCAGTGTGAAACGGCTGAATTAGACTATAAAGAACTTCCAACAGTTTTACAAGGACTTGGGAAAGGGATTCCTTAGCTTTTACAGGTGTTAACTAGATAATTTAACAAAAATTGGACATTCCTTGTATATTAACTATCTTAGCATTGCACTAAATCTCTTAGCAAAAGATAGTTAATTGCATTATCACCAGTTTCTGCTATTAAGATTTCTCTCTGTAATGTTCTTTTTTAAAATTTGATTTTTATAGACTTACATTTCATGGCTCTTTATCCCTACACACAAGTCTGCCCAGGGACAAAGTGGGTTCTAGTGCATATAAACTTATGCTGGAATGTTTAATTTTCAAGTGCTACAACAAGACTCCTGTTTAGAGATGCCCAAGTCAGGATTCGGTTTCGGTTTCCCGGCCATGCCAGACGCTCCTCTCCGCAGGTCCGAGAGGAAGCGTCCAAGCAGCCTGACTGGGTGGTTGACTTGCGAGGGTTAACCCCCAGGACTCCCAGTCAGGGGGTCAGGGTTCCAGCGTGCCCAGTGGGGCAGGGGGCCGCTGGGGGGAGCGGCACAGCCACGACCCCCGGATGTCCTTTGTCTTTGTCTTTGGATGGGGGGATGGGGGGATGGGGAAATTTATCTTTGGCAACCTCTTCTACATGCAAAACTTAAAACTTCTGTGGTACAAAGTTGTAATGTTATCAAATGGTGAAAATTTCATAAAATTGTAATTTTACTAACAATCCAACTCAAATAAGTATATAGATAATTCAAACAGTATAGCTTCTATAATCATATTAGGCATAAATATTAAACATAACTTTTAAACATTAAGTAAAAAGTATTAAATACTCAGTAGAGATGGGTTGAAGGTTTTATCTTAAATCCTGAGCTTGAAACCTTCAAGTGAGATCTGAAAACACATTTCTCTGTTTTAGAGAAACTGTCAGTACAAAATAAACGGGATGGATGTTCCCGTTTACTCTCCTCCTGAGAGTTTAATGGCTTCTTTCATTAACAAACGCTAGTCTTTTTCATTAAGTGAGGTACCAAAATATAAATGTTTATTTAAATAAAACATAGAAAAATAGAACAGATGAACACAACAAGAATTAAGTTTCCTAACATTTCTTAATGAAATCTAACTCAGTCAGATTAACGATGAAATGCATTCAAGTTACCATAGCACATATTACAAGGGTAAGTTTCCTGCCTAGATCTTCATGAGATTTCTTTTGGCCAAAACCCTGATCTGCTATTTGGATTACCATTTTTATATATTATCTTATGCAGAAATCTAAGATCTTTTCATATGATAACATAGATAAATATCAAACCAATCATAATTTAATTCTTTTTTACTATTTCCAATCATGTGACATTCTACCTAGCCAAAAGTACCACTATGCCCAGCTGCAAGATAAGAGATATGGATAGTAAAAATGACAGGAAAAGTTACATGACCAGATCATCCTTGGTCTCTGCTAACAATTACAGAACATTTATCTGATACTGTTCACTATTTTTAATTGGCTGTCAAAGATAAAGAAGCACCAGTTACACAACATACTAGAAAAAGAACTACAGTGAAGTTCATACAGCGTTATTTAGAATGCATATGTTTCACTAAGTGTGTGTTCTAAACCATAATCAGCAGTCTACTGGTTTGAATCCCACTACTGACATGAGCTCAGTAGGTGGCCTTGGGTCAGCCACTCCTCTCAGCCCCAGCTCCATTGTGGGGATAAGAATAACACTAACTTTTTCACTGCTCTGGGTGAGGCACTAATATGTGTAGAAGAGCAGTATATAAACACAGTTATTATTATTATTTATATTTCCATGACACCATCCCTTGACCTGTGAAATTAAGTATTTTGATAAATATGAAAGTGATACAAAATATAAATGCATTGCATAATGTGTGAGTGTACATATGCAAACTTTAAAAATCATATTAGATAATACCGCAAAGCATGATTACTGAGAAAGCTGCTTTCACTGCTTTCAGTGTGGAGAGCTGCTTGTAGATCAAAACAACCTGGCGAGCTGTCTTCATGCAGAGTGCACTTGATTCTCTTGGCTTTCAATTTTGCTTTCATTCAGCATGGGTAAATCAATGTATCAGCAGTAAACATTTGTATCACTCCTCTCTGAATGACCTTTTAAATTTTACTGCCTATCATGTCAAAGCAATTAAAACTAACAATACAGTTACTAAGCTGCTAAGATCAATTAATGGCTCTTAGGCTTTATCTATTGATCTAGTGACATCTTCAAAACCCACTGGTAACAGACTATACATACTTCTCTTCTATCCACAATATATACACAAGGATTGATTACATATTCTTATCTTCTAAATTACATATTTAAATGACATATTCTTATCTCCTAAATTAATTAGTCAAACTCTTACATCAAGGATTGGTGACAAGTTGTGGACAGACTATGCTTGGACAGAATGTACACTGAGAATAAATGACATCAAACAAATTGGAAACTAAATAAATCACTTTTATTTAACAAATAAATTTCTTCTGAAGTCTCTTTACAAATTAAACTATAGAAACAAATTAACTATGTGGCATTCTTCAAATCCACGTGTAGGATGCTATGGAAGAGGTACTTAGAGGGAAATTGATCTCCATTACCTCCTGTCATGAAGAGCAAAAAGAAAACATTAGAAATGAAATGATATCTAGAATAAGAAAATTAGAAGATGAACACAAAAAAGGCCACCCAATCTATAAATTTACTTGCTTGAAAATTAAAAGAAAAAACCTCCTCACATTGTATACAAGCTATTAAAGGCACCCAGGAAAAAAACAAACTAATTCTGTAAAATTAGCCGATGTATCTGCTGAATACTACCAAACCATTTGTACATCAGACAATCCTGACACTAAACATATTTTAAATTATTTATCATCACAGGAAATTATTTGAAAAAAACCTCACAAGAACATAAACAATATCTGGACCAACCAATCACAACAGAAGATGTTACAGTCACTATCAAATCCTTGAAAAAAATAACAAAGCTTCAGACAGGGATGGATTCCCTGCCAAATGTTTACAAAAAAATACATTCACCTACTTCCAACTCCACTAACTGCCACATGCAACTCTGTTATGATAGGAGGTAGCATCCCTCTATCTTGGTCAGAGGCTGAAATAGTTACTCCAAAAAAGGACAACGATATTACAAATACTAAATCTTCTCAACCAATACCCTTACTGAATCAAGACCAAAAGATCTTTACAAGCTTATTTGCCAAAACATTGTCTAAATTTAAATAACCAACTACATTCACCTTGACCAGACAATACACGTAACACTTTAACTATAATTAATTTCTGTGAAGCATACAAAACCCCTGCACTTCTGGCCTTTGATATAGAGAAGGCATTTGATTAAGTGGAAATACCATATCTAAAACTTTTACTTCAAAAAAATGGGTTTTGGTGACCAATTCTAAAATGCCATTAATGCTCTTTATCTTTCTCCAAAAGCTACAGTTAGGACTAACAATGTACATTCAATAGATATCCATATAGCAAGGGGAACTAGACAAGGCTGTCCCCTTTCCCCATTTCTGTTTGCCATAACTATAGACAGGGCCGCTGCTACCATTAGACCAACTAGGCAGCCGCCTTGGGCACAGACCTCAAGAGGGACATAGTTTAAACAGATTACTTACTTGAAAAAAATGCAACTGAGAAAACCTATTGAGCACCCCCTAAATGGTCCTGTCCACAGACATCAAGCAGCTCAAAAGCTCACCGTAACATTTTTATTTATTTAGTTATTTATTTATTTGATTTGATTTGATTTATACCCTGCCCTCCCCACAGATGGGCTAAGGGTGGCTAACAACATTTAAAAATACATTAAAATCACAGAAACATAAAATCAATAATATTTTTTAAAAAATAATTAAAATAGTCCAGGAGCAGGCTATTTAAACAAATATTGGCAGTCCGTATACAGGCATGGCAGATGGCTGAGGGCAGCTCCGGAAGAAATGGTGTTCTTAGATGGAAGAAGAAGGACACTCATTGGCACTCAGCCAAAATCCCATCAGAACATCTCTGTTTTACAAGCCCTGCAAAACTGTAACAGGTCTCACAGGGCCCGGATCTCCAGCGGGAGAGCATTCCACCAGGCCAGGGCCAGGGCAGAAAAAGCCCTCGCCCCGATTGAGGCCAGATGGATGTCCTTTGGGCCAGGGACCACCAGGAGTTGCTTGTCTGCAGAGCGTAACACCCTGCAGGGGACGTAATGGAAGAGGCGGTCCCGCAGGTATGGAGGTCCCAGTCCATGAAGGGCTTTAAATACCACGGTTAACACCTTGAACCGGATCTGGAACTCCACTGGAAGCCAGTGCAGCTGGCACAGCACATGATGAATGTGCACTTGGATGGGTGTTCCGGTAAGGACGCGTGCTGCTGCATTCTGGATCAGCTGTAACTTCTGGGTCAGACCCAAGGGCAGTCCAGGATAGAGTGAGTTGCAGTAGTCTAGCCTGGAGGTGACCGTTGCATGGATTACTGTGGCCAGGTCCTGTAGTGAAAGATAGGGCACCAGTTGCCTGCCCTGTCGAAGATGAAAAAAGGCAGACTTGGCAACAGTCATGACCTGGGCCTCCATTGAAAGTGTAGCATCCAAGGTCACACCCAGACTCCTCACCATCAGGGAAGGTTTCAATTGTACCCCATCGAGGGCTGGGAGCCGGTTCCCAGCTCGATTGCCCCATGTTCCAGACACAGAACCTCTGTCTTCAGGGGATTCAATTTCAGGCGACTCTGATGTAACCATACCATCACAGCCTCAAGACCCTTGACCAAGGAATCCAAAGCCAGATCGGACTGGCCATCTGTAATGATTCCAAGTAAATGTGTGCATGTATCTTTAAATGCTTGATGAGATAGGTGAAGAGTGGGGGGTGAAGGAAATGGATGAGTGAGTGATATGATTGGTTGAGGACTGAGAGGGTGGGTGGAGTGAATGCAGTTTGAGACAGAGTAGAGAGAATATTTTCAGTTAGAAGAAAGCAGGCTAGCTGTGTGCTGCCTGAATATGTTGAAGTAGTTATGAGAGAAATGTAACCTGTGTGGAACCTGAACTGAGCATATTTGTGAAAGGACACTCAGTCAGGGAAAGAGAGGCCAGCTGTGTGAATGAGAGTAAATGAAGTAACTTTAAGAACCGAGAACTACGTTTATGAAACCGATACGCTTCTTGACTAAATAAAAGTTTATTTTTGTTTTGTTATATCCCAGTGTAGCTGTCATTGCTATACCCCATTCCTATCTTCAGGGCCACATAGAACCACGAAGGAGCCTGACGCTTAGGAACGTTACCAAAGGGAAAATTTAAATAAAATATCTTGGAATAAAATATTCCGGGTGGCAGCAGACTACCCAGAGGGTTAAGGGATAGATTAAAAGAAAAATCTACCCTAAAGAAAGTAAAGGTCATAACACCATCCATCAGCAGATAGAGCTGAGTGTCATCCGCATACCGGTGACAACCTAGCCGAAAGCTGCGGACTAACCAGGCAAGGGGGCACATATAGATGTTAAATAGCATCGGGGAAAGAATCACCCCCTGAGGGATGCCACATACCAAAGAATGGTAAGTGCCCGAGTGCCACCCTGTCTTAGATTGTGAAGGAAGGAGTTCAGCCATTGCAGGGCTGTTCCACGAATCCCCACATCGGCAAGGCAGCGGGTCAGAAGATTATGATTGATCATGTCAAATGCTGCTGTAAGATCTAAAAGTATCAGCAGTGCCGACCCACTCCGGTCCAGGTGTCGCCACAGATCATCTGTGAGGGCAACCAGAGCCGTCTCTATACCATGGCCAGGCCTGAAGCTGGACTGGAATGGATCCAGGATAGAGGCATCACCCAGGTATACCTGCAGCTGTTCCGCTACCACCCTCTCAATTACCTTACCCAGGAACGGAATATTCGAAACTGGGCAATAATTGGCTGGATCAGCAGGATCCAGTGATGGTTTCTTTAATAAGGACCGTTCCACTGCCTCTTTCAGTGAGTCTGGAAAAAACCCAGAACTCAGAGAAAGATTAATGATGTCAGCTAATGGTGCCCAAATCCCATCACCACCACTTTTCACCAGCCATGATGGGCATGGGTCCAGTGGGCACATGGTAGGTTTCACAGCATGCAGGACCCTGCCCACCTCCTCCTGGGAGAGTGACCTGAATTGATCTAATATCAGCCCTGAGGACAACCAAGGGGCCTCCAGTACACATACTGCATCAACTGTGGTGGACAGATCCTGGCGGAGTGACAAGATCTTATCCGCAAAATAGTCTCCAAAAGCCTCACAGCTTATTACCGAATTTACATTTTTATTTGTCCCATGTGTGAGGGACGTTAAAGACCAAATCACTCTGGAAAGTTGTGCTGGGCGAGAACTAGTGGACACAGTGGAAGCTGCATAGTAGTCTCTCTTTGCAGCTTTCACTGCCATCTCATAGGCCTTCATAAATGT
Organism: Eublepharis macularius; assembly: GCF_028583425.1. Lineage (NCBI taxonomy): Eukaryota > Metazoa > Chordata > Lepidosauria > Squamata > Eublepharidae > Eublepharis > Eublepharis macularius. The sequence continues at coordinate 102,215,211 of NC_072797.1, read as the reverse complement.
CCTATAAGATGTTCTTGTCACTTCATCATGGAGTCGCCGCCACACTCGCTCTAGCTGTCTCAGTTCCCATTTGATTTGTTGTAGCTCATCAGTATACCAAGGAGCTACTCTAGTTCAGAGGTGGAGAGAGCGATGGGGAGCGATCTCATCAATAGCTTCAGAGAAACGGGCATTCCAGTCCTCTATCAGCTCATCCAATGAGCCACCAGGGGGCATCGGATCCTGCAGAGCGTTCTGCAATTCAATTGGATCCATTTGACTCCACAGGCGAGCATAAATCAGCTCGTTGCCCAAGCAGGAGGGGGTCATGGTGCCCAGACATGCCCTCAGGATGAGGTGGTCTGACCATGGCACTGCTATAGCTTCATCCAGATCCACCTGTATCCCAAACCCAAAGATCAAATCCAGTGTGTGTCCTGCTCGATGTGTGGGCATTGATACAAACTGGGAGAGTCCTAATGCTGCCATGGAGGCTATCATGTCCATGGCCTGTGAGGAGGTAGCATCATCGGCATGGACATTGATGTCCCCTAAGACCAGAAGCCTGGGGTACTCCACAGCCCAGCCAGCCACTGCCTCTAACAGGCCAGGCACAGCATCTGCTGGTGTGCTGGGCGATCGGTACACCAGAAAGATGGCTATAATCTCCTCGGCATCCCACACCAGGCCCACACAATCAATGCCAGCAATCTTTGGCAAGGGGAGCAGCCTGATGGAGAAAGACTCTCGAATGAGCACCACTACCCCAACAAGACATTTCCCAATATGTAAAACAAATATGAGAAACCTGTACCATAAATGTGTTGGAATATATGTGTGTTGCAAGGTCTGAGATTCAGTCATTATGGGGTTAATGTGTTTACATACCATGATATTGTTTAGATTGACCTGGAAGGGGAACCTGGCTCAAAGCCAATAATTTGCAAGCCCGCGAAACTTGAGAGTGTTTGTAAACTGTTATTGGTCAACAGGTCAGGTGATTTTCTTTCAGGGTCAAGAAGACAGAGGAAGAAGAAGATTCTCCATTCAGTTATCTCAGCTCTTTGTAACCAGTAGTGAGAATGTAGCTCCAGGCATTTGTTATTTTGTAGGCAATCCTGTTAACCTTTTTCCCTTTAGAAGTAAATGATTTTAAAAGCTAAACACGTGTGCTGACTCTCTATTGATTCAAGATCCATTGCACCTCTGAAGAAAAGCTATTTTTAACCTTTTTCCCCAACAAAGTGGACCAGTTGAAGTAATTATTAAGGTGAAAAAGATACTAGTGATTTGTGTATATTGTTCTTTGAATAACAGCAGTATGGTATGGCTTTGGATAGGCAATATGAGATCATTAACTCTCAAAAAAGGCAAACCTTATGAGTTATATCATCCTGCTTTCAGATAATACTGCCAGTCATTGCTGCATCTCAAAATAGTCTAGGAGACTCAAAGTTATCTCAGAAGTCTCAGTCAACTTGAGAGGAACAATCCTTACTGAAACTACTCCTTTTAGCTCTCCAGAGAGCCAGCTAAAAAGAAGAAACAAACAAAGTAACTGCAGACAAAAGTATCTCCTTTTCAAGAACAACATAATTCTCTCTCTCATTGTCTCACAGCAAACATGAGAAGGGGGTGGGAGTAGAAGACACTCTGTTGTGCCAGCCAGGAAAAAGGTGGGGAAATAGCTTCCAATGCTACAAAAAGAAACTTTTCAGCAACTTGAGGAAGCCAAGCAAGAAGTGAGAAGGAAAACAAAAGGGAAAAGGTGGGAAACTGCCCGAAGAAAAAAAGCGAAGAAAAAACCCCACTTCATAGAGCAAACTGTATCCCAGCAACACCAAAAGAAGATGGAAAACATTAAAATCTTCACTGCTATTCTGCTGTGTCTGGAAAGAAATGAGCAGAAAGTCAGCTTCATGGCTGCAATAAAAGGGAGGAAAGTAGGGAAATTCTGCTGTAGCAATGCGCAGAGCATACTTGCTGCAGAGGAACAAGTGCAGGGAAAAATACCTCTGCACTAGAACCTACAACTATATAGTCAAGCTTTTAAGGTTTCCTCAAAATCTGAAAATCCTTTAAAGAGTTATGATGACCTCGTCCAATCCTTAAGGCCACTTTTGGTAGGTGCTCGAGAGTGAAAACTGGTCAAGACCAATTTGTCATCTAAACCTTGGTTTGATCAAAGCTGTATTTGTGCTAAAAATGCTTTAATCTATGCCTATAAGCTAGCACTGAGAGCTGTTGAAAAGACCAGACAGGATGCGTATCGTTCTCTTTCATTTTTAAAAAAGCAATATAAATCACTGGTTGCCCACTGTAAGAAAGAACATACCAGAAAACTGTGGGCCAATATAACTGAAGCAACTACGAGCAAAAACTCAGTGGTGTTCTGGAAACTAGTGTCAAACCGCGCCTCCACAGCCGCCTCCCCCTTGGCTTCCTGTATCCCCACCAGATAAATGGACTTCTTTTTTCCAAAAAAATGTATGATGATCCTATTCAACCCCCTCCTGCCCTAACAATAGAAAATCTGGCCAAATGCCCCCCAGTTCATGTCGAAGAGGTAAAAGCTTATATTAGCCAGTTAAAGAATGCAAAAGCCCCTGGGCTTGATGGAATATCTCCAGAATTACTAAAAACAAATAAGGACTAGCCTCCCTATTTACTTATATTGATGAAACCGGCTACATCCCCAATGATTGGGGAATGACTATAGTAGTCCCCTTCCATAAGAAGGGAAAGAAGGAGGATCCATCCAATTATAGACCAATCAGCTTACTAAGCATTGTAAGCAAGTTGTCTACAAAACATCTGCTGAAGAAATTTTTAGACTGGCTAGAACAGGAGGATATAATTGCTGATGAGCAAGCTGGGTTTAGAGCTGGCAGGTCAACAATAGATCACTGCCTAGTAATGCAACACCTTGTAGAGAAATACGCTACAGGAGACCAAGCATCACTTTACCGGGCATTTGTTGATTTAAAAGCAGCTTTTGACACAGTCTCTAGAAATAGACTTTGGAGGAAACTGCAGGCCTCCTCTATTGATAGGCGACTGCTGTCCCTTTTGGGGGCTATGCACGAGCAAACTGCCCTGAGTAAGGTGCAGCCGAATTGGGCATTTGACTGACCCCATTCAAATTTACAGGCAGGTGTGCCTTCTGGCCCCCTTTCTGTTTATCTTCTACACCAACAATTTGGTAATCCTTTTGAATGACCCTGGATTGCACCCTCCCAAATTAGCAAATAGGCACATTCACGTACTGCTCTATGCAGATGATGCTGTATTACTTTCTAGGACCCCCATAGGGCTGAAACGAGCCCTAAAAAAAATCCCCCAATTCTGTGATACTGAACACCTTCTAACTAATTACCAAAAAACTAAGATCCTCGCTTTCGGTAAAAATCCAAAGATCAGACGATGGGAGCTTCAGGGGCATCAGTTAGAACAACTTACCAGCTTCCAATATTTGGGTGTAGTTTTGCAAGCCTCAGGTACCAAAACAACACATAGCAGCTTCATTGGTGATGTGGGAGAAAAAACAGCACACGGTATACTGAAATTCGATCGATCACAAGGGGGGCAGTATGTACCGGCTGCACTCAGTTTGTTTAAAGCCAAACCATTGGCCCAATTAGTATACGGATCATTCTTGGGGCTGCCATCCTCCTCTTTCTCTCAACTTGAGAGAGTGCACTCCAAATTCCTTAGAGCTCTATTACAAGTGCCCAAATGCATGCCTAACTCATGGGTTAGACTGGAAACAGGAATGTTAAGGGTAGAGGCCAGAATCACCATCCTTTCAATTTTCAAATGGCTGTCAGGACGTCTAAACCCGCAAGGTCTGCTCCCTCTGTTATTCCAAGACAAATTTCAATCTAATTGGCAAAAGGCGACTCTGAAATCCCTGGGAAAATTGGGTCTTTCCCCTCAAAGTTTGCTAGTCATGGGGTTAGACCGAGCAAAATCACTCATTAAGCAGAGAGTGACAGACATTGAAAGACAATGATTTACTTAGAGCACCAGGTTTTATTTCTTCAGATACTACTAAATATATTGCCGCTCCTGCAGCCTATTTTTACTTTCTTGAATCCGGTAACTCCAGAAGGGCATTTAGTTTAGCTAGAAGTTCAACTCTACTCTCTGCCATTCTGGAAGGAAAGTTTAAAGCTGTCCATTACTCTCTTAGGCTTTGCTCCTATCCCCTAAGAGAAATTGACTCAATGGAGCACATCTTCTTCAACTGCCCAAGTCATAGTAAAATTAGAGCAGAAACCATCAGTCCAGTAGTAGAAAGATTCCCTGGAAGTTCAAATAAAATCAAACTTGATTATCTTTTGTCTGTTCGGAATCACCAGACAACACATCAAGTAGCAAGATTCTGTGGCCAGGTCTACAAGCAACGTAAATTGCATAAGGCAGACCGAATGTATTTTAACCTTTTAAACAACTAATTTATGATCTTATTTTTTTACTCTTATATTTATTCATCGTTCTTCCCCTGTATCCAGTCTCGACTGTTTTTAAACTGATTTGCAAATGGTTTTATATGTACTGGTCGCAGACTGTAATAATAAACTTGACTTGACTACCCCTGCACTAAGAACAGCAGAAATACCTGAACCTACTTCATGGGATGAATTATCCTAGCTACCACCAGAAGACGCTGAGAAATGGAGAAAAGCGGAGGGCATGGTGTCGGTGTTGAAGAGAATGATAGCACATTGAAAGAGCTCCGTCTCTCCCATGCCTGAAATTTAAAATTTATGTTGGAAGGGTAAAGTAAAAATATTTACCCTTCCAACGTAAAGATACACTAAGAGATCCGAAAGGCAGATTCATATTTATTAAAGGCACTATAGAAAACCAAACTTACACATTTGGCTCAATTTATGCCCCAAACCAAGACAGCCTAATGAAATTCTAAAACAAAGTTCATTAGAATACACATGTATCACTTAGTATAATTTGCTCTAAACCATATTTTCATGACAAACCCACAGAAACAGCAGCAACATAATCTAAGAGTATAATGGAGAGCAACAAATAGAAACAGAAGGATTAAAAGTATCCTGCTCAGTAGGTTGGAGGCAAGTTCTGACGACAACAGGGTCAACAACAAAGATTCTCAGGTCAAACTCCATGGTCAAGTAACAGATTCCAAAATCAAAGACTGTGACCCACCAAGGCTCAGGCAGCCAGAACCGAAGAGCTCACCAACAGCCAAGTCCAGAATACCACAATTGTGACTAGCTAATCCCATGCTAGCTGCGGCCTTATAAAGGGAGTTTCTCCTACAGGTGAGGCTGGGTTCATTAAGCTTCTTTCTCCAAGCTGGCTCACCTCTGCTACTCAGGAGGAGTAGATCAGATCCTGTACTGGCTCTCCTGACATTTCCTCAGCAGGGGGAAGGCCGTGGGCTGCCAGGCATGCGCTCCTGTGCTTGGTCCATGCCTCTGCCCTTACCCTCAGCCTTTGCTGCTCCTGGGGTTCTTTGGGAGACAGTGGCAGGTCTGGCAGCAGGCAGGTCCATGCTAAGGCCGCCTGGCTTGATGACACTGTGGTTGCCAACCCTCCTGGAGATCCGCACAAATTACAACTGATTTCCAAATGACAGAGTTTAACATTCTCCGAGACATGGAGGCTTCTTAGGCTGGCCTATGTGGAATTATACCCCACATAGGTACTACCTGACAATTGATGCCAACCCACCTAGAGAACTCCGAGAGTTACAAATGACTTTCAAATGACACGTTTTAATTATCTCAAACAGAATGGTGGCTTTGGAGTGTGGCTTCTGAGGAATTATACCCCACTGAGGACCCTCCATATTATGATTGCCGTACCTGGAGATCTCCTTCCATTTCAGCTGAACTCCATATGTCCTATTTTACGTAAATTGGAGACAATGGTGGTATTGGGTATGGGCAACTGGGGTGTCTGAAGCACCTCCTTACAGTAGTTGCCAACCCGCCTGGAGATCTGTTTCCGTTACAACTGAACTCCATATGGTGACATTATCTCTCTTGGAGACAATGGTGTCATTGGAGGTCAGTGCCTGTGGCATTATACCCCTCCGAAGCCCATCTTACTGTGCTTCCCAATATCCAGCTGGTATCATCTGGCCCATAATTTAAACCCTATCCTCTGCTGCCAACAGGAACAGCTCCCTGCCCTCCTCTAAGTGACAGCCCTTCAAATACTTAAAGAGACCAATCATGTCCCCCTATGACATCATGCAATTTGGATGTTATGCCTCTGTTGACAGACCCCAAGATCGCACTCACCTTTTTTGTCACTTCATCACACTGGCTGCTCATATTTAACTTACGTTCCATCAGAACCTCATGATCTTGTTTACACACACTGCTAACCAGAAGTGTATCCCCCATCCAGTATGTGCAGGGCCAGTGCCAGAGGTTCTGGCACCCGAGGCGGCGTGCACACGCTCTGCGCGCGCGCGCCTGCCACGGACTGCGTGATGACATCATCGCAGATGTCATCACGCGCCGCAGGCGGGCTGGGCAGCTCACGGAGCCCCGAGCACAGAAGCTTCAAGCTGCTGCTGGGGCGGCGCGCGGATGCTGCTCTGTGCACCGCCCCAGCAACAGCTCATGGCTTCTGCGCCCGGTTGGGGCAGAGGAGCGCACAGTGGAGCTGGTGTGGCTGGCTGCAGCAGCAGCCGCAGCCAGCCAGCCAGCCCCGTGCTGCCGCCGCCACATGCCCCAGACAAGCGCAGAAGCTGCGAGCCACTGCTGGGGCAGCGCGTGGAGGCTGCTCCATGCACCACCCCAGCAACAGCTCACGGCTTCTGCGACCGGCTGGGGTGGAGGAGCACACAGCGGAGCTGGCATGGCCGGCTGCAGCTGCTGCTGCAGCCAGCCAACCAGCTCCGTGCCGCCACCACCACGCACCCCAGCTGGGCACACAAGCCACGAGCCACTGCTGGGGCAGCGCCCAGAGGCTGCGCCCGGCTGGGGTGTGTGGCGGTGGCGGCAGCGGTGGCAGCATGGAGCTGGCTGGCTGGCTGCAGCAGTAGCTGCAGCCCAGTCATGCCAGCTTCGCTGCACACGCCTCCGCCCCCGACACCCCCTCTGGCGCCCCTCCAATGCCCGCGTGCCCGAGGCTACTGCCTACCTGGCCTCCATGGGCGCACCGGCCCTGAGTATGTGTGTTCCTCATTTTTGCTACCCAGATGTAGAACTTGGCACTTATCCTTGTTAAATTGCATCTTGTTCACATCCACCCACTTCTCCAATGTGTTCCGATCTCGTTGAATTCTATCCCTATCTACTGATTTTGTTTGCTGCTTCTCCCAATTCGATGTTATCTGCAAATTAATGCATAGCCCCTCCACACCCTCATCCAGATCATTTATAAAAATACTGAAAAGTACCAGGCCCAGGACCGAGCCCTGTGGCACCCCACTGGGCACCTTCCTCCATTCAGATGAAATGCATTGACATCTACTCTTTGAGTGCGGTTCTCCAATCAGTTCCCTATCCATCTAACTATCCTAGAGTCCAGTCCACAGTCCTCTAGTTTACCCATCAGAACATCATGAGGAACCTTGCCAAAAGCTTTACTGAAATCCAGATAAACTACATCAATTCTCAAGATCCAGTAAGCCTGTCACTTGATCATAGAAGGAGATGAGGTTGGTCTAGCAGGACTCATTGAGGACAAATCCATGCTGACCTGCATATCACTATGTTGTCCATCAGATGCTTGCATACAGACATGTTTAATATCTGTTCCAATATAAATTTTTTTGTCACTGCATCTCACTGGCTGCTCATATTTAACTTACATTCCATCTGAACCCCAAGATCAGCTGTAATTCAAGTAGAACTCTAGGCCCCATCTGGAGGTTGGCAATCTTATCCAGTCTCCTGCTCTTCAAATCAGCTCTGCTGTTCTCCTCTATATGCTTGAATCATCTCTCCATGCACTTACTGACGCTTTAGTCAAATCCCTCTCCAAATACCCACGCTTTGTGCAGCTTTCTGACCGACATGTCGCCAAGTTTTGTTCACATTCATCCACTGTTCTATGTTCACACACAGCCCCTTTCCATTATTGTTGCATTCACCTTCATTTTGACCCACTGACTGAATTGATCTATGGGGAAGCAGTTTCCTTTGTTTGGTTGATTATATATATCAACTAGCTTGATGCCCGTGCTTCGCTATGGTATGCTGTGGATTATCAGTAGAGTGAAGATAATCCACTATTTTCTCCATGGTGAAGATAACCCACACTTTCTGGTACAACTGGTGCAATTTTGGAAGTCTGTCTTGTTTCCAGTATAACGCAAGAAGCATTTTCGCTGCAGCTAATAACAAGAGTATTCAGTTTCTCCTGATCGTTGGTACTGTTGGGTCTTCCCAGAGACCCAGAAGGATTGTCTCAGGATTTTTAGGTACATCACAGCCTGTGATTTCTGTAACAGACTTAAGTCCCAGAATGACGGGATTTTAGGGCACGTCCACGAGAGATGAATATAATCTCCAATTTGGCCGCATTGCTTCCAACAAAGCGGGGCTATAGTAGGATTAAGGTGATGGAGGGAACTAGGTGTCACGTACCATCTTGACATTATTTTAAAAGATGACATTTTAATATTGATTGCTTTAGTTTTTAGGTGCCTGCCTGACCAAATCAGGGCCCATTGGTTGTCCGTTAGTATGTTCTTGCAATCCCTATTCCATTTCATTTGGAATTGCAATTGGTTGGCTACTTATAAGGTGTGATAGTTGTAAGTATGTTCTTGCAATCCCTATTCCATTTCATTTGGAATTGCAATTGGTTGGCTGCTTATAAGGTGTGATAGTTGTAAGTATTGGTACCATGGCAAGGTATCTGCTGCATCTTTTTCAGTTTGCCCTTTTCTTAGGATGGCCCCTTGTTTGGTTATATCCATAATTCTACTTTTCTTAAGTATCTTCCATTTCTGGAATGAGATTAAATCCTTTCCAGGTGGAAACCAAGATTGGTCCAGGAAGGATGATAACGGAGAAGGAGTGGGGGCTAGATACTGCCTTACCCTGTCCCAAGTTATTAGAGTAGATTTCAGGAAAGGATTGGTAAATGTTTGAACTGGTCTACTTTTATGATCTGTCCAGATTTTATCTTTTATGTCATGTCATGTTTTAAATCAGGTATAGCCAATCCACCTCTATTGGAGGCACGTTTCATGGTTGAGAAGTTGATTCTAGGGTGTTTGTTAGCCCAGATAAATTTATTTATGAGACTTTGCCATGATTGGATATCTTGATCCATGAGATGAATAGGCAGCATACGAAAGTTAAATAAGAAAAGAGGTAAAATCATGGCTTTGACTAGCAGTATTTTTTCAGCCCAGGACAAATTTAACTTTTCCCAATCCTTAAACTTATTTTTAACCCTTACCTCCAGGGGTTTAAAATTAGAATCTTTTAGATTGGCTAAATTTAAGGGAATCGTGATACCTAAATATTCCCAATTATTACAAATCCAGTGGTATTCAAAAGTAGAAGCTATATGTGAACGTATGGCTGGGGTTAGATTAAGAGGGTAAATTTCAGACTTGGATTTATTAATTTTGAGGCCTGATAGTTGCCCAAATTTATACAAGGTATTTTCCAGGGGAGTTAATGAGGCAAGTGGGTTAACAATATAGAGTACCATGTCATCCGCAAAGAGGGAGACTTTATATTCGTGTTTTTTTATTCTAACACCTGCAATCTCAGATGTTTGTCTTATGGTTTCTGCCAACGGTTTGATAGAGAGGGCAAACAATAATGGGGAGAGGGGACATCCTTGCCGGGTCCCTCTAGTTACCTTGATGCTCTTTGATATCATTCCATTTATTTTCAGTTGAGCCGTAGGGTTGGCATAAAGCAAACTGATCAAGCGTATAAAGGATGGGCCAAAACCCATTTTTGACAGGAGTTTCAAAAGAAAATTAGTTTCTAAGCTGTCAAAAGCCTTTTCTGTGTCCAATGCCAATAACAGTGCCTCATTTTGGTTAGTATTACAGTAGTTGATAATATTAAGAGACTTACGTACATTATCTGTGATGTTTCTATTCGGGATGAAGCCAGTTTGGTCAGGGTGGACATCCTGGTTTACGATTTTGTTCAATCTATTGACTAGTATTGCTATAAAGATTTTTGCATCCTGATTTAACAGGGAAATTGGACAATAGGATGCTGGCAAGGTGGCATCTTTCCCTTTTTTGGGAATCACAATGACTGAAGCTTCATACCAGGACTGGGGAAAGATACCCTGTGAAAGAATTGTGTTGCAGGTCAGTCTCAATGGTTCCACTAGAATGTGCTTAAAACTTCTATAGAATTCTGCAGGGAAACCATCCCTGCCCAGGGTTTTATTAAGTTTGAGCTTTTAAATGATCGCTGTGATTTCCTGAGTGGAAATGGGAGAGTCTAAAAATTCCCTATGTGCTATAGTGAGTTGCTTTAAAGAAGTACAGGAAGCTAGAAAATTGTCCATTTCTGATGGAAGGGGATTTGTGGTTTTATAAAGATTAGAGTAAAAAGCATGGAATACTTCCAAAATTTCTCTATTGTTGGAAGTATAAGCCTTCTTGCTTTTTTTGATTAGGTGAATTTGTTGAGAGGAGGCTTTTCTTTTAACCTTCTAAGCAAGCAAACACAGTGTCTTAGAATTGCTGTGCCAGTATTTCTGTTTCAAAAAAAGTAAATTCTTTTTTATATTGGAGGACTCCAGCATTTCAAGCTTTTTCCGTTCTAGCAATAATTGTTTATAAGCCTTTTTACTATTGTATTTTTTGTGTATGTATTCTAATACTTGGATTTTATTTAGGATGTCTAATCTAAATTTTTCTTTCTTTCTTATAGAATGAAGCTAAAGAAATGATCTTCCCTCTAGCCACTGCCTTCATGGCGTCCAAATTGTTGCCTGAGCAACTTCTCCTACAACATTTTTCCTTAAAATAATTCACAAGCATTTTCTCTATTTCTTTGTGGATAGTTGGATTCAATAAAAGGGATTTATTTAACAGCCAATGTGATTCATGTCTCATTTTTCTGCCAAATCTAGTTGACTTTCCACCCATGCATGATCTGACCAAATTTTACTGCTTATACTAGAGGAGGTAAGGTTTTGATAAATTTTACGCGAGGCGTAAAATTCTTGTGTGAACCTGGTGGTGAGCAGAAAAGAAGGTGAAATCTTTTTCTTGCCTGTGTTGATTACGCCATACATCTTTAAGAGCAAATTTATCAAATAGAAGTTGCAGGTTTGATTGACGTGGTTTTTTCCTAAGACGACTCATATCATTCTGGGACCGGTCTAAATTAAAATCTGCAATACAGTTAAAATCCCCCCCAACAGAATTTCCCCTTCCGCAAACATGCATAAGCTGGATATGGTTTCATGAGGAAAATCAAGTTGTTTATCATTTGGCGCATATATAGAGGCTAAAGTTATCTTTGTTTCTTCCAGAGTCCCCTTAATAAATATAAATCTTCCTCTTGGGTCAACTTTGGAGTCTAGCCACTGAAATTTAACATTTCTCGAAAACAAAATTGCAACCCCCCCCCTAGTGTTTGATGAGCCGGGGGCTTGGAATTGCATATTAAACCTGTTAGATCTCAGTATCTGAGGCATTTCCTTTTTATAATGGGTCTCCTGCAGAAATAATATGTCTGCATTCTGTTTTGCTAGCACTGTGGAGACACGTTTGAGTTTTATGGCATTGTTTAAACCTCTGCAGTTAAAAGTAAGAATTTTAATTCTGTCCATCATAGTGTACTAGCATTTAAAAGAATTTCAGTGTTAAACACAAATTGTAGAGTCAACCCCAAGAAACAAAGCATTTGTAATGTTAGAGATGCACCTCCCTTAGCTTTACATAACTGAACAGAAGTGTCTGAAAATAAATGATCGTTCCAAGGATTAACCTCAACAATACAATCCAGTACCCAACTCCCCCCAACAAACAACATCACAAACTTAACTGTCATAACCCTCTGCTCACTTAAAACAAGGAGCAATCACACCAGAGGCACAAAGTTAGACACTCTGTGCAATGGGTAGAGAGGAGAGGAGACTCCCCCTCTCTATGTCTGGAGGTCCCTAAGAAAAACTGGGAACAGTAATGAGAACCAGGTGATTCCCCCCTCCCCCCACCGACCATAGGACTAATAGTAAAGGATAGAGCTGCAGATAAAGGTAAACGAGATAAGTCACATAGTGATAGTAGGTGCGTGTTTCTTTCTGTAGAGACAAACGGGACAGGGTAAAAGCTGGAACGAGACGGAAGAGGCCGGAACGGGCACTAAAGAAATGCCAGTGCCACAAAAAAGAGAAGGATGTGTTAGAGACACTCCAGAACAATATTTTAGAAATGAAAACTCTGGACTGGCACCCTTCAATTAACCCTTTCCATGCCAAAAAGCTCCAGTGCCACAAAAGGCCAGTGCCACAAAAAACAGTGGGATGTGTTAGAGACACTCCAGAACAATATTTTAGAAATGAAAACTCTGGACTGGCACCCTTCAATTAACCCTTTCCATGTGAAAAAGCTCCCGGAACAGCACAAAACAGCCCGGAATGGGCACTAAAGAAACGCCAGTGCCACAAAAAACAGTGGGATGTGTTAGAGACACTCCAGAACAATATTTTAGAAATGAAAACTCTGGACTGGCACCCTTCAATTAACCCTTTCCATGTGAAAAAGCTCCCGGAACAGCACAAAACAGCCCGGAATGGGCACTAAAGAAACGCCAGTGCCACAAAAAACAGTGGGATGTGTTAGAGACACTCCAGAACAATATTTTAGAAATGAAAACTCTGGACTGGCACCCTTCAATTAACCCTTTCCATGCCAAAAAGCTCCTGGAACAGCACAAAACAGCCCGGAACGGGCACTAAGAAAAGGCCAGCGCCACAAAAAACAGTGGGATGTGTTAGAGACACTCCAGAACAATATTTTAGAAATGAAAACTCTGGACTGGCACCCTTCAATTAACCCTTTCTATGCCAATATGCTCACGGAACAGCACAAAACAGACTGCAGTTTTCTGCAGACTCGGGACTGAAAGCACACCCAGACCATGTTTTTCGCTTCCCTCCACCCCAACAATTATCTGTTGGTAGCCTGGGACTTAGCCTCAGGCGAAGAGGAGTTACCTGGCTGGATGGTCCAAGTAACAATCAAAAAATATGTCCTATTTTTTCAGTTATTTATTTGTTTATTTGAAAAAAAAATTAAGAGATGTCTGATTAATATATATAATAAACCAAAAAAAGGAACCCACTTTAAGGATTGCTTCCCATAGACCAATTCAGTTAGAGGGTCAAAATGAAGGTGAGTGGAAAAATGATGCGAAGGGTGTGTGTGTTTGTACAGTGAACAGTGGGTTAATGTGAACAAAATCAGTGATGCAAAAATTCGTGACAGCTTGGTTGGAAAGCTGCATGAAGTATTGGTATCTGAAGAGGGTTTTGACTAAAGTGTCAGCAGGTGCTTGGAGAGACGGTTCAAGCATACAGGAGGGAACAGCAGAGCTGATTTGAAGAGAAGGAGACTGGGTAAGGTTGCAACCTCCAGATAGAGCCTGGAGTTCTCCTGGAATTACAGCTGATCTCCAGATAAGAGAGATCAACTCCCCTGGAATAGCTGCTTTGGAGGGAGGACTCTATGACATTATATGCCACCGAGGTTCCTTTCCTTCCTAAACCACACCATCCTCTGATATTACCCCCAAATCTGCTGGCACAAGCAGGAGTCAGCAACTGTAAGACTGGGGAGGCTGAGAATGGTGAAGCAGCAAATATCATACTCTAGAATGTAACAGATAAAGGGCTTCTAAGCAAGATCAGGTTTGCCATTATGGCCTCTAGGAGAAAATTTCCTATGGGATGGTGGTCTGGGGTACCACTTGTCTGCACACAACACACACACACGCCAGTGCCCAGGCAGCCAGGAGGGCCAATAAGGTTGGCTAGGCAAGAATCAGCCAGTGGTCTAGTGGTGCAGAAAAGCCTGGTGCTGCAGCTGCTGCCTATCCTCCTCACTTGGCTTGCCTTTGCCTCAGTTGCCCCATCAGTGATCCCTCTTGATCAGAGACACCAGCCACAGATGACCAATGATGAGGCAAGTGAGGCAAAGACGAGCCGAGGGAGACAGGCAGCAATAGTCCTTGGCTGTGGTGCTGCCTCCTGCTGCTGGCTTGTACTTGCATATTAGCCCATTATCTGTTGGATCTCCTCCAGATGAGGCAGTGTTGATGGAAGAGGGATGGGACCAATGGTGAAGAACCATTTTCCATGGCTTCTTTGGCAACCCTGTCCACCCCCGTTGCCACGTCATAAAGATGATCCATTTCAGTGTGGTTGTTGCCCTCATCATGGCAGACTAAGATCATTTGTTGCCCTGATGAATGGCCTACACTGAACGTCTTATTTGGAAACTGCATCCTTGTTTGTTTTCCTGTACTTCTTAGTGCCTTTTGATATTGTTGACAATGCCATCCTGTGATAGAACAGCATTTATATTTGCTAACACTGTGACCTGGAACCAGGTATTTGGGACACAGGGAAGTTTAAATCCCAAACATCTGTCTGCCATGCAGCCACAAAGAGGTAGATAGATAACATGCACAAATGATGTCTTCTTCACCCACTGGTTTGTAAAGTGTGGGGCGGCGGGGCGGGGGGCGTCGGGGGGAGCGGCGCAGCCGCGACCCCCGGGGGCCTGGCTGTCTTTGTCTTTGTCTTCGTCTTCGTCTTCGTCTTCGTCTTCGGATGGGGATGGGGATGGGGATGGGGATGGGGATGGGGATGGGGATGGGGATGGGGATGGGGATGGGGATGGGGATGGGGATGGGGATGGGGAATTTTATTTTTGGCAACCTCTTCTACATGCAAAACTTTTTTGGTACAAAGTTGTAATGTTATAAAATGGTAAAAATTTCATAAAATTGTAATTTTACAAACAATCCAACTCAAATGAGTTTATAGATAATTCAAACAGTATTGCTTCTATAATCATATTAGGCATAAATATTAAACATAACTTTTAAACATTAAGTAAAAAGTATTAAATACTCGGTAGAGATGGGTTGAAGGTTTTATCTTAAATCCTGAGCAGCTTGAAACCTTCAAGTGAGAACTGAAAACACGTTTCTCTGTTTTAGAGAAACTGCTTTTCAGTACAAAATAAACGGGATGTATGTTTTTCTTGCACTCTTCCAACCAGGAGACAGTCTCCTCCTAAGAGTTTAATGGCTTCTTTCATTAACAAACGCTAGTCGTTTTCATTACGTGAGGTATCTAAATATAAATGTTCATTTAAATAAAACATAGAAAAATAGAACAGATGAACACAACAAGAATTAAGTTTCCTAACATTTCTTAATGAAATCTAACTCAGTCAGATTAACGATGAAATGCATTCAAGTTACCGTAGCACATATTACAAGGGTACGTTTCCTGCCTAGATCTTCATGAGATTTCTTTTGGCCAAAACCCTGATCTGCTATTTGGATTACCGTTTTTATATATTATCTTATGCGGAAATCTAAGATCTTTTCATATGATAACAAAGATAAATATCAAACCAATCATAATTTAATTCTTTTTTACTATTTCCAATCATGTGACATTCTACCTAGCCAAAAGTACCGCTATGCCCAGCTGTAAGATAAGTGATATGGATAGTAAAAATGACAGGAAAAGTTACATGACCAGATCATCCTTGGTCTCTGCTAACAATTACAGGACATGTATCTGATACTGTTCACTATTTTTAATTGGCTGTCAAAGATGAAGCACCAGTTATACACCATACTAGAAAAAGAACTACAGTGATGTTCATACAGCGTTATTTAGAATGCATATGTTTCACAAAGTATGTGTTCTAAACCATAATCAGCAGTCTACTGGTTTGAATCCCACTACTGGCATGAGCTCAATAGGTGGCCTTGGGCCAGCCACTCCTCTCAGCCCCAGCTCCATTGTGGGGATAAGAATAACACTAACTTTTTCACTGCTCTGGGTGAGGCACTAATATGTGTAGAAGAGCGGTATATAAGCACAGTTATTATTATTTATATTTCCATGACACCATCCCTGTGAAATTAAGTATTTTGATAAATATGAAAGTGATACAAAATATAAATGCATTGCATAATGTGTGAGTGTACATATACAAACTTTAAAAATTGTATTGGATAATACCGCAAAGCATGATTACTGAGAAAGCTGCTTTCACTGCTTTCAGTGTGGAGAGCTGCTTGTAGATCAAAACAACCTGACGAGCTGTCTTCATGCAGAGTACACTTGATTCTCTTGGCTTTCAATTCTGCTTTCGTTCAGCATGGGTAAATCAATGTGTCAGCAGCAAACATTTGTATCACTCCTCTCTGAATGACCTTTTAAATTTTACTGCCTATCGTGTCAAAGCAATTAAAATTAATAATACAGTTACTAAGCTGCTAAGATCAATTAATGGCTCTTAGGCTTTATCTATTGATCTAGTGACATCTTCAAAACCCACTGGTAACACACTATACATACTTCTCTTCTATCCACAATATATACACAAGGATTGATTACATATTCTTATCTTCTAAATTACATATTTAAATGACATATTCTTATCTCCTAAATTAATTAGTCAAACTCTTACATCAAGGATTGGTGACAAGTTGTGGACAGACTATGCTTGGACAGAATGTACACTGAGAATAAATGACATCAAACAAATTGGAAACTAAATAAATCACTTTTATTTAACAAATAAATTTCTTCTGAAGTCTCTTTAGAAATTAAACAATAGAAACAAACTATGTGGCATTCCTCAAATCCACGTGTAGGATGCTATGGAAGTGGTACTTAGAGGGAAATTAATCTCCGTTGCCTCCTGTCATGAAGAGCAAAAAGAAAACATTAGAAATGAAATGATATCCAGAATAAGAAAACTGGAAGATGAACACAAAAAAGGCCACCCAATCTATAAACTTGCTTGCATGAAAATTAGAGGGAAAAACCTCCTCACATTCTATACAAGCTATTAAAGGCACCCAGGAAAAACTCAAACTAATTCTGTAAAATTAGCCGATGTATTTGCTGAATACTACCAAACCATTTGTACATCAGACAATCCTGACACTAATCATATTTTAAATTATTTATCATCACAGGAAATTTGGAAAAAAACCTCACAAGAACATAAACAATATCTGGACCAACCAGTCACAACAGAAGATGTTACAGTCACTATCAGATCCTTGAAAAAAATAACAAAGCTTCAGACAGGGATGGATTCCCTGCCAAATGTTTACAAAAAAATACATTCACCTACTTTCAACTCCACTAACTGCCACATGCAACTCTGTTATGTTAGGAGGTAGCATCCCTCTATCTTGGTCAGAGGCTGAAATAGTAGTTACTCCAAAAAAGGACAACGATATTACAAATACTAAATCTTCTCAACCAATACCCTTACTGAATCAAGACCAAAAGATCTTTACAAGCATATTTGCCAAAACATTGTCTAAATTTAAATAACCAACTACATTCACCTTGACCAGACAATACACGTAACACTTTAACTATAATTAATTTCTGTGAAGCATACAAAACCCCTGCATTACTTCCGACCTTTGATATAGAGAAGGCATTTCATTAAGTGGAAATACCATATCTAAAACTTTTACTTCAAAAAATGGGTTTTGGCGACCAATTCTAAAATGCCATTAATGCTCTCTATCTTTCTCCAAAAGCTACAGTTAGGACTAACAATGTACATTCAATAGATATCCATATAGCAAGGGGAACTAGACAAGGCTGTCCCCTTTCCCCATTTCTGTTTGCCATAACTATAGACAGGGCCAATGCTACCATTAGACCAACTAGGCAGCCGCCTTGGGCACAGACCTCAAGAGGGGCATAGTTTTAAACAGATTACTTTCTTGAAAAAAATGCAACTGAGGAAACCTATTGAGCACCCCCTAAATGGTCCTGTCCACAGACATCAAGCAGCTCAAAAGCTCACCATAACTTTTTTATTTATTTATTTATTTATTTGATGTATACCCTGCCCTCCTCACAGATGGGCTAAGGGTGTCTAACAACATTAAAAAATACATTAAAATCACAGAAACATAAAATCAATAATATTTTTTTTAAATAATTAAAATAGTCCAGGAGCAGGCTATTTAAACAAATATTGGCAGTCCGTATACAGGCATGGCAGATGGCTGAGGGCAGCTCCGGAAGAAATGGTGGTCTTAGATGGAAGAAGAAGGACACTCGCTGGCACTCAGCCAAAGGCCCAGCAGAACATCTCCGTTTTACAAGCCCTGCAAAACTGTAACAGGTCCCACAGGGCCCAGATCTCCAGCGGGAGAGCATTCCACCAGGCCAGGGCCAGGGCAGAAAAAGCCCTCGCCCTGGTTGAGGCCTGATGGATGACCTTTGGGCCAGGGACCACCAGGAGTTGCTTGTCTGCAGAGCGCAACACCCTGCAGGGGACGTAATGGAAGAGGCGGTCCCGCAGGTATGGAGGTCCCAGTCCATGAAGGGCTTTAAATACCAAGGTTAACACCTTGAACCGGATCTGGAACTCCACTGGAAGCCAGTGCAGCTGGCACAGCACATGATGAATGTGCGCTTGGATGGGCGTTCCGGTAAGGATGGGTGCCGTTGCATTCTGGATCAGCTGTAACCTCCGGGTCAGACCCAAGGGCAGTCCAGGATAGAGTGAGTTGCAGTAGTCTAGCCTGGAGGTGACCGTTGCATGGATTACTGTGGCCAGGTCCTGTGGTGAAAGATAGGGCGCCAGTTGCCTGCCCTGTCGAAGATGAAAAAAGGCAGACCTGGCAACAGTCATGACCTGGGCCTCCATTGAAAGTGTAGCATCCAAGGTCACACCCAGACTCCTCACCATCAGGGAAGGTTTCAATTGTACCCCATCAACAGCTGGGAGCCGGTTCCCAGCTCGATTGCCCCACGATCCAGACACAGAACCTCTGTCTTCAGGGGATTCAATTTCAGGCGACTCTGATGTAACCATACCGTCACAGCCTCAAGACCCTTGACCAAGGAATCCAAAGCAAGATCGGACTGGCCATCTGTAATGATTCCAAGTAAATGTGTGCATGTATCTTTAAATGCTTGATGAGCTAGGTGAAGAGTGGGGGGTGAAGGAGATGGATGAGTGAGTGATATGTGTCAGGCTATGGCATTCCAGACTTGATAGTCTGTTTCACTCCTTTCTGCAAGAAGACGAGGTCTTTTGATTTCAAAAGGTTTATTGTGAAAGACAGCATTCAAGTCCAGATGTGCATATTCCAGGATTAGAGATCCTGGCCAAGCAAAGCGTTGCTAGGAATGAATCATAGAGCCCAGCCTCCCCCCCCCCCCCAAGTTCATACAGCAAAACTTCTCAGAGGTGCGCTGAGCTGGCCAAGGTCGAAACAGCAGATAAGACAGGATCCTTTCCCATGGAATCGGCTCCTTGCAGGTGTTGCCTGGAGGGAAAGAAGTCTAAACACTACACGATTAAATATGGCGTTACTTAGGTTAAAACAGTTTCTGACAATATGATTGGTTGAGGACTGAGAGGGTGGGTGGAGTGAATGCAGTTTGAGACTGAGAGTAGAGAGAAAATTTTTAGTCAGAAGAAAGCAGGCTAGCTGTGTGCTGCCTGAATATGTTGAAGTGTTTATGAGAGAAATATAACCTGTGTGTAACCTGAACTGAGCATGTTTGTGAAAGGACACTCAGTCAGGGAAAGAGAGGCCAGCTGTGCGAATGAGAGTAAATGAAGTAACTTTAAGAACCGAGAACTACGTTTATGAAACCGATACACTTCTCGAATAAATAAAAGCTTATTTTTGTTTTGCTATATCCCAGTGTAGCTGTCATTGCTATATCCCATTCCTATCTTCAGGGCCACATAGAACCACGAAGGAGCCTGACGCTTAGGAACGTTACCAAAGGGAAAATTTAAATAAAATATCTTGGAATAAAATATTCCGGGTGGCAGCAGACTACCCAGAGGGTTAAGGGATAGATTAAAAGAAAAATCTACCCTAAAGAAAGTAAAGGTCATAACACCATCCATCAGCAGATAGAGCTGAGCGTCATCCGCATACCAGTGACAACCTAGCCCAAAGCTGCGGGCTAACGGGGCAAGGGGGCACATATAGATGTTAAATAGCATCGGGGAAAGAATCGCCCCCTGAGGGATGCCACATACCAAAGAATGGTAAGCAGACATCTGTTCCCTGAGTGCCACCCTCTGTCCTAGATTGTGAAGGAAGGAGTTCAGCCATTGCAGGGCTGTTCCACGAATCCCCACATCGGCAAGGCAATGGGTCAGAAGATTATGATTGACCATGTCAAATGCTGCTGTAAGATCTAAAAGTATCAGCAGTGCCGACCCACTCCGGTCCAGGTGTCGCCGCAGATCATCTGTGAGGGCAACCAGAGCCGTCTCTGTACCATGGCCAGGCCTGAAGCTGGACTGGAATGGATCCAGGATAGAGGCATCACCCAGGTATACCTGCAGCTGTTCTGCTACCGCCCTCTCAATTACTCAAAGTTATCTCAGACGTCTCAGTCAACTTGAGAGGAACAATCCTTAGTGAAACTACTCCTTTTTAGCTCTCCAGAGAGCCAGCTAAAAAGAAGAAAACAAACAAATTAAGTACCTGCAGACAAAAGTATCTCCTTTTCAAGTACAACACAATTCTCTCTCTCATTGTCTCACAGCAAACATGAGAAGGGGGTGGGAGTAGAAGACACTCTGTTGTGCCAGCCAGGAAAAAGGTGGGGAAATAGCTTCCAATGCTACAAAAAGAAACTTTTCAGCAACTTGAGGAAGCCAAGCAAGAAGTGAGAGAAGGAACACAAAAGGGAAAAGGTGGGAAACTGCCTCCAGAGCTAAGAAAAAAACCCACTTAGAGCAAACTGTATCCCCAGCAACACCAAGAGAAGAGGCAGAGTGGAAAACACTAAAATCTTCACAGCTATTCTGCTGTGTCTGGAAAGAAATGGGCAGAAAGTCAGCTTCATGGCTCCAATAAAAGGGAGGAAAGTAGGGAAATTCTGCTGTAGCAATGCGCATAGCATACTTGCTGCAGAGGAACAAGTGCAGGGAAAAATACCTCTGCACTAGAACCTACAACTATATAGCCAAGCTTTTAAGGTTTCCTCAAAATCTGAAAATCCTTTAAAGAGTTATGATGACCTCGTCCAATCCTTAAGGCCACTTTTGGTAGGTGCTCGAGAGAGAAAACTGGTCAAGACCAATTTGTCATCTAAACCTTGGTTTGATCAAAGCTGTATTTGTGCTAAAAATGCTTTAATCTATGCCTATAAGCTAGCACTGAGAGCTGATGAAAAGACCAGACAAGATGCATATCGTTCTCTTTCATTTTTAAAAAAGAAGTATAAATCACTGGTTGCCCGCTGTAAGAAAGATCATACCAGAAAACTGTGGGCCAATATAACTGAAGCAGCTACGAGCAAAAACTCAGTGGTGTTCTGGAAACTAGTGTCAAACTGCGCCTCCACAGCCGCCTCCCCCTTGGCTTCCTGTATCCCCCCAGATAAATGGACTTCTTTTTTCCAAAAAATGTATGATGATCCTATTCAACCCCCTCCTGCCCTAACAATAGAAAATCTGGCCAAATGCCCCCCAGTTCATGCCGAAGAGGTAAAAGCTTATATTAGCCAGTTAAAGAATGCAAAAGCCCCTGGGCTTGATGGAATATCTCCAGAATTACTAAAAACAAATAAGGACTGGTGGGAAACTTTCCTAGCCTCCCTATTTACTTATATTGATGAAACCGGCTACATCCCCAATGATTGGGGAATGACTATAGTAGTCCCCTTCCATAAGAAGGGAAAGAAGGAGGATCCATCCAATTATAGACCAATCAGCTTACTAAGCATTGTAAGCAAGTTGTCTACAAAACATCTGCTGAAGAAATTTTTAGACTGGCTAGAACAGGAGGATATAATTGCTGATGAGCAAGCTGGGTTTAGAGCTGGCAGGTCAACAATAGATCACTGCCTAGTAATGCAACACCTTGTAGAGAAATACGCTACAGGAGACCAAGCATCACTTTACCGGGCATTTGTTGATTTAAAAGCAGCTTTTGACACAGTCTCTAGAAATAGACTTTGGAGGAAACTGCAGGCCTCCTCTATTGATAGGCGACTGCTGTCCCTTTTGGGGGCTATGCACGAGCAAACTGCCCTGAGTAAGGTGCAGCCGAATTGGGCATTTGACTGACCCCATTCAAACTTACAGGCAGGTGTGCCTTCTGGCCCCCTTTCTGTTTATCTTCTACACCAACAATTTGGTAAACCTTTTGAATGACCCTGGATTGCACCCTCCCAAATTAGCAAATAGGCACATTCACGTACTGCTCTATGCAGATGATGCTGTATTACTTTCTAGGACCCCCATAGGGCTGAAACAAGCCCTAAAAAAAATCCCCCAATTCTGTGATACTGAACACCTTCTAACTAATTACCAAAAAACTAAGATCCTCGCTTTCGGTAAAAATCCAAAGATCAGACGATGGGAGCTTCAGGGGCATCAGTTAGAACAACTTACCAGCTTCCAATATTTGGGTGTAGTTTTGCAAGCCTCAGGTACCAAAACAACACATAGCAGCTTCATTGGTGATGTGGGAGAAAAAACAGCACACGGTATACTGAAATTCGATCGATCACAAGGGGGGCAGTATGTACCGGCTGCACTCAGTTTGTTTAAAGCCAAACCATTGGCCCAATTAGTATACGGATCATTCTTGGGGCTGCCATCCTCCTCTTTCTCTCAACTTGAGAGAGTGCACTCCAAATTCCTTAGAGCTCTATTACAAGTGCCCAAATGCATGCCTAGCTCATGGGTTAGACTGGAAACAGGAATGTTAAGGGTAGAGGCCAGAATCACCATCCTTTCAATTTTCAAATGGCTGTCAGGACGTCTAAACCCGCAAGGTCTGCTCCCTCTGTTATTCCAAGACAATCTAATTGGCAAAAGGCGACTCTGAAATCCCTGGGAAAATTGGGTCTTTCCCCTCAAAGTTTGCTAGTCATGGGGTTAGACCGAGCAAAATCACTCATTAAGCAGAGAGTGACAGACATTGAAAGACAAACATTTTCTTAGAGCACCAGGTTTTATTTCTTCAGATACTGCTAAATATATTGCCGCTCCTGCAGCCTATTTTTACTTTCTTGAATCCAGTAACTCCAGAAGGGCATTTGCTTTAGCTAGAAGTTCAACTCTACCCTCTGCCGTTCTGGAAGGAAAGTTTAAAGCTGTCCATTACTCTCTCAGGCTTTGCTCCTATCCCCTAAGAGAAATTGACTCAATGGAGCACATCTTCTTCAACTGCCCAAGTCATAGTAAAATTAGAGCGGAAACCATCAGTCCATTAGTAGAAAGTGTTAGAGATTTATGGTATTTTATATATATTTAGTTTAGTAACTTAGCAGAGTATCATAGCAGAGTAATTTAGTCAGAAGCGTTTAAACCCTCACAAACGTGCATTAATTAATCCTCAGACAAAATTCATAGAAAGGTAGAACTTACAGTTTATTGTAGCAGATTTCTCCATAGCAATATCTTCTGGTAATAACAAGGGAAAGAACCTATCTACAGAGTTACATTCTCTAGGCTAATACCACGGCCTGAAACTATAGGCAGCGAGGTTGTAGGTGCAGGTTTGTGGACAAAGAGAAGGGCTCCATGAGGAGCATGGTGGCTTTACATCTTTCTCTTAGAAGAGCATGAGGGAAGGTGTGAAATCTCCCAAGAAGCACAGAGGCAAGAGAGGAGGAGTCAGTAGGCGTTCCCACCTTAGACAAGAGAGTGGCAGATTGCTAGACTTATACATTACATTCAAAGAGACATGCAGCACCCCCCAGTGTCCAAAGGCAGGCTGAGTCGCCTATTCCAACACTCCCTCTCGACTCAGAATGCAGTCAGCATTCACAATGTTCAGGTCACTTCGTAGACCTTGGTACTTGTCTCTGGGCAGCGGCTCGGTAAAGATGTCCGCTGTCATTTCTTCAGTGGGACAGTAGTGCAGCTTCACAATTCCTTGTGCTTGAAGTTCCTTCACGAACTGCTGTCGTGTCCCAATATGTCTTGTGCGCGGAGTATTTCCTTCTAAAAGAGAAAGGGCTATACAACTCTGGTTATCTTCTAGCATTTTAACTGGTAAAGGTTCTGTAATGCCAAAATCTTTAAGTAACATTAAAAGCATTTGTAAATCGTTGCATGCTTCTGAAGCTGACACAAGTTCTGCTTCAGTGGACGAAAGGGCCACAATTTCTTGTTTACGACTGGCCCAAGTTACAGGTCCATTCCTATAGAAAAACACATAACCAGTAGTGGATTTCCAGTCTGGATTATCTTTAGCCCAATCTGCATCAGCATATCCCAATAGTGTGGGATTTTTACTAGCTGGCAGCCTTAGTTTAGAATCTGCAGTACCCTTTAAATATCTCATTACTCTTTTTACTCCGGTCCAATCATTCACAGTGGGTTTACTTACCCTCCTGGATAGAATACCTACAGCTGTTGCAATGTCAGGTCTTGTTGTCATTGCTAGGTAAAGAAGCTTGCCTATGGCAGTTCTGTACCCATTGTTCCCTGGTAGAGGCTCATTTGGTTCCTTTTCTTTCAGAAAACCTACTTCCATTGGTGTAGGCATCGGATTGGCATTTTACAGTCCAAAACTTTCCAGTAGTTCTAGTATCTTTTGTCTTTGGCTGAGAAGGCAACTGCCATCTGGTTCTCTCTCGATCTGGATCCCCAAATAAAAATTAGCATTGCCCAAGCGTTTCACCTCGACTTCCTTGTTTAGATGAGATATAATTTCAGCACAATCACTTGAATTTTCATAACAAAGGATAAGATCATCAACACAAGACAAGATAAAAGTCCATCTCTCATTCTTGTATCTACTGTAAAGACAGAGGTCAGCTTTGCCTCGTTTGAAATCTAGATCAAGTAACATTTTGGTCAGTTTATCATTCCAAGATTTGGCAGCTTGCTTAAGACCATAAAGTCCTTTCTGAAGTTTGCATACTAAGTGTTTATTCTGTTCATCTATGAACCCTGGAGGTTGACTCATATACAATTCTTCCTCAATTTTGCCATGTAAAAATGCAGTCTTTATATCCAGGTGTTCTGTTTGCACGTTTCTAGAAGCTGCTATGCTTAAAAGCATCCTGATTGTGAAATATTTTACAACTGGTGCAAAAGTCTGATCATAATCAGTTCCATAAATCTGAGAATATCCTTTGGCTACTAATCTAGCTTTGTATCTCTCAACTGCACCATTCTCATTTTTCTTAGCTTTAAAAACCCATTTACATCCAATAACATTCTTACCCTTAGATAGTTTTGTGAGAGTCCATGTTTTGTTCTTGTGTAGAGCATCTATTTCCTCTTGTGCTGCTTCCTTCCATTTCTTTGCTTCTGGTTCAGGCATTTGTTGAACTTCGGCCCATGAAGTTGGTTCTTGTGGTGGCGACGACCTTGCAAGGTAGGTCAGTCTCTCGGCTGGAACTCCTCTGTTGACGCGCTGAGAGCGCCTAAGGTCCTGAGTCACCTCTGCCTCCGCAGCGGGCTCTGGCTCCTCAGGCACATCTACTGGCCTGGGAATTTCCGCCTTTATTCTCTCACCTGGCCGGGCTTCTGGTTGCATCTGCTCAGTGGCTGCACCCATTGCCTCATCACCGGGTTGGATATCTGGTCGCATCTGCGTAGCGATGTCATCTGGCCGATACAGCAGCAGCTGGCTGTCATCATCCTCTCCCTCTGAAGGGTCACGTGTAGCAGCATTCTGGTTGCTCCTATGTCGCTCATCAAATTGCACAACTCTGCTTGTAGTAACATTGTTAGTTTCTGGGTTAAAAATCCTATATCCCTTACATCCTGGAGCATATCCTACAAAGATGCCTTCTAAGGCTCTGGGTTCTAGTTTAGATCTCTTTTCCTCTGGTATATGCGCATATGCTTTGCATCCAAATACTCTAAGATGTTCTATGCTTGGCTTCCTATTATGCCATAACTCATAAGGAGTTTTGTTAGTAGCTTTAGTGGGCAATCTGTTTTGTAAGTAGATTGCAGTCATGGCCGCTTCTCCCCAGTGTCTGTAGGGAAGTCCTGAATCAATTAGCATACATCTGACCATATTCATGATAGAACGATTTTTGCGCTCGGCGACCCCATTCTGTTCGGGGTTATAGGGAACAGTGAATCTATGTTGGATTCCATTTTCCCTGAGAAATCTCTGTGTGGCATGGGAAACGTACTCACCGCCATTGTCGCTTTGAAAGGCTTGAGGTTTCCTGTTGAACTTGTTAGACACCATGGAAACATAATCACGCAGTTTCTGCTCAGTCTGCAATTTTTCTTTCGGCAAATAGCACACTGCATATCTCGAGAAGTCATCAATGAAAGACAATATATAAAGGTTATTTCCTGTTGATGCTGGTTTAATAGGACCACATAAATCAGTATGGATTAGTTCAAGTGGTTGCCTTGAGCACCTTTGGCTTTGTTTGGGAATTGAAGGTCGAGTTGCCTTTCCCTTTATACAACAAACACATAATTCATCATCATTGCCACATGCACTTATATTAATACCTGTTACCAAGTCCTTAGACTGCAGCTCCTTTATGGCTTGCATATCGCGATGTGCAAATCTTCTATGCCATAGTTCGATTGGTTCTCCTTTTGTGGTAGCTGTTGTTGCCTTGTAGGCCTTTTCTCCTTGGCAGTCCAGTTCAAAGACTCCATTTCTGAGACTACCTGTGGAATATATCTCTCCTTCGCGAGAAACTGTACATTTGTTATTCTCAAAGTGTATAGAAAATCCTTTTTGTGATAGTACAGGTACGCTTAGTAGGTTTGCCTTTAAATCAGGAATGTAGAAAACTTCTTCTACTTTGATTATCTTTTTAGAGAAATCATTATTGCTATGAAGCATAATAGAGCCTTTCCCATCAATTTTCACACTTGT
The DNA here is from genome assembly GCF_028583425.1 of Eublepharis macularius. Taxonomy (NCBI): domain Eukaryota; kingdom Metazoa; phylum Chordata; class Lepidosauria; order Squamata; family Eublepharidae; genus Eublepharis; species Eublepharis macularius. The sequence continues at coordinate 102,188,197 of NC_072797.1, read as the reverse complement.
CCCGTTAGCCATCATAACGTTCTTAGATGCACTGGTATCTAATTCATAAAACAGATTAATATCTGAAACCATATGGCAGCTGGCACCACTATCTAAAACCCAGCATTGTGGGCTATCATTTATTCGAGCAATATGAGACACATGATAATTATTATCAGCCTTTGTTTGAAGAAAATCTCTAAAATTACTAGCTCTTGCTTTTGAAAAATCGTCTCTGTTTCTCTCTGCCTGTTGGCTCCCGCTTGCAGCAGTATAATTGTTTCTGCCCTTGTGGCTGTAGCTTCTGTTGCTAAAACACTCCCTCTGGAGGTGACCGGGCTTATTGCATTTGTGGCAGAAGGGAGGAGTCTGCCTTTCTCTAGGATTGGCTCTTTGCCAGTAATCAATTTGCCTAGGTCCTGCCCCTCTGGGTCTGACCTCTCTGACCATGTAACATGAGTCAGTCTTGCATTTCTTTTCCTGAGGATAAGATCTCTGTTCATTGTACTGTGATCTTATCTGATCTAGCACTTCCTCCAATGTAGCCCCTTTTTCAGTAAGAGACTTTGCTAAACTGGAATAATTCTTTGGTAGTGAGCTTAAAACCAGAGCAATTTTCAAATCTTCATCTAGAATCTGACCAACAGTAGCTAGTTTATCTATTTGATTCAACAAAGATTCAATACGAGCATTCATATCTCCATTATCTCCCATTTTAGTCGAAAATAGCTGTCCGAATAAATCAATTTGTAGTAACTGGTCTGACTTTTTCAAGAAATCTCAATGTATTTCTCTAGAAACTTTGTTTTCCCTCTTTAACTTTTAGTTTCCTGTATAAAGCAAAAGTATTTCTCTAGGAACTTTCTTCTCTTTAGTTTTTAGTTTCTATATAAAGGCTCAAGTTAGCCAAAACGTTTTAAAAGGAGGTTTCTCTGCTTTTCTGTGCACATTTGAGGGCAGGAAAAAAGCTGTTAGACTTTTCACCTAATTTCTTTCTTTGTTCCTCGTAAGGTTGCCTGTGAGGGCATTCACGTGCTAACTGAGTCCTTTTGTTCTGCCTGGCTGTTAGACCAGCAGTCAAGGAAAAAACTTTGCAGTTTAAAACTCTTTACTTCTAGATTCAGCTATGGGCTTTTCTTTGGCCCTGAGGAACTTATTCAAGACTGGGCTACCATTAACCCTGTTAGAGATTTATGGTATTTTATATATATTTAGTTCAGTAACTTAGCAGAGTATCATAGCAGAGTAATTTAGTCAGAAGCGTTTAAACCCTCACAAACGTGCATTAATTAATCCTCAGACAAAATTCATAGAAAGGTAGAACTTACAGTTTATTGTAGCAGATTTCTCCACAGCAATATCTTCTGGTAATAACAAGGGAAAGAACCTATCTACAGAGTTACATTCTCTAGGCTAATACCACGGCCTGAAACTATAGGCAGCGAGGTTGTAGGTGCAGGTTTGTGGACAAAGAGAAGGGCTCCATGAGGAGCATGGTGGCTTTACATCTTTCTCTTAGAAGAGCATGAGGGAAGGTGTGAAATCTCCCAAGAAGCACAGAGGCAAGAGAGGAGGAGTCAGTAGGCGGAGGAATCCCATGCTAGCTGTGGCCTTATAAAGGGAGTTTCTCCTACAGGTGAGGCTGGGTTCATTAAGCTTCTTTCTCCAAGCTGGCTCATCTCTGCTACTCAGGAGGAGTAGCAGAGACAATTTAGGTAAAATAGGACATATGGAGTTCAGCTGAAATGGAAGGAGATCTTCAGGTACAGCAATAATAATATGGATGGTCCTCAGTGGGGTATAATTTGTAACTCTCGGAGTTCTCTAGGTGGGTTGGCATCAATTGTCAGGTAGTACCTATGTGGGGTATAATTCCACATAGGCCAACCTAAGAAGCCTCCCTGTTTCGGAGAATGTTAAAACCTGTCATTTGGAGATCTGTTGTGATTTGTGGGGATCTCCAGGAGGGTTGGCAACCACAGTGTCATCAAGACAGGCGGCCTTAGCATGGACCTGGGAAGGTGGACAAAGAGAAGGGCTCCATGAGGAGCATGGTGGCTTTACATCTTTCTCTTAGAAGAGCATGAGGGAAGGTGTGAAATCTCCCAAGAAGCACAGAGGCAAGAGAGGAGGAGTCAGTAGGCGTTCCCACCTTAGACAAGAGAGTGGCAGATTGCTAGACTTATACATTACATTCAAAGAGACATGCAGCGCCCCCCAGTGTCCAAAGGCAGGCTGAGTCGCCTATTCCAACAGAAAGATTCCCTGGAAGTTCAAATAAAATCAAACTTGATTATCTTTTGTCTGATCGGAATCACCAGACACCATGTCAAGTAGCAAGATGCTGTGCCCAGGTCTACAAGCAACATAAATCACATAAGGCAGCTTAAACAACTAATTTATGATGATCTTATTTTTTTACTCTTATATTTATTCATCGTTCTTCCCCGGTATCCAGTCTCAACTGCATTTAAACTGATTTGCAAATGGTTTTATATGTACTGGTCGCAGACTGTAATAATAAACTTGACTTGACTACCTCTGCACTAAGAACAGCAGAAATACCTGAACCTACTTCATAGGGTGAAATATCCTAGCTACCACCAGAAGAAGCTGAGAAATGGAGAAAAGCAGAGGGCGTGGTGTCGGTGTTGAAGAGAATGATAGCAGTTTGAAAGAGCTCCGTCTCTCCCATGCCTGAAATTTAAAATTTATGTTGAAAAGGTAAAGTAAAAATATTTACCCTTCCAACGTAAAGATACGCTAAGAGATCCGAAAGGCAGATTCATATTTATTAAAGGCACTATAGAAAACCAAACTTACACATTTGGCTCAATTTATGCCCCAAACCAAGACAGCCTAATGAAATTCTAAAACAAAGTTCATTAGAATACACATGTATCACTTAGTATAATTTGCTCTAAACCATATTTTCATGACAAACCTACAGAAACAGCAGCAACCTAATCTAAGAGTATAATGGAGAGCAACAAATAGAAACAGAAGGATTAAAAGTATCCTGCTCACTAGGTTGGAGGCAAGTTCTGACAACAACAGGGCCAACAACAAAGATTCTCAGGTCAAACTCCATGGTCAAGTAACAGATTCCAAAATCAAAGACTGTGACCCACCAAGGCTCAGGCAGCCAGAACCGAAGAGCTCACCAACAGCCAAGTCCAGAATACCACAATTGTGACTAGCTAATCCCATGCTAGCTGCGGCCTTATAAAGGGAGTTTCTCCTACAGGTGAGGCTGGGTTCATTAAGCTTCTTTCTCCAAGCTGGCTCATCTCTGCTACTCAGGAGGAGTAGATCAGATCCTGTACTGGCTCTCCTGACATTTCCTCAGCAGGGGGAAGGCCGTGGGCTGCCAGGCATGCGCTCCTGTGCTTGGTCCATGCCTCTGCCCTTACCCTCAGCCTTTGCTGCTCCTGGGGTTCTCCTGGAGATCCCCACAAATCACAACAGATCTCCAAATGACAGGTTTTAACATTCTCCGAAACAGGGAGGCTTCTTAGGTTGGCCTATGTGGAATTATACCCCACATAGGTACTACCTGACAATTGATGCCAACCCACCTAGAGAACTCCGAGAGTTACAAATTATACCCCACTGAGGACCATCCATATTATTATTGCTGTACCTGAAGATCTCCTTCCATTTCAGCTGAACTCCATATGTCCTATTTTACCTAAATTGTCTCTGCTACTCCTCCTGAGTAGCAGAGATGAGCCAGCTTGGAGAAAGAAGCTTAATGAACCCAGCCTCACCTGTAGGAGAAACTCCCTTTATAAGGCCACAGCTAGCATGGGATTCCTCCGCCTACTGACTCCTCCTCTCTTGCCTCTGTGCTTCTTGGGAGATTTCACACCTTCCCTCATGCTCTTCTAAGAGAAAGATGTAAAGCCACCATGCTCCTCATGGAGCCCTTCTCTTTGTCCACAAACCTGCACCTACAACCTCGCTGCCTATAGTTTCAGGCCGTGGTATTAGCCTAGAGAATGTAACTCTGTAGATAGGTTCTTTCCCTTGTTATTACCAGAAGATATTGCTGTGGAGAAATCTGCTACAATAAACTGTAAGTTCTACCTTTCTATGAATTTTGTCTGAGGATTAATTAATGCACGTTTGTGAGGGTTTAAACGCTTCTGACTAAATTACTCTGCTATGATACTCTGCTAAGTTACTGAACTAAATATATATAAAATACCATAAATCTCTAACAGGGTTAATGGTAGCCCAGTCTTGAATAAGTTCCTCAGGGCCAAAGAAAAGCCCATAGCTGAATCTAGAAGTAAAGAGTTTTAAACTGCAAAGTTTTTTCCTTGACTGCTGGTCTAACAGCCAGGCAGAACAAAAGGACTCAGTTAGCACGTGAATGCCCTCACAGGCAACCTTACGAGGAACAAAGAAAGAAATTAGGTGAAAAGTCTAACAGCTTTTTTCCTGCCCTCAAATGTGCACAGAAAAGCAGAGAAACCTCCTTTTAAAACGTTTTGGCTAACTTGAGCCTTTATATAGAAACTAAAAACTAAAGAGAAGAAAGTTCCTAGAGAAATACTTTTGCTTTATACAGGAAACTAAAAGTTAAAGAGGGAAAACAAAGTTTCTAGAGAAATACATTGAGATTTCTTGAAAAAGTCAGACCAGTTACTACAAATTGATTTATTCGGACAGCTATTTTCGACTAAAATGGGAGATAATGGAGATATGAATGCTCGTATTGAATCTTTGTTGAATCAAATAGATAAACTAGCTACTGTTGGTCAGATTCTAGATGAAGATTTGAAAATTGCTCTGGTTTTAAGCTCACTACCAAAGAATTATTCCAGTTTAGCAAAGTCTCTTACTGAAAAAGGGGCTACATTGGAGGAAGTGCTAGATCAGATAAGATCACAGTACAATGAACAGAGATCTTATCCTCAGGAAAAGAAATGCAAGACTGACTCATGTTACATGGTCAGAGAGGTCAGACCCAGAGGGGCAGGACCTAGGCAAATTGATTACTGGCAAAGAGCCAATCCTAGAGAAAGGCAGACTCCTCCCTTCTGCCACAAATGCAATAAGCCCGGTCACCTCCAGAGGGAGTGTTTTAGCAACAGAAGCTACAGCCACAAGGGCAGAAACAATTATACTGCTGCAAGCGGGAGCCAACAGGCAGAGAGAAACAGAGACGATTTTTCAAAAGCAAGAGCTAGTAATTTTAGAGATTTTCTTCAAACAAAGGCTGATAATAATTATCATGTGTCTCATATTGCTCGAATAAATGATAGCCCACAATGCTGGGTTTTAGATAGTGGTGCCAGCTGCCATATGGTTTCAGATATTAATCTGTTTTATGAATTAGATACCAGTGCATCTAAGAACGTTATGATGGCTAACGGGACAAGTGTGAAAATTGATGGGAAAGGCTCTATTATGCTTCATAGCAATAATGATTTCTCTAAAAAGATAATCAAAGTAGAAGAAGTTTTCTACATTCCTGATTTAAAGGCAAACCTACTAAGCGTACCTGTACTATCACAAAAAGGATTTTCTATACACTTTGAGAATAACAAATGTACAGTTTCTCGCGAAGGAGAGATATATTCCACAGGTAGTCTCAGAAATGGAGTCTTTGAACTGGACTGCCAAGGAGAAAAGGCCTACAAGGCAACAACAGCTACCACAAAAGGAGAACCAATCGAACTATGGCATAGAAGATTTGCACATCGCGATATGCAAGCCATAAAGGAGCTGCAGTCTAAGGACTTGGTAACAGGTATTAATATAAGTGCATGTGGCAATGATGATGAATTATGTGTTTGTTGTATAAAGGGAAAGGCAACTCGACCTTCAATTCCCAAACAAAGCCAAAGGTGCTCAAGGCAACCACTTGAACTAATCCATACTGATTTATGTGGTCCTATTAAACCAGCATCAACAGGAAATAACCTTTATATATTGTCTTTCATTGATGACTTCTCGAGATATGCAGTGTGCTATTTGCCGAAAGAAAAATTGCAGACTGAGCAGAAACTGCGTGATTATGTTTCCATGGTGTCTAACAAGTTCAACAGGAAACCTCAAGCCTTTCAAAGCGACAATGGCGGTGAGTACGTTTCCCATGCCACACAGAGATTTCTCAGGGAAAATGGAATCCAACATAGATTCACTGTTCCCTATAACCCCGAACAGAATGGGGTCGCCGAGCGCAAAAATCGTTCTATCATGAATATGGTCAGATGTATGCTAATTGATTCAGGACTTCCCTACAGACACTGGGGAGAAGCGGCCATGACTGCAATCTACTTACAAAACAGATTGCCCACTAAAGCTACTAACAAAACTCCTTATGAGTTATGGCATAATAGGAAGCCAAGCATAGAACATCTTAGAGTATTTGGATGCAAAGCATATGCGCATATACCAGAGGAAAAGAGATCTAAACTAGAACCCAGAGCCTTAGAAGGCATCTTTGTAGGATATGCTCCAGGATGTAAGGGATATAGGATTTTTAACCCAGAAACTAACAATGTTACTACAAGCAGAGTTGTGCAATTTGATGAGCGACATAGGAGCAACCAGAATGCTGCTACACGTGACCCTTCAGAGGGAGAGGATGATGACAGCCAGCTGCTGCTGTATCGGCCAGATGACATCGCTACGCAGATGCGACCAGATATCCAACCCGGTGATGAGGCAATGGGTGCAGCCACTGAGCAGATGCAACCAGAAGCCCGGCCAGGTGAGAGAATAAAGGCGGAAATTCCCAGGCCAGTAGATGTGCCTGAGGAGCCAGAGCCCGCTGCGGAGGCAGAGGTGACTCAGGACCTTAGGCGCTCTCAGCGCGTCAACAGAGGAGTTCCAGCCGAGAGACTGACCTACCTTGCAAGGTCGTCGCCACCACAAGAACCAACTTCATGGGCCGAAGTTCAACAAATGCCTGAACCAGAAGCAAAGAAATGGAAGGAAGCAGCACAAGAGGAAATAGATGCTCTACACAAGAACAAAACATGGACTCTCACAAAACTATCTAAGGGTAAGAATGTTATTGGATGTAAATGGGTTTTTAAAGCTAAGAAAAATGAGAATGGTGCAGTTGAGAGATACAAAGCTAGATTAGTAGCCAAAGGATATTCTCAGATTTATGGAACTGATTATGATCAGACTTTTGCACCAGTTGTAAAATATTTCACAATCAGGATGCTTTTAAGCATAGCAGCTTCTAGAAACGTGCAAACAGAACACCTGGATATAAAGACTGCATTTTTACATGGCAAAATTGAGGAAGAATTGTATATGAGTCAACCTCCAGGGTTCATAGATGAACAGAATAAACACTTAGTATGCAAACTTCAGAAAGGACTTTATGGTCTTAAGCAAGCTGCCAAATCTTGGAATGATAAACTGACCAAAATGTTACTTGATCTAGATTTCAAACGAGGCAAAGCTGACCTCTGTCTTTACAGTAGATACAAGAATGAGAGATGGACTTTTATCTTGTCTTGTGTTGATGATCTTATCCTTTGTTATGAAAATTCAAGTGATTGTGCTGAAATTATATCTCATCTAAACAAGGAAGTCGAGGTGAAACGCTTGGGCAATGCTAATTTTTATTTGGGGATCCAGATCGAGAGAGAACCAGATGGCAGTTGCCTTCTCAGCCAAAGACAAAAGATACTAGAACTACTGGAAAGTTTTGGACTGTAAAATGCCAATCCGATGCCTACACCAATGGAAGTAGGTTTTCTGAAAGAAAAGGAACCAAATGAGCCTCTACCAGGGAACAATGGGTACAGAACTGCCATAGGCAAGCTTCTTTACCTAGCAATGACAACAAGACCTGACATTGCAACAGCTGTAGGTATTCTATCCAGGAGGGTAAGTAAACCCACTGTGAATGATTGGACCGGAGTAAAAAGAGTAATGAGATATTTAAAGGGTACTGCAGATTCTAAACTAAGGCTGCCAGCTAGTAAAAATCCCACACTATTGGGATATGCTGATGCAGATTGGGCTAAAGATAATCCAGACTGGAAATCCACTACTGGTTATGTGTTTTTCTATAGGAATGGACCTGTAACTTGGGCCAGTCGTAAACAAGAAATTGTGGCCCTTTCGTCCACTGAAGCAGAACTTGTGTCAGCTTCAGAAGCATGCAACGATTTACAAATGCTTTTAATGTTACTTAAAGATTTTGGCATTACAGAACCTTTACCAGTTAAAATGCTAGAAGATAACCAGAGTTGTATAGCCCTTTCTCTTTTAGAAGGAAATACTCCGCGCACAAGACATATTGGGACACGACAGCAGTTCGTGAAGGAACTTCAAGCACAAGGAATTGTGAAGCTGCACTACTGTCCCACTGAAGAAATGACAGCGGACATCTTTACCGAGCCGCTGCCCAGAGACAAGTACCAAGGTCTACGAAGTGACCTGAACATTGTGAATGCTGACTGCATTCTGAGTCGAGAGGGAGTGTTGGAATAGGCGACTCAGCCTGCCTTTGGACACTGGGGGGTGCTGCATGTCTCTTTGAATGTAATGTATAAGTCTAGCAATCTGCCACTCTCTTGTCTAAGGTGGGAACGCCTACTGACTCCTCCTCTCTTGCCTCTGTGCTTCTTGGGAGATTTCACACCTTCCCTCATGCTCTTCTAAGAGAAAGATGTAAAGCCACCATGCTCCTCATGGAGCCCTTCTCTTTGTCCACAAACCTGCACCTACAACCTCGCTGCCTATAGTTTCAGGCCGTGGTATTAGCCTAGAGAATGTAACTCTGTAGATAGGTTCTTTCCCTTGTTATTACCAGAAGATATTGCTATGGAGAAATCTGCTACAATAAACTGTAAGTTCTACCTTTCTATGAATTTTGTCTGAGGATTAATTAATGCACGTTTGTGAGGGTTTAAACGCTTCTGACTAAATTACTCTGCTATGATACTCTGCTAAGTTACTAAACTAAATATATATAAAATACCATAAATCTCTAACACTTTCTACTAATGGACTGATGGTTTCCGCTCTAATTTTACTATGACTTGGGCAGTTGAAGAAGATGTGCTCCATTGAGTCAATTTCTCTTAGGGGATAGGAGCAAAGCCTGAGAGAGTAATGGACAGCTTTAAACTTTCCTTCCAGAACGGCAGAGGGTAGAGTTGAACTTCTAGCTAAAGCAAATGCCCTTCTGGAGTTACTGGATTCAAGAAAGTAAAAATAGGCTGCAGGAGCGGCAATATATTTAGCAGTATCTGAAGAAATAAAACCTGGTGCTCTAAGAAAATGTTTGTCTTTCAATGTCTGTCACTCTCTGCTTAATGAGTGATTTTGCTCGGTCTAACCCCATGACTAGCAAACTTTGAGGGGAAAGACCCAATTTTCCCAGGGATTTCAGAGTCGCCTTTTGCCAATTAGATTGTCTTGGAATAACAGAGGGAGCAGACCTTGCGGGTTTAGACGTCCTGACAGCCATTTGAAAATTGAAAGGATGGTGATTCTGGCCTCTACCCTTAACATTCCTGTTTCCAGTCTAACCCATGAGCTAGGCATGCATTTGGGCACTTGTAATAGAGCTCTAAGGAATTTGGAGTGCACTCTCTCAAGTTGAGAGAAAGAGGAGGATGGCAGCCCCAAGAATGATCCGTATACTAATTGGGCCAATGGTTTGGCTTTAAACAAACTGAGTGCAGCCGGTACATACTGCCCCCCTTGTGATCGATCGAATTTCAGTATACCGTGTGCTGTTTTTTCTCCCACATCACCAATGAAGCTGCTATGTGTTGTTTTGGTACCTGAGGCTTGCAAAACTACACCCAAATATTGGAAGCTGGTAAGTTGTTCTAACTGATGCCCCTGAAGCTCCCATCGTCTGATCTTTGGATTTTTACCGAAAGCGAGGATCTTAGTTTTTTGGTAATTAGTTAGAAGGTGTTCAGTATCACAGAATTGGGGGATTTTTTTTAGGGCTTGTTTCAGCCCTATGGGGGTCCTAGAAAGTAATACAGCATCATCTGCATAGAGCAGTACGTGAATGTGCCTATTTGCTAATTTGGGAGGGTGCAATCCAGGGTCATTCAAAAGGTTTACCAAATTGTTGGTGTAGAAGATAAACAGAAAGGGGGCCAGAAGGCACACCTGCCTGTAAGTTTGAATGGGGTCAGTCAAATGCCCAATTCGGCTGCACCTTACTCAGGGCAGTTTGCTCGTGCATAGCCCCCAAAAGGGACAGCAGTCGCCTATCAATAGAGGAGGCCTGCAGTTTCCTCCAAAGTCTATTTCTAGAGACTGTGTCAAAAGCTGCTTTTAAATCAACAAATGCCCGGTAAAGTGATGCTTGGTCTCCTGTAGCGTATTTCTCTACAAGGTGTTGCATTACTAGGCAGTGATCTATTGTTGACCTGCCAGCTCTAAACCCAGCTTGCTCATCAGCAATTATATCCTCCTGTTCTAGCCAGTCTAAAAATTTCTTCAGCAGATGTTTTGTAGACAACTTGCTTACAATGCTTAGTAAGCTGATTGGTCTATAATTGGATGGATCCTCCTTCTTTCCCTTCTTATGGAAGGGGACTACTATAGTCATTCCCCAATCATTGGGGATGTAGCCGGTTTCATCAATATAAGTAAATAGGGAGGCTAGGAAAGTTTCCCACCAGTCCTTATTTGTTTTTAGTAATTCTGGAGATATTCCATCAAGCCCAGGGGCTTTTGCATTCTTTAACTGGCTAATATAAGCTTTTACCTCTTCGGCATGAACTGGGGGGCATTTGGCCAGATTTTCTATTGTTAGGGCAGGAGGGGGTTGAATAGGATCATCATACATTTTTTGGAAAAAAGAAGTCCATTTATCTGGGGGGATACAGGAAGCCAAGGGGGAGGCGGCTGTGGAGGCGCAGTTTGACACTAGTTTCCAGAACACCACTGAGTTTTTGCTCGTAGCTGCTTCAGTTATATTGGCCCACAGTTTTCTGGTATGATCTTTCTTACAGCGGGCAACCAGTGATTTATACTTCTTTTTTAAAAATGAAAGAGAACGATATGCATCTTGTCTGGTCTTTTCATCAGCTCTCAGTGCTAGCTTATAGGCATAGATTAAAGCATTTTTAGCACAAATACAGCTTTGATCAAACCAAGGTTTAGATGACAAATTGGTCTTGACCAGTTTTCTCTCTCGAGCACCTACCAAAAGTGGCCTTAAGGATTGGACGAGGTCATCATAACTCTTTAAAGGATTTTCAGATTTTGAGGAAACCTTAAAAGCTTGGCTATATAGTTGTAGGTTCTAGTGCAGAGGTATTTTTCCCTGCACTTGTTCCTCTGCAGCAAGTATGCTATGCGCATTGCTACAGCAGAATTTCCCTACTTTCCTCCCTTTTATTGGAGCCATGAAGCTGACTTTCTGCCCATTTCTTTCCAGACACAGCAGAATAGCTGTGAAGATTTTAGTGTTTTCCACTCTGCCTCTTCTCTTGGTGTTGCTGGGGATACAGTTTGCTCTAAGTGGGTTTTTTTCTTAGCTCTGGAGGCAGTTTCCCACCTTTTCCCTTTTGTGTTCCTTCTCTCACTTCTTGCTTGGCTTCCTCAAGTTGCTGAAAAGTTTCTTTTTGTAGCATTGGAAGCTATTTCCCCACCTTTTTCCTGGCTGGCACAACAGAGTGTCTTCTACTCCCACCCCCTTCTCATGTTTGCTGTGAGACAATGAGAGAGAGAATTGTGTTGTACTTGAAAAGGAGATACTTTTGTCTGCAGGTACTTAATTTGTTTGTTTTCTTCTTTTTAGCTGGCTCTCTGGAGAGCTAAAAAGGAGTAGTTTCACTAAGGATTGTTCCTCTCAAGTTGACTGAGACGTCTGAGATAACTTTGAGTAATTGAGAGGGCGGTAGCAGAACAGCTGCAGGTATACCTGGGTGATGCCTCTATCCTGGATCCATTCCAGTCCAGCTTCAGGCCTGGCCATGGTACAGAGACGGCTCTGGTTGCCCTCACAGATGATCTGCGGCGACACCTGGACCGGAGTGGGTCGGCACTGCTGATACTTTTAGATCTTACAGCAGCATTTGACATGGTCAATCATAATCTTCTGACCCATTGCCTTGCCGATGTGGGGATTCGTGGAACAGCCCTGCAATGGCTGAACTCCTTCCTTCACAATCTAGGACAGAGGGTGGCACTCAGGGAACAGATGTCTGCTTACCATTCTTTGGTATGTGGCATCCCTCAGGGGGCGATTCTTTCCCCGATGCTATTTAACATCTATATGTGCCCCCTTGCCCCGTTAGCCCGCAGCTTTGGGCTAGGTTGTCACTGGTATGCGGATGACGCTCAGCTCTATCTGCTGATGGATGGTGTTATGACCTTTACTTTCTTTAGGGTAGATTTTTCTTTTAATCTATCCCTTAACCCTCTGGGTAGTCTGCTGCCACCCGGAATATTTTATTCCAAGATATTTTATTTAAATTTTCCCTTTGGTAACGTTCCTAAGCGTCAGGCTCCTTCGTGGTTCTATGTGGCCCTGAAGATAGGAATGGGATATAGCAATGACAGCTACACTGGGATATAGCAAAACAAAAATAAGCTTTTATTTATTCGAGAAGTGTATCGGTTTCATAAACGTAGTTCTCGGTTCTTAAAGTTACTTCATTTACTCTCATTCGCACAGCTGGCCTCTCTTTCCCTGACTGAGTGTCCTTTCACAAACATGCTCAGTTCAGGTTACACACAGGTTATATTTCTCTCATAAACACTTCAACATATTCAGGCAGCACACAGCTAGCCTGCTTTCTTCTGACTAAAAATTTTCTCTCTACTCTCAGTCTCAAACTGCATTCACTCCACCCACCCTCTCAGTCCTCAACCAATCATATTGTCAGAAACTGTTTTAACCTAAGTAACGCCATATTTAATCGTGTAGTGTTTAGACTTCTTTCCCTCCAGGCAACACCTGCAAGGAGCCGATTCCATGGGAAAGGATCCTGTCTTATCTGCTGTTTCGACCTTGGCCAGCTCAGCGCACCTCTGAGAAGTTTTGCTGTATGAACTTGGGGGGGGGGGGGAGGCTGGGCTCTATGATTCATTCCTAGCAACGCTTTGCTTGGCCAGGATCTCTAATCCTGGAATATGCACATCTGGACTTGAATGCTGTCTTTCACAATAAACCTTTTGAAATCAAAAGACCTCGTCTTCTTGCAGAAAGGAGTGAAACAGACTATCAAGTCTGGAATGCCATAGCCTGACACATATCACTCACTCATCCATCTCCTTCACCCCCCACTCTTCACCTAGCTCATCAAGCATTTAAAGATACATGCACACATTTACTTGGAATCATTACAGATGGCCAGTCCGATCTTGCTTTGGATTCCTTGGTCAAGGGTCTTGAGGCTGTGACGGTATGGTTACATCAGAGTCGCCTGAAATTGAATCCCCTGAAGACAGAGGTTCTGTGTCTGGATCGTGGGGCAATCGAGCTGGGAACCGGCTCCCAGCTGTTGATGGGGTACAATTGAAACCTTCCCTGATGGTGAGGAGTCTGGGTGTGACCTTGGATGCTACACTTTCAATGGAGGCCCAGGTCATGACTGTTGCCAGGTCTGCCTTTTTTCATCTTCGACAGGGCAGGCAACTGGCGCCCTATCTTTCACCACAGGACCTGGCCACAGTAATCCATGCAACGGTCACCTCCAGGCTAGACTACTGCAACTCACTCTATCCTGGACTGCCCTTGGGTCTGACCCGGAGGTTACAGCTGATCCAGAATGCAACGGCACCCATCCTTACCGGAACGCCCATCCAAGCGCACATTCATCATGTGCTGTGCCAGCTGCACTGGCTTCCAGTGGAGTTCCAGATCCGGTTCAAGGTGTTAACCTTGGTATTTAAAGCCCTTCATGGACTGGGACCTCCATACCTGCGGGACCGCCTCTTCCATTACGTCCCCTGCAGGGTGTTGCGCTCTGCAGACAAGCAACTCCTGGTGGTCCCTGGCCCAAAGGTCATCCATCAGGCCTCAACCAGGGCGAGGGCTTTTTCTGCCCTGGCCCTGGCCTGGTGGAATGCTCTCCCGCTGGAGATCTGGGCCCTGTGGGACCTGTTACAGTTTTGCAGGGCTTGTAAAACGGAGATGTTCTGCTGGGCCTTTGGCTGAGTGCCAGCGAGTGTCCTTCTTCTTCCATCTAAGACCACCATTTCTTCCGGAGCTGCCCTCAGCCATCTGCCATGCCTGTATACGGACTGCCAATATTTGTTTAAATAGCCTGCTCCTGGACTATTTTAATTATTTAAAAAAAATATTATTGATTTTATGTTTCTGTGATTTTAATGTATTTTTTAATGTTGTTAGACACCCTTAGCCCATCTGTGAGGAGGGCAGGGTATACATCAAATAAATAAATAAATAAATAAAAAAGTTATGGTGAGCTTTTGAGCTGCTTGATGTCTGTGGACAGGACCATTTAGGGGGTGCTCAATAGGTTTCCTCAGTTGCATTTTTTTCAAGAAAGTAATCTGTTTAAAACTATGCCCCTCTTGAGGTCTGTGCCCAAGGCGGCTGCCTAGTTGGTCTAATGGTAGCATTGGCCCTGTCTATAGTTATGGCAAACAGAAATGGGGAAAGGGGACAGCCTTGTCTAGTTCCCCTTGCTATATGGATATCTATTGAATGTACATTGTTAGTCCTAACTGTAGCTTTTGGAGAAAGATAGAGAGCATTAATGGCATTTTAGAATTGGTCGCCAAAACCCATTTTTTGAAGTAAAAGTTTTAGATATGGTATTTCCACTTAATGAAATGCCTTCTCTATATCAAAGGTCGGAAGTAATGCAGGGGTTTTGTATGCTTCACAGAAATTAATTATAGTTAAAGTGTTACGTGTATTGTCTGGTCAAGGTGAATGTAGTTGGTTATTTAAATTTAGACAATGTTTTGGCAAATATGCTTGTAAAGATCTTTTGGTCTTGATTCAGTAAGGGTATTGGTTGAGAAGATTTAGTATTTGTAATATCGTTGTCCTTTTTTGGAGTAACTACTATTTCAGCCTCTGACCAAGATAGAGGGATGCTACCTCCTAACATAACAGAGTTGCATGTGGCAGTTAGTGGAGTTGAAAGTAGGTGAATGTATTTTTTTGTAAACATTTGGCAGGGAATCCATCCCTGTCTGAAGCTTTGTTATTTTTTTCAAGGATCTGATAGTGACTGTAACATCTTCTGTTGTGACTGGTTGGTCCAGATATTGTTTATGTTCTTGTGAGGTTTTTTTCCAAATTTCCTGTGATGATAAATAATTTAAAATATGATTAGTGTCAGGATTGTCTGATGTACAAATGGTTTGGTAGTATTCAGCAAATACATCGGCTAATTTTACAGAATTAGTTTGAGTTTTTCCTGGGTGCCTTTAATAGCTTGTATAGAATGTGAGGAGGTTTTTCCCTCTAATTTTCATGCAAGCAAGTTTATAGATTGGGTGGCCTTTTTTGTGTTCATCTTCCAGTTTTCTTATTCTGGATATCATTTCATTTCTAATGTTTTCTTTTTGCTCTTCATGACAGGAGGCAACGGAGATTAATTTCCCTCTAAGTACCACTTCCATAGCATCCTACACGTGGATTTGAGGAATGCCACATAGTTTGTTTCTATTGTTTAATTTCTAAAGAGACTTCAGAAGAAATTTATTTGTTAAATAAAAGTGATTTATTTAGTTTCCAATTTGTTTGATGTCATTTATTCTCAGTGTACATTCTGTCCAAGCATAGTCTGTCCACAACTTGTCACCAATCCTTGATGTAAGAGTTTGACTAATTAATTTAGGAGATAAGAATATGTCATTTAAATATGTAATTTAGAAGATAAGAATATGTAATCAATCCTTGTGTATATATTGTGGATAGAAGAGAAGTATGTATAGTGTGTTACCAGTGGGTTTTGAAGATGTCACTAGATCAATAGATAAAGCCTAAGAGCCATTAATTGATCTTAGCAGCTTAGTAACTGTATTATTAATTTTAATTGCTTTGACACGATAGGCAGTAAAATTTAAAAGGTCATTCAGAGAGGAGTGATACAAATGTTTGCTGCTGACACATTGATTTACCCATGCTGAACGAAAGCAGAATTGAAAGCCAAGAGAATCAAGTGTACTCTGCATGAAGACAGCTCGTCAGGTTGTTTTGATCTACAAGCAGCTCTCCACACTGAAAGCAGTGAAAGCAGCTTTCTCAGTAATCATGCTTTGCGGTATTATCCAATACAATTTTTAAAGTTTGTATATGTACACTCACACATTATGCAATGCATTTATATTTTGTATCACTTTCATATTTATCAAAATACTTAATTTCACAGGGATGGTGTCATGGAAATATAAATAATAATAACTGTGCTTATATACCGCTCTTCTACACATATTAGTGCCTCACCCAGAGCAGTGAAAAAGTTAGTGTTATTCTTATCCCCACAATGGAGCTGGGGCTGAGAGGAGTGGCTGGCCCAAGGCCACCTATTGAGCTCATGCCAGTAGTGGGATTCAAACCAGTAGACTGCTGATTATGGTTTAGAACACATACTTTGTGAAACATATGCATTCTAAATAACGCTGTATGAACATCACTGTAGTTCTTTTTCTAGTATGGTGTATAACTGGTGCTTCATCTTTGACAGCCAATTAAAAATAGTGAACAGTATCAGATACATGTCCTGTAATTGTTAGCAGAGACCAAGGATGATCTGGTCATGTAACTTTTCCTGTCATTTTTACTATCCATATCACTTATCTTACAGCTGGGCATAGCGGTACTTTTGGCTAGGTAGAATGTCACATGATTGGAAATAGTAAAAAAGAATTAAATTATGATTGGTTTGATATTTATCTTTGTTATCATATGAAAAGATCTTAGATTTCCGCATAAGATAATATATAAAAACGGTAATCCAAATAGCAGATCAGGGTTTTGGCCAAAAGAAATCTCATGAAGATCTAGGCAGGAAACGTACCCTTGTAATATGTGCTACGGTAACTTGAATGCATTTCATCGTTAATCTGACTGAGTTAGATTTCATTAAGAAATGTTAGGAAACTTAATTCTTGTTGTGTTCATCTGTTCTATTTTTCTATGTTTTATTTAAATGAACATTTATATTTAGATACCTCACGTAATGAAAACGACTAGCGTTTGTTAATGAAAGAAGCCATTAAACTCTTAGGAGGAGACTGTCTCCTGGTTGGAAGAGTGCAAGAAAAACATACATCCCGTTTATTTTGTACTGAAAAGCAGTTTCTCTAAAACAGAGAAACGTGTTTTCAGTTCTCACTTGAAGGTTTCAAGCTGCTCAGGATTTAAGATAAAACCTTCAACCCATCTCTACCGAGTATTTAATACTTTTTACTTAATGTTTAAAAGTTATGTTTAATATTTATGCCTAATATGATTATAGAAGCAATACTGTTTGAATTATCTATAAACTCATTTGAGTTGGATTGTTTGTAAAATTACAATTTTATGAAATTTTTACCATTTTATAACATTACAACTTTGTACCAAAAAAGTTTTGCATGTAGAAGAGGTTGCCAAAAATAAAATTCCCCATCCCCATCCCCATCCCCATCCCCATCCCCATCCCCATCCCCATCCCCATCCCCATCCCCATCCCCATCCCCATCCCCATCCGAAGACGAAGACGAAGACGAAGACGAAGACAAAGACAAAGACAGCCAGGCCCCCGGGGGTCGCGGCTGCGCCGCTCCCCCCGACGCCCCCCGCCCCGCCGCCCCACACTTTACAAACCAGTGGGTGAAGAAGACATCATTTGTGCATGTTATCTATCTACCTCTTTGTGGCTGCATGGCAGACAGATGTTTGGGATTTAAACTTCCCTGTGTCCCAAATACCTGGTTCCAGGTCACAGTGTTAGCAAATATAAATGCTGTTCTATCACAGGATGGCATTGTCAACAATATCAAAAGGCACTAAGAAGTACAGGAAAACAAACAAGGATGCAGTTTCCAAATAAGACGTTCAGTGTAGGCCATTCATCAGGGCAACAAATGATCTTAGTCTGCCATGATGAGGGCAACAACCACACTGAAATGGATCATCTTTATGACGTGGCAACGGGGGTGGACAGGGTTGCCAAAGAAGCCATGGAAAATGGTTCTTCACCATTGGTCCCATCCCTCTTCCATCAACACTGCCTCATCTGGAGGAGATCCAACAGATAATGGGCTAATATGCAAGTACAAGCCAGCAGCAGGAGGCAGCACCACAGCCAAGGACTATTGCTGCCTGTCTCCCTCGGCTCGTCTTTGCCTCACTTGCCTCATCATTGGTCATCTGTGGCTGGTGTCTCTGATCAAGAGGGATCACTGATGGGGCAACTGAGGCAAAGGCAAGCCAAGTGAGGAGGATAGGCAGCAGCTGCAGCACCAGGCTTTTCTGCACCACTAGACCACTGGCTGATTCTTGCCTAGCCAACCTTATTGGCCCTCCTGGCTGCCTGGGCACTGGCGTGTGTGTGTGTTGTGTGCAGACAAGTGGTACCCCAGACCACCATCCCATAGGAAATTTTCTCCTAGAGGCCATAATGGCAAACCTGATCTTGCTTAGAAGCCCTTTATCTGTTACATTCTAGAGTATGATATTTGCTGCTTCACCATTCTCAGCCTCCCCAGTCTTACAGTTGCTGACTCCTGCTTGTGCCAGCAGATTTGGGGGTAATATCAGAGGATGGTGTGGTTTAGGAAGGAAAGGAACCTCGGTGGCATATAATGTCATAGAGTCCTCCCTCCAAAGCAGCTATTCCAGGGGAGTTGATCTCTCTTATCTGGAGATCAGCTGTAATTCCAGGAGAACTCCAGGCTCTATCTGGAGGTTGCAACCTTACCCAGTCTCCTTCTCTTCAAATCAGCTCTGCTGTTCCCTCCTGTATGCTTGAACCGTCTCTCCAAGCACCTGCTGACACTTTAGTCAAAACCCTCTTCAGATACCAATACTTCATGCAGCTTTCCAACCAAGCTGTCACGAATTTTTGCATCACTGATTTTGTTCACATTAACCCACTGTTCACTGTACAAACACACACACCCTTCGCATCATTTTTCCACTCACCTTCATTTTGACCCTCTAACTGAATTGGTCTATGGGAAGCAATCCTTAAAGTGGGTTCCTTTTTTTGGTTTATTATATATATTAATCAGACATCTCTTAATTTTTTTTTCAAATAAACAAATAAATAACTGAAAAAATAGGACATATTTTTTGATTGTTACTTGGACCATCCAGCCAGGTAACTCCTCTTCGCCTGAGGCTAAGTCCCAGGCTACCAACAGATAATTGTTGGGGTGGAGGGAAGCGAAAAACATGGTCTGGGTGTGCTTTCAGTCCCGAGTCTGCAGAAAACTGCAGTCTGTTTTGTGCTGTTCCGTGAGCATATTGGCATAGAAAGGGTTAATTGAAGGGTGCCAGTCCAGAGTTTTCATTTCTAAAATATTGTTCTGGAGTGTCTCTAACACATCCCACTGTTTTTTGTGGCGCTGGCCTTTTCTTAGTGCCCGTTCCGGGCTGTTTTGTGCTGTTCCAGGAGCTTTTTGGCATGGAAAGGGTTAATTGAAGGGTGCCAGTCCAGAGTTTTCATTTCTAAAATATTGTTCTGGAGTGTCTCTAACACATCCCACTGTTTTTTGTGGCACTGGCGTTTCTTTAGTGCCCATTCCGGGCTGTTTTGTGCTGTTCCGGGAGCTTTTTCACATGGAAAGGGTTAATTGAAGGGTGCCAGTCCAGAGTTTTCATTTCTAAAATATTGTTCTGGAGTGTCTCTAACACATCCCACTGTTTTTTGTGGCACTGGCGTTTCTTTAGTGCCCATTCCGGGCTGTTTTGTGCTGTTCCGGGAGCTTTTTCACATGGAAAGGGTTAATTGAAGGGTGCCAGTCCAGAGTTTTCATTTCTAAAATATTGTTCTGGAGTGTCTCTAACACATCCCACTGTTTTTTGTGGCACTGGCCTTTTGTGGCACTGGAGCTTTTTGGCATGGAAAGGGTTAATTGAAGGGTGCCAGTCCAGAGTTTTCATTTCTAAAATATTGTTCTGGAGTGTCTCTAACACATCCCACTGTTTCTTGTGGCACTGGCGTTTCTTTAGTGCCCATTCCGGGCTGTTTTGTGCTGTTCCGGGAGCTTTTTCACATGGAAAGGGTTAATTGAAGGGTGTCAGTCCAGAGTTTTCATTTCTAAAATATTGTTCTGGAGTGTCTCTAACACATCCTTCTCTTTTTTGTGGCACTGGCATTTCTTTAGTGCCCGTTCCGGCCTCTTCCGTCTCGTTCCAGCTTTTACCCTGTCCCGTTTGTCTCTACAGAAAGAAACACGCACCTACTATCACTATGTGACTTATCTCGTTTACCTTTATCTGCAGCTCTATCCTTTACTATTAGTCCTATGGTCGGTGGGGGGAGGGGGGAATCACCTGGTTCTCATTACTGTTCCCAGTTTTTCTTAGGGACCTCCAGACATAGAGAGGGGGAGTCTCCTCTCCTCTCTACCCATTGCACAGAGTGTCTAACTTTGTGCCTCTGGTGTGATTGCTCCTTGTTTTAAGTGAGCAGAGGGTTATGACAGTTAAGTTTGTGATGTTGTTTGTTGGGGGGAGTTGGGTACTGGATTGTATTGTTGAGGTTAATCCTTGGAACGATCATTTATTTTCAGACACTTCTGTTCAGTTATGTAAAGCTAAGGGAGGTGCATCTCTAACATTACAAATGCTTTGTTTCTTGGGGTTGACTCTACAATTTGTGTTTAACACTGAAATTCTTTTAAATGCTAGTACACTATGATGGACAGAATTAAAATTCTTACTTTTAACTGCAGAGGTTTAAACAATGCCATAAAACTCAAACGTGTCTCCACAGTGCTAGCAAAACAGAATGCAGACATATTATTTCTGCAGGAGACCCATTATAAAAAGGAAATGCCTCAGATACTGAGATCTAACAGGTTTAATATGCAATTCCAAGCCCCCGGCTCATCAAACACTAGGGGGGGGGTTGCAATTTTGTTTTCGAGAAATGTTAAATTTCAGTGGCTAGACTCCAAAGTTGACCCAAGAGGAAGATTTATATTTATTAAGGGGACTCTGGAAGAAACAAAGATAACTTTAGCCTCTATATATGCGCCAAATGATAAACAACTTGATTTTCCTCATGAAACCATATCCAGCTTATGCATGTTTGCGGAAGGGGAAATTCTGTTGGGGGGGATTTTAACTGTATTGCAGATTTTAATTTAGACCGGTCCCAGAATGATATGAGTCGTCTTAGGAAAAAACCACGTCAATCAAACCTGCAACTTCTATTTGATAAATTTGCTCTTAAAGATGTATGGCGTAATCAACACAGGCAAGAAAAAGATTTCACCTTCTTTTCTGCTCACCACCAGGTTCACACAAGAATTTTACGCCTCGCGTAAAATTTATCAAAACCTTACCTCCTCTAGTATAAGCAGTAAAATTTGGTCAGATCATGCATGGGTGGAAAGTCAACTAGATTTGGCAGAAAAATGAGACATGAATCACATTGGCTGTTAAATAAATCCCTTTTATTGAATCCAACTATCCACAAAGAAATAGAGAAAATGCTTGTGAATTATTTTAAGGAAAAATGTTGTAGGAGAAGTTGCTCAGGCAACAATTTGGACGCCATGAAGGCAGTGGCTAGAGGGAAGATCATTTCTTTAGCTTCATTCTATAAGAAAGAAAGAAAAATTTAGATTAGACATCCTAAATAAAATCCAAGTATTAGAATACATACACAAAAAATACAATAGTAAAAAGGCTTATAAACAATTATTGCTAGAACGGAAAAAGCTTGAAATGCTGGAGTCCTCCAATATAAAAAAGAATTTACTTTTTTTGAAACAGAAATACTGGCACAGCAATTCTAAGACACTGTGTTTGCTTGCTTAGAAGGTTAAAAGAAAAGCCTCCTCTCAACAAATTCACCTAATCAAAAAAAGCAAGAAGGCTTATACTTCCAACAATAGAGAAATTTTGGAAGTATTCCATGCTTTTTACTCTAATCTTTATAAAACCACAAATCCCCTTCCATCAGAAATGGACAATTTTCTAGCTTCCTGTACTTCTTTAAAGCAACTCACTATAGCACATAGGGAATTTTTAGACTCTCCCATTTCCACTCAGGAAATCACAGCGATCATTTAAAAGCTCAAACTTAATAAAACCCTGGGCAGGGATGGTTTCCCTGCAGAATTCTATAGAAGTTTTAAGCACATTCTAGTGGAACCATTGAGACTGACCTGCAACACAATTCTTTCACAGGGTATCTTTCCCCAGTCCTGGTATGAAGCTTCAGTCATTGTGATTCCCAAAAAAGGGAAAGATGCCACCTTGCCAGCATCCTATTGTCCAATTTCCCTGTTAAATCAGGATGCAAAAATCTTTATAGCAATACTAGTCAATAGATTGAACAAAATCGTAAACCAGGATGTCCACCCTGACCAAACTGGCTTCATCCCGAATAGAAACATCACAGATAATGTACGTAAGTCTCTTAATATTATCAACTACTGTAATACTAACCAAAATGAGGCACTGTTATTGGCATTGGACACAGAAAAGGCTTTTGACAGCTTAGAAACTAATTTTCTTTTGAAACTCCTGTCAAAAATGGGTTTTGGCCCATCCTTTATACGCTTGATCAGTTTGCTTTATGCCAACCCTACGGCTCAACTGAAAATAAATGGAATGATATCAAAGAGCATCAAGGTAACTAGAGGGACCCGGCAAGGATGTCCCCTCTCCCCATTATTGTTTGCCCTCTCTATCAAACCGTTGGCAGAAACCATAAGACAAACATCTGAGATTGCAGGTGTTAGAATAAAAAAACACGAATATAAAGTCTCCCTCTTTGCGGATGACATGGTACTCTATATTGTTAACCCACTTGCCTCATTAACTCCCCTGGAAAATACCTTGTATAAATTTGGGCAACTATCAGGCCTCAAAATTAATAAATCCAAGTCTGAAATTTACCCTCTTAATCTAACCCCAGCCATACGTTCACATATAGCTTCTACTTTTGAATACCACTGGATTTGTAATAATTGGGAATATTTAGGTATCACGATTCCCTTAAATTTAGCCAATCTAAAAGATTCTAATTTTAAACCCCTGGAGGTAAGGGTTAAAAATAAGTTTAAGGATTGGGAAAAGTTAAATTTGTCCTGGGCTGAAAAAATACTGCTAGTCAAAGCCATGATTTTACCTCTTTTCTTATTTAACTTTCGTATGCTGCCTATTCATCTCATGGATCAAGATATCCAATCATGGCAAAGTCTCATAAATAAATTTATCTGGGCTAACAAACACCCTAGAATCAACTTCTCAACCATGAAACGTGCCTCCAATAGAGGTGGATTGGCTATACCTGATTTAAAACATGACATGACATAAAAGATAAAATCTGGACAGATCATAAAAGTAGACCAGTTCAAACATTTACCAATCCTTTCCTGAAATCTACTCTAATAACTTGGGACAGGGTAAGGCAGTATCTAGCCCCCACTCCTTCTCCGTTATCATCCTTCCTGGACCAATCTTGGTTTCCACCTGGAAAGGATTTAATCTCATTCCAGAAATGGAAGATACTTAAGAAAAGTAGAATTATGGATATAACCAAACAAGGGGCCATCCTAAGAAAAGGGCAAACTGAAAAAGATGCAGCAGATACCTTGCCATGGTACCAATACTTACAACTATCACACCTTATAAGCAGCCAACCAATTGCAATTCCAAATGAAATGGAATAGGGATTGCAAGAACATACTTACAA
Organism: Eublepharis macularius; assembly: GCF_028583425.1. Taxonomy (NCBI): domain Eukaryota; kingdom Metazoa; phylum Chordata; class Lepidosauria; order Squamata; family Eublepharidae; genus Eublepharis; species Eublepharis macularius. The sequence continues at coordinate 102,164,408 of NC_072797.1, read as the reverse complement.
CTATCACACCTTATAAGTAGCCAACCAATTGCAATTCCAAATGAAATGGAATAGGGATTGCAAGAACATACTAACGGACAACCAATGGGCCCTGATTTGGTCAGGCAGGCACCTAAAAACTAAAGCAATCAATATTAAAATGTCATCTTTTAAAATAATGTCAAGATGGTACGTGACACCTAGTTCCCTCCATCACCTTAATCCTACTATAGCCCCGCTTTGTTGGAAGCAATGCGGCCAAATTGGAGATTATATTCATCTCTCGTGGACGTGCCCTAAAATCCCGTCATTCTGGGACTTAAGTCTGTTACAGAAATCACAGGCTGTGATGTACCTAAAAATCCTGAGACAATCCTTCTGGGTCTCTGGGAAGACCCAACAGTACCAACGATCAGGAGAAACTGAATACTCTTGTTATTAGCTGCAGCGAAAATGCTTCTTGCGTTATACTGGAAACAAGACAGACTTCCAAAATTGCACCAGTTGTACCAGAAAGTGTGGGTTATCTTCACCATGGAGAAAATAGTGGATTATCTTCACTCTACTGATAATCCACAGCATACCATAGCGAAGCACGGGCATCAAGCTAGTTGATATATATAATCAACCAAACAAAGGAAACTGCTTCCCCATAGATCAATTCAGTCAGTGGGTCAAAATGAAGGTGAATGCAACAATAATGGAAAGGGGCTGTGTGTGAACATAGAACAGTGGATGAATGTGAACAAAACTTGGCGACATGTCGGTCAGAAAGCTGCACAAAGCGTGGGTATTTGGAGAGGGATTTGACTAAAGCGTCAGTAAGTGCATGGAGAGATGATTCAAGCATATAGAGGAGAACAGCAGAGCTGATTTGAAGAGCAGGAGACTGGATAAGATTGCCAACCTCCAGATGGGGCCTAGAGTTCTACTTGAATTACAGCTGATCTTGGGGTTCAGATGGAATGTAAGTTAAATATGAGCAGCCAGTGAGATGCAGTGACAAAAAAATTTATATTGGAACAGATATTAAACATGTCTGTATGCAAGCATCTGATGGACAACATAGTGATATGCAGGTCAGCATGGATTTGTCCTCAATGAGTCCTGCTAGACCAACCTCATCTCCTTCTATGATCAAGTGACAGGCTTACTGGATCTTGAGAATTGATGTAGTTTATCTGGATTTCAGTAAAGCTTTTGGCAAGGTTCCTCATGATGTTCTGATGGGTAAACTAGAGGACTGTGGACTGGACTCTAGGATAGTTAGATGGATAGGGAACTGATTGGAGAACCGCACTCAAAGAGTAGATGTCAATGCATTTCATCTGAATGGAGGAAGGTGCCCAGTGGGGTGCCACAGGGCTCGGTCCTGGGCCTGGTACTTTTCAGTATTTTTATAAATGATCTGGATGAGGGTGTGGAGGGGCTATGCATTAATTTGCAGATAACATCGAATTGGGAGAAGCAGCAAACAAAATCAGTAGATAGGGATAGAATTCAACGAGATCGGAACACATTGGAGAAGTGGGTGGATGTGAACAAGATGCAATTTAACAAGGATAAGTGCCAAGTTCTACATCTGGGTAGCAAAAATGAGGAACACACATACTCAGGGCCGGTGCGCCCATGGAGGCCAGGTAGGCAGTAGCCTCGGGCACGCGGGCATTGGAGGGGCGCCAGAGGGGGTGTCGGGGGCGGAGGCGTGTGCAGCGAAGCTGGCATGACTGGGCTGCAGCTACTGCTGCAGCCAGCCAGCCAGCTCCATGCTGCCACCGCTGCCGCCACCGCCACACACCCCAGCCGGGCGCAGCCTCTGGGCGCTGCCCCAGCAGTGGCTCGTGGCTTGTGTGCCCAGCTGGGGTGCGTGGTGGTGGCGGCACGGAGCTGGTTGGCTGGCTGCAGCAGCAGCTGCAGCCGGCCATGCCAGCTCCGCTGTGTGCTCCTCCACCCCAGCCGGTCGCAGAAGCCGTGAGCTGTTGCTGGGGTGGTGCATGGAGCAGCCTCCACGCGCTGCCCCAGCAGTGGCTCGCAGCTTCTGCGCTTGTCTGGGGCATGTGGCGGCGGCAGCACGGGGCTGGCTGGCTGGCTGCGGCTGCTGCTGCAGCCAGCCACACCAGCTCCACTGTGCGCTCCTCTGCCCCAACCGGGCGCAGAAGCCATGAGCTGTTGCTGGGGCGGTGCACAGAGCAGCATCCGCGCGCCGCCCCAGCAGCAGCTTGAAGCTTCTGTGCTCGGGGCTCCGTGAGCTGCCCAGCCCGCCTGCGGCGCGTGATGACATCTGCGATGATGTCATCACGCAGTCCGTGGCAGGCGCGCGCGCGCAGAGCGTGTGCACGCCGCCTCGGGTGCCAGAACCTCTGGCACTGGCCCTGCACATACTGGATGGGGGATACACTTCTGGTTAGCAGTGTGTGTAAACAAGATCATGAGGTTCTGATGGAACGTAAGTTAAATATGAGCAGCCAGTGTGATGAAGTGACAAAAAAGGTGAGTGCGATCTTGGGGTCTGTCAACAGAGGCATAACATCCAAATTGCATGATGTCATAGGGGGACATGATTGGTCTCTTTAAGTATTTGAAGGGCTGTCACTTAGAGGAGGGCAGGGAGCTGTTCCTGTTGGCAGCAGAGGATAGGGTTTAAATTATGGGCCAGATGATACCAGCTGGATATTGGGAAGCACAGTAAGATGGGCTTCGGAGGGGTATAATGCCACAGGCACTGACCTCCAATGACACCATTGTCTCCAAGAGAGATAATGTCACCATATGGAGTTCAGTTGTAACGGAAACAGATCTCCAGGCGGGTTGGCAACTACTGTAAGGAGGTGCTTCAGACACCCCAGTTGCCCATACCCAATACCACCATTGTCTCCAATTTACGTAAAATAGGACATATGGAGTTCAGCTGAAATGGAAGGAGATCTCCAGGTACGGCAATCATAATATGGAGGGTCCTCAGTGGGGTATAATTCCTCAGAAGCCACACTCCAAAGCCACCATTCTGTTTGAGATAATTAAAACGTGTCATTTGAAAGTCATTTGTAACTCTCGGAGTTCTCTAGGTGGGTTGGCATCAATTGTCAGGTAGTACCTATGTGGGGTATAATTCCACATAGGCCAGCCTAAGAAGCCTCCATGTCTCGGAGAATGTTAAACTCTGTCATTTGGAAATCAGTTGTAATTTGTGCGGATCTCCAGGAGGGTTGGCAACCACAGTGTCATCAAGCCAGGCGGCCTTAGCATGGACCTGCCTGCTGCCAGACCTGCCACTGTCTCCCAAAGAACCCCAGGAGCAGCAAAGGCTGAGGGTAAGGGCAGAGGCATGGACCAAGCACAGGAGCGCATGCCTGGCAGCCCACGGCCTTCCCCCTGCTGAGGAAATGTCAGGAGAGCCAGTACAGGATCTGATCTACTCCTCCTGAGTAGCAGAGGTGAGCCAGCTTGGAGAAAGAAGCTTAATGAACCCAGCCTCACCTGTAGGAGAAACTCCCTTTATAAGGCCGCAGCTAGCATGGGATTAGCTAGTCACAATTGTGGTATTCTGGACTTGGCTGTTGGTGAGCTCTTCGGTTCTGGCTGCCTGAGCCTTGGTGGGTCACAGTCTTTGATTTTGGAATCTGTTACTTGACCATGGAGTTTGACCTGAGAATCTTTGTTGTTGACCCTGTTGTCGTCAGAACTTGCCTCCAACCTACTGAGCAGGATACTTTTAATCCTTCTGTTTCTATTTGTTGCTCTCCATTATACTCTTAGATTATGTTGCTGCTGTTTCTGTGGGTTTGTCATGAAAATATGGTTTAGAGCAAATTATACTAAGTGATACATGTGTATTCTAATGAACTTTGTTTTAGAATTTCATTAGGCTGTCTTGGTTTGGGGCATAAATTGAGCCAAATGTGTAAGTTTGGTTTTCTATAGTGCCTTTAATAAATATGAATCTGCCTTTCGGATCTCTTAGTGTATCTTTACGTTGGAAGGGTAAATATTTTTACTTTACCCTTCCAACATAAATTTTAAATTTCAGGCATGGGAGAGACGGAGCTCTTTCAATGTGCTATCATTCTCTTCAACACCGACACCATGCCCTCCGCTTTTCTCCATTTCTCAGCGTCTTCTGGTGGTAGCTAGGATAATTCATCCCATGAAGTAGGTTCAGGTATTTCTGCTGTTCTTAGTGCAGGGGTAGTCAAGTCAAGTTTATTATTACAGTCTGCGACCAGTACATATAAAACCATTTGCAAATCAGTTTAAAAACAGTCGAGACTGGATACAGGGGAAGAACGATGAATAAATATAAGAGTAAAAAAATAAGATCATAAATTAGTTGTTTAAAAGGTTAAAATACATTCGGTCTGCCTTATGCAATTTACGTTGCTTGTAGACCTGGCCACAGAATCTTGCTACTTGATGTGTTGTCTGGTGATTCCGAACAGACAAAAGATAATCAAGTTTGATTTTATTTGAACTTCCAGGGAATCTTTCTACTACTGGACTGATGGTTTCTGCTCTAATTTTACTATGACTTGGGCAGTTGAAGAAGATGTGCTCCATTGAGTCAATTTCTCTTAGGGGATAGGAGCAAAGCCTAAGAGAGTAATGGACAGCTTTAAACTTTCCTTCCAGAATGGCAGAGAGTAGAGTTGAACTTCTAGCTAAACTAAATGCCCTTCTGGAGTTACCGGATTCAAGAAAGTAAAAATAGGCTGCAGGAGCGGCAATATATTTAGTAGTATCTGAAGAAATAAAACCTGGTGCTCTAAGTAAATCATTGTCTTTCAATGTCTGTCACTCTCTGCTTAATGAGTGATTTTGCTCGGTCTAACCCCATGACTAGCAAACTTTGAGGGGAAAGACCCAATTTTCCCAGGGATTTCAGAGTCGCCTTTTGCCAATTAGATTGAAATTTGTCTTGGAATAACAGAGGGAGCAGACCTTGCGGGTTTAGACGTCCTGACAGCCATTTGAAAATTGAAAGGATGGTGATTCTGGCCTCTACCCTTAACATTCCTGTTTCCAGTCTAACCCATGAGTTAGGCATGCATTTGGGCACTTGTAATAGAGCTCTAAGGAATTTGGAGTGCACTCTCTCAAGTTGAGAGAAAGAGGAGGATGGCAGCCCCAAGAATGATCCGTATACTAATTGGGCCAATGGTTTGGCTTTAAACAAACTGAGTGCAGCCGGTACATACTGCCCCCCTTGTGATCGATCGAATTTCAGTATACCGTGTGCTGTTTTTTCTCCCACATCACCAATGAAGCTGCTATGTGTTGTTTTGGTACCTGAGGCTTGCAAAACTACACCCAAATATTGGAAGCTGGTAAGTTGTTCTAACTGATGCCCCTGAAGCTCCCATCGTCTGATCTTTGGATTTTTACCGAAAGCGAGGATCTTAGTTTTTTGGTAATTAGTTAGAAGGTGTTCAGTATCACAGAATTGGGGGATTTTTTTTAGGGCTCGTTTCAGCCCTATGGGGGTCCTAGAAAGTAATACAGCATCATCTGCATAGAGCAGTACGTGAATGTGCCTATTTGCTAATTTGGGAGGGTGCAATCCAGGGTCATTCAAAAGGATTACCAAATTGTTGGTGTAGAAGATAAACAGAAAGGGGGCCAGAAGGCACACCTGCCTGTAAATTTGAATGGGGTCAGTCAAATGCCCAATTCGGCTGCACCTTACTCAGGGCAGTTTGCTCGTGCATAGCCCCCAAAAGGGACAGCAGTCGCCTATCAATAGAGGAGGCCTGCAGTTTCCTCCAAAGTCTATTTCTAGAGACTGTGTCAAAAGCTGCTTTTAAATCAACAAATGCCCGGTAAAGTGATGCTTGGTCTCCTGTAGCGTATTTCTCTACAAGGTGTTGCATTACTAGGCAGTGATCTATTGTTGACCTGCCAGCTCTAAACCCAGCTTGCTCATCAGCAATTATATCCTCCTGTTCTAGCCAGTCTAAAAATTTCTTCAGCAGATGTTTTGTAGACAACTTGCTTACAATGCTTAGTAAGCTGATTGGTCTATAATTGGATGGATCCTCCTTCTTTCCCTTCTTATGGAAGGGGACTACTATAGTCATTCCCCAATCATTGGGGATGTAGCCGGTTTCATCAATATAAGTAAATAGGGAGGCTAGTCCTTATTTGTTTTTAGTAATTCTGGAGATATTCCATCAAGCCCAGGGGCTTTTGCATTCTTTAACTGGCTAATATAAGCTTTTACCTCTTCGACATGAACTGGGGGGCATTTGGCCAGATTTTCTATTGTTAGGGCAGGAGGGGGTTGAATAGGATCATCATACATTTTTTTGGAAAAAAGAAGTCCATTTATCTGGTGGGGATACAGGAAGCCAAGGGGGAGGCGGCTGTGGAGGCGCGGTTTGACACTAGTTTCCAGAACACCACTGAGTTTTTGCTCGTAGTTGCTTCAGTTATATTGGCCCACAGTTTTCTGGTATGTTCTTTCTTACAGTGGGCAACCAGTGATTTATATTGCTTTTTTAAAAATGAAAGAGAACGATACGCATCCTGTCTGGTCTTTTCAACAGCTCTCAGTGCTAGCTTATAGGCATAGATTAAAGCATTTTTAGCACAAATACAGCTTTGATCAAACCAAGGTTTAGATGACAAATTGGTCTTGACCAGTTTTCACTCTCGAGCACCTACCAAAAGTGGCCTTAAGGATTGGACGAGGTCATCATAACTCTTTAAAGGATTTTCAGATTTTGAGGAAACCTTAAAAGCTTGACTATATAGTTGTAGGTTCTAGTGCAGAGGTATTTTTCCCTGCACTTGTTCCTCTGCAGCAAGTATGCTCTGCGCATTGCTACAGCAGAATTTCCCTACTTTCCTCCCTTTTATTGCAGCCATGAAGCTGACTTTCTGCTCATTTCTTTCCAGACACAGCAGAATAGCAGTGAAGATTTTAATGTTTTCCATCTTCTTTTGGTGTTGCTGGGATACAGTTTGCTCTATGAAGTGGGGTTTTTTCTTCGCTTTTTTTCTTCGGGCAGTTTCCCACCTTTTCCCTTTTGTTTTCCTTCTCACTTCTTGCTTGGCTTCCTCAAGTTGCTGAAAAGTTTCTTTTTGTAGCATTGGAAGCTATTTCCCCACCTTTTTCCTGGCTGGCACAACAGAGTGTCTTCTACTCCCACCCCCTTCTCATGTTTGCTGTGAGACAATGAGAGAGAGAATTATGTTGTTCTTGAAAAGGAGATACTTTTGTCTGCAGTTACTTTGTTTGTTTCTTCTTTTTAGCTGGCTCTCTGGAGAGCTAAAAGGAGTAGTTTCAGTAAGGATTGTTCCTCTCAAGTTGACTGAGACTTCTGAGATAACTTTGAGTCTCCTAGACTATTTTGAGATGCAGCAATGACTGGCAGTATTATCTGAAAGCAGGATGATATAACTCATAAGGTTTGCCTTTTTTGAGAGTTAATGATCTCATATTGCCTATCCAAAGCCATACCATACTGCTGTTATTCAAAGAACAATATACACAAATCACTAGTATCTTTTTCACCTTAATAATTACTTCAACTGGTCCACTTTGTTGGGGAAAAAGGTTAAAAATAGCTTTTCTTCAGAGGTGCAATGGATCTTGAATCAATAGAGAGTCAGCACACGTGTTTAGCTTTTAAAATCATTTACTTCTAAAGGGAAAAAGGTTAACAGGATTGCCTACAAAATAACAAATGCCTGGAGCTACATTCTCACTACTGGTTACAAAGAGCTGAGATAACTGAATGGAGAATCTTCTTCTTCCTCTGTCTTCTTGACCCTGAAAGAAAATCACCTGACCTGTTGACCAATAACAGTTTACAAACACTCTCAAGTTTCGCGGGCTTGCAAATTATTGGCTTTGAGCCAGGTTCCTCTTCCAGGTCAATCTAAACAATATCATGGTATGTAAACACATTAACCCCATAATGACTGAATCTCAGACCTTGCAACACACATATATTCCAACACATTTATGGTACAGGTTTCTCATATTTGTTTTACATATTGGGAAATGTCTTGTTGGGGTAGTGGTGCTCATTCGAGAGTCTTTCTCCATCAGGCTGCTCCCCTTGCCAAAGATTGCTGGCATTGATTGTGTGGGCCTGGTGTGGGATGCCGAGGAGATTATAGCCATCTTTCTGGTGTACCGATCGCCCAGCACACCAGCAGATGCTGTGCCTGGCCTGTTAGAGGCAGTGGCTGGCTGGGCTGTGGAGTACCCCAGGCTTCTGGTCTTAGGGGACATCAATGTCCATGCCGATGATGCTACCTCCTCACAGGCCATGGACATGATAGCCTCCATGGCAGCATTAGGACTCTCCCAGTTTGTATCAATGCCCACACATCGAGCAGGACACACACTGGATTTGATCTTTGGGTTTGGGATACAGGTGGATCTGGATGAAGCTATAGCAGTGCCATGGTCAGACCACCTCATCCTGAGGGCATGTCTGGGCACCATGACCCCCTCCTGCTTGGGCAACGAGCTGATTTATGCTCGCCTGTGGAGTCAAATGGATCCAATTGAATTGCAGAACGCTCTGCAGGATCCGATGCCCCCTGGTGGCTCATTGGATGAGCTGATAGAGGACTGGAATGCCCGTTTCTCTGAAGCTATTGATGAGATCGCTCCCCATCGCTCTCTCCACCTCTGAACTAGAGTAGCTCCTTGGTATACTGATGAGCTACAACAAATCAAATGGGAACTGAGACAGCTAGAGCGAGTGTGGCGGCGACTCCATGATGAAGTGACAAGAACATCTTATAGGACATTTATGAAGGCCTATGAGATGGCAGTGAAAGCTGCAAAGAGAGACTACTATGCAGCTTCCACTGTGTCCACTAGTTCTCGCCCAGCACAACTTTCCAGAGTGATTTGGTCTTTAACGTCCCTCACACATGGGACAAATAAAAATGTAAATTCGGTAATAAGCTGTGAGGCTTTTGGAGACTATTTTGCGGATAAGATCTTGTCACTCCGCCAGGATCTGTCCACCACAGTTGATGCAGTATGTGTACTGGAGGCCCCTTGGTTGTCCTCAGGGCTGATATTAGATCAATTCAGGTCACTCTCCCAGGAGGAGGTGGGCAGGGTCCTGCATGCTGTGAAACCTACCATGTGCCCACTGGACCCATGCCCATCATGGCTGGTGAAAAGTGGTGGTGATGGGATTTGGGCACCATTAGCTGACATCATTAATCTTTCTCTGAGTTCTGGGTTTTTTCCAGACTCACTGAAAGAGGCAGTGGAACGGTCCTTATTAAAGAAACCATCACTGGATCCTGCTGATCCAGCCAATTATTGCCCAGTTTCGAATATTCCGTTCCTGGGTAAGGTAATTGAGAGGGTGGTAGCGGAACAGCTGCAGGTATACCTGGGTGATGCCTCTATCCTGGATCCATTCCAGTCCAGCTTCAGGCCTGGCCATGGTATAGAGACGGCTCTGGTTGCCCTCACAGATGATCTGTGGCGACACCTGGACCGGAGTGGGTCGGCACTGCTGATACTTTTAGATCTTACAGCAGCATTTGACATGATCAATCATAATCTTCTGACCCGCTGCCTTGCCGATGTGGGGATTCGTGGAACAGCCCTGCAATGGCTGAACTCCTTCCTTCACAATCTAAGACAGGGTGGCACTCGGGCACTTACCATTCTTTGGTATGTGGCATCCCTCAGGGGGTGATTCTTTCCCCGATGCTATTTAACATCTATATGTGCCCCCTTGCCTGGTTAGTCCGCAGCTTTCGGCTAGGTTGTCACCGGTATGCGGATGACACTCAGCTCTATCTGCTGATGGATGGTGTTATGACCTTTACTTTCTTTAGGGTAGATTTTTCTTTTAATCTATCCCTTAACCCTCTGGGTAGTCTGCTGCCACCCGGAATATTTTATTCCAAGATATTTTATTTAAATTTTCCCTTTGGTAACGTTCCTAAGCGTCAGGCTCCTTCGTGGTTCTATGTGGCCCTGAAGATAGGAATGGGGTATAGCAATGACAGCTACACTGGGATATAACAAAACAAAAATAAACTTTTATTTAGTCAAGAAGCGTATCGGTTTCATAAACGTAGTTCTCGGTTCTTAAAGTTACTTCATTTACTCTCATTCACACAGCTGGCCTCTCTTTCCCTGACTGAGTGTCCTTTCACAAATATGCTCAGTTCAGGTTCCACACAGGTTACATTTCTCTCATAACTACTTCAACATATTCAGGCAGCACACAGCTAGCCTGCTTTCTTCTAACTGAAAATATTCTCTCTACTCTGTCTCAAACTGCATTCACTCCACCCACCCTCTCAGTCCTCAACCAATCATATCACTCACTCATCCATTTCCTTCACCCCCCACTCTTCACCTATCTCATCAAGCATTTAAAGATACATGCACACATTTACTTGGAATCATTACAGATGGCCAGTCCGATCTGGCTTTGGATTCCTTGGTCAAGGGTCTTGAGGCTGTGATGGTATGGTTACATCAGAGTCGCCTGAAATTGAATCCCCTGAAGACAGAGGTTCTGTGTCTGGAACATGGGGCAATCGAGCTGGGAACCGGCTCCCAGCCCTCGATGGGGTACAATTGAAACCTTCCCTGATGGTGAGGAGTCTGGGTGTGACCTTGGATGCTACACTTTCAATGGAGGCCCAGGTCATGACTGTTGCCAAGTCTGCCTTTTTTCATCTTCGACAGGAAAGGGTTAATTGAAGGGTGCCAGTCCAGAGTTTTCATTTCTAAAATATTGTTCTGGAGTGTCTCTAACACATCCCACTGTTTTTTGTGGCACTGGCGTTTCTTTAGTGCCCATTCCGGGCTGTTTTGTGCTGTTCCGGGAGCTTTTTCACATGGAAAGGATTAATTGAAGGGTGCCAGTCCAGAGTTTTCATTTCTAAAATATTGTTCTGGAGTGTCTCTAACACATCCCACTGTTTTTTGTGGCGCTGACCTTTCTTTAATGCCCGTTCCAGGCTGTTTTGTGCTGTTCCGGGAGCTTTTTGGCATGGAAAGGGTTAATTGAAGGGTGCCAGTCCAGAGTTTTCATTTCTAAAATATTGTTCTGGAGTGTCTCTAACACATCCCACTGTTTTTTGTGGCACTGGCCTTTCTTTAGTGCCCGTTCCGGGCTGTTTTGTGCTGTTCCGGGAGCTTTTTGGCATGGAACGGGTTAATAAAAGGGTGCCAGTCCAGAGTTTTCATTTCTAAAATATTGTTCTGGTGTGTCTCTAACACATCCCACTGTTTTTTGTGGCGCTGACCTTTCTTTAGTGCCAGTTCCGGCCTGTTCCGTCTCGTTCCGGCTTTTACCATCCCGAGACAAACTGAGCTCTAAAGCAGAATCTGCAGTATGAGTCACTTGTTGGAGTGTTTCAGTGATTACTTTTAACTGATCACTCATGGGCTTCAAAAGCCTCTCCATTCTGCTAGCAATTTTATCCTCTAATTGGTCAATTTTATGATTAATATTGGGTTCCTGTGCCTGGGTTGCTTCATCAGATGTCTCCACAGTAGTAGCGGCGACCAACTTAGTTGTGAGACATGATTCTGCTGCGGCTCCCTTTCTGGGCTCTCCTGCTGAGAAGTAAGTTTTAACCAACTGTGGAGTCGGCTCCATGGCTTTATTTTTGCTGCCTCCTGTCTTACCCATCTTTATGGCATAAAAAGATCAGGCTAGAAAGCTTTTAAAATGATCGGGGGGGGGGATGGAGCCAGGAGCTTGATCCTCATGCGTCTGGCATACATGCTCACGACGTCCCGCCCCCCTGTCTGCTGTTCTGATCCCACTCTCTATTGCTCTTACCTCCTAAAAATCTGGCAAACTCGCCTTTCCAGAATTCACCCATAGCTCATCCGAACCTTTTTATGGAAACTGGCAACCCCATATATCAGACAGTATTTGTGCAAGGTCTGAACAAGTGGAAGACTTGATGACTAGTTTAGATGGATTGCAAGTTTGCAACCTCCATGTTTAGTTCAAGATTTTTCTGAGAACAAGGGCACATGTGATATTTCTAGAAACTACTAGCATTTATTTAACGCCCATACTGGCCTGTTCCGTGGTGTTCCAGGAGATTTTGGCAGGGAAAGGGTTAATAAAAGCACAATATTTTCCTGTTTTCCTTTCAAAAATATTGTTCCCTGGTGTCTTTAATGCTTCCCACTGTTTTTTCTGGTACTGGCATTTCTTTAGTGCCCATTCCGGCCCATTCCATGATGTTCCAGGACCACTTTGGCAGATAACGGGTTAATAAAAGCATGCCACTTGAGTACTTGCACTTCTAAAATCTTGTTCTGCACTGTCTGTAATGTTTCCTACTGTTTTTTGTGGTACTGGCTTTTCTTTAGTGTCTGTTCCGGCCTGTTTTGTGCTCTTCCTGGAGCATTTTGGCAAGGAAAGGGTTAATAAAAGCATACCTCTTCAGTGTTTTCATTTCTAAAAACTGATTCTCTGGTGTATGCAATGCTTCCCACTTCTTTTTGTGGTAATAGCATTTCTTTAGTGTCTGTTCTGTGGTGTTCCAGAAGCCTTTTGGCAGGGAAAGGGATAATAAAAGTGTATCAGTTCAGTGTTTTCACTTCTAAAATCTTGTTTTCTGCAGTGTCTGTATTGCTTCCCACTGTTTTTTGTGGTACTGGTGTTTCTTTAGTGCCTGTTTCAGCCTGTTTTGTTCTGTTCCAGGAGCATTTTAGCAGTGAAAGGGTCAATAAAGGCATGCTACTTCAGTGTTTTCTAAAATATTGTTCTGGAGTGTCTTTAACACAATCCACTGCTTTTTGTGGTAACAGCATTTCTTTAGTGCCCTTTCCAGCCCGTTCAATGGTGTTCTGGAAGACTTTTGGCAGGGAAAGTGTTAATAAAAGTGTGCCACTTTAGTGTTTTCACTTCTGAAGTCTAGTACTGCATTGTTTGTAATGCTTCCCACTGTTTTCTGTGGTACTGGCATTTCTTGAGGAAGTGGGGAACTATAAGCTCTCTGAAACCCAAAACAATCGTTGGATCACTCCAAATCACACACCCCTGAACTCCAGAGACTGTCCCCTACAAGCGGACATGTGCTGGTGCTGATCCAGTCTCTGGTTCTGGGCCTGAGGCCTCGAATGTGGCCTGTCTCCAACCACCCTGAATTAGACATGGCTTTGAATAAGGAAGTAGTGAAAATATAAGCCCTCTGAAACACAAAACAATCTTTGGATCACTCCAAATCACACACCCCTGAACTCCAGAGACTGTCTCCTACAAGAGGTCATGTGCTGGTGCTGATCCAGTCTCTGGATCTGGACCTAAGGCCTCTAATGTGGCCTGTCTCCAAGCACCCTGAATTAGACACAGCTTTGAATAAGCAAGTGGTGAAAATATAAGCCCCCTGCAACCCCAAATAATCTTTGGATCATCTCAAATCACACACTCCTGAACTCCAGAGACTGTCCCCTACAAGAGGACATGTGCTGGTGCTGATCCACTTTCTGGTTCTGGGCCTAAGGCCTCGAATGTGGCCTGTCTTCAAGTCCCCTGAATTAGACATGGCTTTGAATAAGGAAGTGGTGAAAATATAAGCCCCCTGCAACCTCAAATAATCTTTGGATCACCCCAAATCACACACCCCTGAACTCCCGAGACTGTCCCCTACAAGAGGACATGTGGTGGTGCTGATCCAGTCTCTGGTTCTGGACCTAAGGCCTCGAATGTGGGCTGTCTCCAAGCACCCAGTATTAGTCATGGCTTTGAATAAGGAAGTGGTGAAAATATAAGCTCCCGGCACCCCCAAATAATCGTTGGATCACTCCAAATCACACACCCCTGAACTCCAGAGACTGTCCCCTACAAGCGGACATGTGCTGGTGCTGATCCAGTCTCTGGATCTGGACCTAAGGCCTCGAATGTGGCCTGTCTCCAAGCACCCTGAATTAGACACAGCTTTGAATAAGCAAGTGGTGAAAATATAAGCCCCCTGCAACCCCAAATAATCTTTGGATCATCTCAAATCACACACTCCTGAACTCCAGAGACTGTCCCCTACAAGAGGACATGTGCTGGTGCTGATCCACTTTCTGGTTCTGGGCCTAAGGCCTCGAATGTGGCCTGTCTTCAAGTCCCCTGAATTAGACATGGCTTTGAATAAGGAAGTGGTGAAAATATAAGCCCCCTGCAACCTCAAATAATCTTTGGATCACCCCAAATCACACACCCCTGAACTCCCGAGACTGTCCCCTACAAGAGGACATGTGGTGGTGCTGATCCAGTCTCTGGTTCTGGACCTAAGGCCTCGAATGTGGGCTGTCTCCAAGCACCCAGTATTAGTCATGGCTTTGAATAAGGAAGTGGTGAAAATATAAGCTCCCGGCACCCCCAAATAATCTTTGGATCACCCGAAATCACACACCCCTGAACTCCAGAGACTGTCCCCTACAAAAGGACATGCGCTGGTTTTACAGTATATCTTAATGGGAATAATAGGAAAGGGCATAAAAATTAACACTCTAGTCCAGGCTCCAAATCTCAGCAGACCCGAGACCTGTGCTGCTTTGAGAGAGAAACTGTTCCAAATACAAGCTTCTTGGAGGCAGCGGAAAAGGGAGCTTACAGCACCAGAACCACTTTGGGGGGCAGAGCGCTTATATTTCCACCACTTTCCCCCACGTTCTTATTCAAAGCAATATCTAATACAAGTTTTTTCCAGGCAAGCCACATAGGAGGCCTTAGGTCCAGAACCAGAGACTGGATCAGAACCAGCACATATCCTTTTGTAGGGGACAGTCTCTGGAGTTCAGGGGTTTGTGATTTGGGGTGATCCAAAGATTATTTGGGATGCAGGGAGGCTTATATTTTTGCCACTTCCGTATTCAAAGCAATGTATAATACAAGATTCTTGCAGGCAGGCCACATTCGAGGCCTTCGGTCCAGAACCAGAGACTGGATCAGAATCAGCACGTCTTCTTGTAGGGGACACTCTCTGGAGTTCAGTTCTATGAGATTTGGGGTGATCCAAAGATTATTTGGGGATGCAGAGGGTGTTTATGTTTCTCACTTCCTTATTGACAGCAACATCTAATATAAGGTTCAGGGAGAAAGGTGAAATAGTATGCCTCAGCTCCAGAAGTAGAGACTGGATCAGAACCAGCACGTTTTCTTGCAGAGGGCAGTCTCTGGAGTTCGGGTCTGTGTGAGATGGGGTGATCCAAAGATTGTTTTGATGCATAGAGGGCTTTCATTTTCCCCAGTTTCTTATTTACAGCAGTGTCTGATAGAACGTTCTGGGAGACAGGCCAAATAGGAGGCCTCAGCTCTGGAAGCAGAGACTGGATCAGCACCAGCACATGTCCTCTTGTAGGGGACAGTCTCTCAAGTTCAGGGGTCTGTGATTTGGGGTGATCCAAAGATTATTTGGGGTTGCAAGGGGCTTATATTTTCACCACTTCCTTATTCAACGCCATATCTAATACTGGGTGCTTGGAAGCAGGCCACATTCGAGGCCTTCGGTTCAGAACCAGAGACTGGATCAGCACCAGCACATGTCCTGTTATGAGGAACAGTCTCTGGAACCCAGGTCTGTTTGATTTCTGGTGATCCAAAGATTATTTGGGGGTGCCGAGGGCTGTTATATTTCTGAGTTCCTTATTCACAGCAATATAAACTACAAGGTTCTGAGAGAAAGGTGAAATAGTAGGCCTCAACTCTGGAACTAGAGACTGGATCAGAACCAGCACATGTCCTCTTGTAGGGGATAGTCTCTGGAGTGCAGGGGTGTGTGATTTGGGGTGATCCAAAGATTATTCTGGGGTGAAGGGGGCTTTTATTTTCTCCACTTCCTTATTCAAAGCCATGTCTAGTACTGGGTGCTTGGAGGCAGGCCACATTCGAGGCCTTAGGTCCAGAACCAGAGACTGGATCAGCACCTGCACATGTCCTCTTGAAGGGGACAGTCTCTGGAGTTAAGGGCTGGGTGATTTGGGGTGATCCAAAGATTATTTGGGGTTGCCGGGGGCTTATAGTTCCCCACTTCCTTATTCACAGCAATGCCTAATACAAGTTTTTTCCAGGCAGGCCACATAGGAGGCCTTAGGTCCAGATCCAGAGACTGAATCAGCACCAGCACATGTCCTCTTGTAGGGGACAATCTCTGGAGTTCAGATCTGTGTGATTTGGGGTGATCCAAATTTTTTTTGCTGCAGCTGCCGCCCCTTT